>NC_089222.1:122605679-122927129 GCF_963924675.1 Phocoena phocoena | reverse complement strand
ACAGAAGTGTAGTCTTCACTAAGCTGATTTTTCTTGTGATTGAATTGAAAATGAGGGAAATCAATTACATGCTGAAAATCACACAGATGGTAGAGGTCAGAGGTGGGTGGGATTCAAATTGAGATAAGTGTTTCTATAAGCTCATGCCCTTTCTGTAACACTACTCATTATTCTTCTCATTTGCTCAGATTTCTAGTAAATATGATTGTTATAAATATACATATATATAGACACATGAATAATATACATACAGGCATGCTATGAAATATGCATTTTAAAATACTTTTGGGTTTTGGCTTTTTAACATCTGAAAAAAAGATATAAAAATAACATTTATTTCCATTAGAATTTTTTAAACGTTCCAAATTTTCTGTTTCTTACAATTACTTTTCAGAAATCTCTCCTTCTGCATTCTTTCAAGTTTATTGGCATTAGTGTAAAAAATAAAGCTGTTTTAAATCACTACCAACACCTAAAAATTTAAATATATATTTATTATTATAACCACTGCTATACCACGTTATTGTTCACAGGTGGATACATCTGTATGATTTTCCTCTAGGTGAAATTTTATAAGTGAAATCACTTTATCAAGGCACTCTCTGCAATATCAAATATTGATACATGTTGTCAATTTAAATGCACTCGATTTGTATAAAGCTATACTTCCACTGATAACCTGTTTATAACCCTTACCACTCACATAGAAAAAAAAAGTGGCTCTCAGCGTGTTAGATTATAGACCCTAGTGAAGGAAATCACAGGCTTATGGCTGAGTTTAACGCTAATCTGACACGTCATGTTCCTGGATAATTTTACAGAGCAGAGAAACTCTGCCAACGTTGGAACATTCACCTCTGGACTATTAAGTGAGGGAGAAATAAAGTTTCCACGGTTGAGCAGTTGAGTATTGTCCCTTATCGAATCCTGAGTTAATGAGGGCCTCTCAGGTTTACTTCCAACATTTTGGAGTATTACACAGGCTCAAAGACCTGCATTACACAACAGCATTAGCATTTGTTCCCCAAACCCCATCAATGATGAGTTTACATAACCTGAGAGCTCCCTGCTCAGTTTCAGCTGTTTATGTATTGGTTTTTTAATCCTTGAATGATGTTCTCTAAATTATTTTCAGCATAAGAGTGAATTCAAAAGAGAGTTTGCTGTAATTCATCTAATAGCCACTTGAAATATAGTAAAAACACTTTAGCACATTTGCTTTGCCGTACTGTCCCTTACACATTTTTTCGCTTTGTGATTTATTTTTAAATCATATATTATTAGTTAACACTATATAGGTGGTTTGTTTTTGTTTTTGTTTTCGGTACGTGGGCCTCTCACTGTTGTGGTCTCTCCCGTTGCGGAGCACAGGCTCCGGACGCGCAGGCTCAGCGACCATGGCTCACGGGCCCAGCCGCTCCGCGGCATGTGGGATCTTCCCGGACCGGGGCACGAACCCGTGTCCCCTGCATCGGCAGGCAGACTCTCAACCACTGCCCCACCAGGGAAGCCCTCACCTTTAAATAATAATGTTTAATTTACAAGTATTTATTATTAACTATTATTTGTAATTATTAATATATCTATTTACTACCTTTAATTTTTGACAGGACTTTTTATACTACTAGTCAGATACGGATTTATAGATTATGTGTAAATTTTCTCCAAAATCTAATGTGTCAAAGATGACAATTTTCTGTCAGAATAAATTTTTGACAATATATTCATGGCGTGTTTTTGACCATTTTTGTTTTGACAATTTAACATTCTGCTACGGTGGTAAAATATTTTATTAAGTTAGTTGTCAGGTTAAAGAGCCCCCCAAAACTGTTCCATAAATAACAGGGTTATTTTTGGATATAATGTCAGCCTGTTCATGGGCTCTTTAGATCACTCAACTTTCAATAATACCGTTAAATTTACAGAGTTTACTTTTGTGGATATGGTCAAGACGTTTGAGAATAAAATGGCATTTGAAAGTACAAAGAGTTAGGGAGATGAATGTGCTTTATTCTAGAACTATACGAAGCATGCAACCAGAATGAGCTCCTGATCATTAAATGGAAAAAAAAAAAACATCAAAGAAAGTCAGATCATGCCACTCGTTCTCCTTCGTTTTTTTGACGGATGCCTGCAGTGGATCAGGACGAATTTTACCACAACAGAAAAATAACTTATATCCACTTTAGAGTTCCAGTTAGGCCAATAATTCTCCAATTATCATTTTGGAGTTTATGTCTGAAAACAAATTTAATCTGGGGAAGAGGAATTTGTAGACTCTGCAAAGATGAGATTTAGGGGAAATAAAATTCCCAGGAAATGGAAAAATATCTTCTATTCTGATCCTTTGATATAATTGGCTAATTTTTGGACTTTCAGTTAGATATAAAATAATTCATGTACAGTAATAAAGACTTCATATGCACAATACTGACTTCGAGAAAATATAGGCACAGTACTCCTAATAGAGATCTGGCATATTTCTATGTCAGAAAATGTCTGTGCTTAAAAGAAAAATGCACAGTTTTCTACTCATTACAAGAATTGTTAATGTTTTTGATGTTTTCCAAACAATCAGAATATTTATTCAAGGAAATTGTCTCTGTTTATTTTTTGACATTAAACCCACATTGAAAACCATAGTGCCAGTTAGAAATCTGTTCAGAACACAAGGGGAAATTTCAAGGTTTTGTGTGAAACAAACTGAAGAAATAAATGCCACATGCTGTGCAGTTTGCAGACTTCACAGTGAATTTCATGTGTCCCTCAACTTTGATCTAAACAATTGCAGTTGATAAATGGAATATGATCTTGTAGGCAAGAGAGTAGACATTTCCCCAGTTTCTAAACAATTTAGTTGTTACAGACTTTCTTTGGAAGAGACATTTCAATTTACACACTAGTTCCTACTAAAGAGAGTTGGGTGAAGGCAGAAATATTTTAAAAGACTAGAATTCAAGATTATTGATAGAGGTGTGAAGCAGATAATTCAGAACAAAATATAAGAGTGTGGCCTAGCTGTAGAGTGCAAGGAAAAGGCATACAAGCTGGTTTCAAATTTACTTTTTTTGTTTTTTAATTTCAGCTTTATTGAGGTATACCTGACAAATAAAATTGTAGGATACTTAAAGTGAACATCATGGTAATTTTACATATATATACGTTGTGAAAGGATTTCCCTCATCTGTCAATTACATATCCATCACCCCACATATTTATCTTTTTTCCTTTCTTTGTGGGCAAATTTAAGTTCTACTCTCTTAGCAAATTTCAATTATACAATACAGTGTTATCAACTAGAGTCACTATGTCATACAGACCTTATTTATCTTATAGTTGAAAGTTTGTCCCCTTTCACTACCCTCTCCCTATTTCTCTGGAAACCCCAGGCCTCAGCAAGCACTTTTCTTTTTTATTTTTTTTAGATTCCACTTCCACATATAAGTGATACTGTGCAGTATTTGTCTTTCTCTGTCTGCCTTATTTCACTTAGCATAATGCCCTCAGGATCCATCCATGTTGTTGCAAATGACAAGATTACTTTCTTTCTAATGGCTAAATAATATTCCATTGTGTGTATATATATATATATATATATATATATACCACATCTTCTTCGTCCATTCATCCATTGATGGACACTTAGGTTGTTTCCATATCTTGGCCATTGTGCATAATGCTGCTTTTACCTCTGGCTCTTAATTCTGTCTAGTCATTTCAAAATGTTCAGCCTCTTTGATCCTCAGTTTCTCCCTCTTAAAATACAATAACAGAATCTTAGCAGGTTGTGAAAGTTAAAAGAAATCAGATTTGTGAGAAATAAAATTTAAACTAAAAAGTACTATTTATTTTTAAAATAAATTTTAATTGCTCTAATTGTGATAATTAGAAAGTAGTCTGAAATTGTTCTAAAGAAATATTGTAAATAAAGTAACATTCATTCAAGGTCATATAATAAATCCCTTCAAAGAATGGCAAGAGTCTGTGCCTTTGAACTGTGACCTCATCCCTTACCACAACTCTCTAGCAACAAGTTACAGAAGCTCTACACAGAACACCCTACTGCAGGCAGGTAATACCAAGAGGATGGGCTCCTCCCAGTTGTCATTCTGGGGTTGTGGTTTCAGCCTGGAAGGGGCAGCCTGCTTGAGTTTCTCACTTACTGCCCCAGCACCATGTTGTGGAGGCTCTAATCTATGCAGGTGTGTATCTGATACAACCAGGTCTCCATCCCCCCACCCAGTCCCCACTTATATGGTGGAAATTCTTACCCAGGCATGTCAAACCAAGAATGCTGGGACACCACTCACTCATTCTTAGGGCAGAAATTACATGCTGAGGAGAGAGGAAGCAAGCTGAGAAAGTGGTTGCCACAACTACCCAATGTCAACTCATAGAGAGAGGGTGTCATTCCAGAAAAAAAAATCTGTCTGAGGGAGCTGACTTTATTTGCATATGAGAATAGTGACTTCTATGCCTAAGGGTGTTGTCAAAAAAATAAATAAATAAAGAGCTTGGAGAGAAAATAAGAGGAAGCTGGTAGGTCTATGACACAAGCAAAATGGTAGAACAGCCAGAAGTTTAATAGAGAATGAAGGGAAGAGAAAGTTAAGAACTGACCTTCAGGGATCACAGTCAACCCTGGAAAATGGGAAGCTTGTGTACATGCACTTGGTTGAACTCTCTCAGGAACAGAGCAGGATGTTTTGCAGACTTGAAAGCATCTTCAGGTCACAAATAGACTTAACATCACATAGTGGAAGAGCCACTGACACAAGGGGTTTAAAGCAAACCTCTGGCTAAACACTGACTGAATTATAAACTGCTCTTATAGCTGAATTCAAAAATTCAGAATTAAAAACAAAATCACTCTCATTCCTGGCAGTTTGGAAGACTGAGTGCATACACAAGGCTAAACCCTCTTAGGAATGATCTGAGAGAGTACCTCCAAGCTAATGGTCTTTGAAACCGGGGACAAAATAAGCCACACATCTAACAGTAAATGGTAAAACCGAAATGACAAAGAAAGCTTAAATAAAACTTTTGTAAAATGCAGCTAACACCAATTCAGGGATGACCCATAGGTAGCCTGCCTAAAAGATGAAAGGGAAATATCACCTGAACAGGGACATAAGTAGCTTCAAAATGCAGGGAAAAGTGATTTCACAAATTTAGTTCAGCAAAATCACTCAACACAAACTGATGAAGCAAACAACAACAAATCAACCTCTGGAAAGGGAGAATCAATATCCAGAGACACTACACTACATTCTAAAATGTCCACTTTTTTTCCACCTAAAAACTACAAGTCATGCAAATAAACAACAAAATAAAAGCATGACACAAATACGGGGGGAAAAAAGTGGTAATAGAAATTGTCTATGAAGGGGACCAGAGGGTGTAATCAGAATAAAACAATTTTAAAGCAGTTCTCACAAATATGTTTGAAAACTAAAGAAAACTATGTTTCAAAAATAAAGAAACATATGAATACAATGTATCATCAGATAGAGCATCAACAAAGGCACGGACATTATTACAAATGACAAAATGAAAATTCTGTGGTTGAAAAATACAGTAACCAAAATAAGACATTCACAAGAAGAGTTCAACAAGAGTTTTGAACCGGAAGAAAAAAGAATAAGCACAACTGAAGAATGATAATAGAGATTATGTAATTTGAAGAACCCATAGAAGAAAGACTGAAGAAAAATTTAAAATGCTTGAAGGGAATGTTGGACCATTAACCAGAGAAGCTATGTGTAACTGGGCTGGAGAAGAGAGAGAAAAAGAAAGATAAAAAGAAAAAAAAATATTTGAGGAAATAATGACTGAAATCTTTCCGGATTGATAAAAAGATTAATCTGCTCACTTATAAAGCTCAAAAAATTCCAAACAAGATGAAAGCAAAAAGATATACCCTCAGACACACTATTGTTAATGTATTAAAAGGTCAAAGGCAAAGAGAAAATCTTGAAAGCAGCAAAAGAAAAATAAGTCATTATGTATACGGGGGTCCCAGTAAGAAATGAGCTGACTTATCAGAAACAAGAGATTCCAGGAAGTAGTGGGACAAAATATTCAAAGTGATGAAAGTAAAAAATAAAACAAAAAACTATCAATCAAGATTCTGTTATCTATCTTATACTAATTATAACTAATTTACCAAAATTATGTTAAAGACATTTCCAGGTAAGTGAAAGTAGAGAGAATTCATTGCTTAAAGACACATGTAATAAGAAATTCTAAAGGAAGTTCTTCAAGGTGAAAGCAAGTGACATCAGAATGTAATTCAAATTAATGAGTTCCATTAAAGATAATTATATAGGTAACTACAAAAGACTATAATTGCACATTGCTTCTCCTTCTTCTCATGACTAATTTAAAAAGCAGTTGTCTAAAACTATTATTATGTAATTGTACTGCTGGACCCATAACATATAGAAATGTAATATATTTGACAATAACAAAATAACACAGAACAGGTGGGTGAGGAAAAAGTTGTATTTGGTATAAACAAATGACACCCATTAGCAAAAGAATCCACAAGAAATGAACAGAGCAAAAACAGGTTAATAAAAATGTTATTTTAAAACAAATTTTATATATGCTTTCCTTTCTTCTCTCAGCTTCTTTAAAATACATAAGATAATATAAAGTAATAATTATAACAATGGATTTATATCAAATATAGACATAATATGTGTACAAGTAATAGCATTAAAAGTGGAGGAGAAAATGAGCAATATAGGAGTACAGTTTCCACATTTTGAAACAGAGCAGGACTTTGTGGGCCTTCCCAGCGACAGAACCCCCAGCCCTGTGTCCTTAGACTTTTTTTTTTGTATTGGGGTATATTTGCTTTACAATGTTGGTTAGTTTCTGCTGTACAATGAAGTGAATCAGCTATATGTATACATATATCCCCTCCCTCTTGGTCTTCCCTCCCACCCACCCCCATCCCACCCATCCCACCCATCTAGGTCACCCCAGAGCACTGAGCTGAGCTCTCTGCACTATACAGCAGATTCCCACTAGCTATCTGTTATACACATGGTAGTGTATATATGTCAATCCCAATTTGTCCCACCTTCTCCTCTCCACCCCCATGTCCACATGCCTGTTCTCTACATCTGCGTCTCTATTCCTGCCTTGCAAATAGGTTCATCTGTACCGTTTTTCTAGATTCCACATATATGTGTTAACATATATTTGTTTTTCTCTTTCTGACTTACTTTACTCTGTATGACAGACCCTAGGTCCATTCACATCTCTACAAATGACAGTTTTGTTCCTTTTTATGGCTGAGCAATATTCCATTGTATATGTATGTACTACATCTTCTTTATCCATTCATCTGTCAGTGGACATTTAGGTCACTTCCATGTCCTGATTATTGTAAATGGTGCTGCAATGAACATTGAGGTGCATGTGTCTTTTTGAATTTTGGTTTTCTCAGGGTATATGCCTGGTACTGGGATTGCTGGGTCATATGGTAGTTCTATTATTAGTCTTTATTACTGTAACTCTGTAGTATAGTCTGAGGTCAGGGAGTTTTATTCCTCCAGCTCTGTTTTTCCTTCTCAAGATTGCTTTAGCTATTTGGGATCCTTTGTGTTTCCATACAAATTGTAAATTTTTTTGTTCTAATTCTGTGAAAAATGTCACTGGTAATTTGATAGGGATTTCATTGAATCTGTAGATTGTTTTAGGTAGTACAGTCATTTTCACAACATTGATTCTTCCAATCCAAGAACATAATATACCTCTCCAACTGTTTGTGTCATCTTTGACTTCTTTCAGCAGTGTCTTATAGTTTTCTGAGTACAGGTCTTTTACTTCAGGTGCGTTTCTTCCTAGGTATGTTATTCTTTTTGTTGCAATGGTGAATGGGATCGTTTTCTTAATTTCCCTTTCTTATCTTTTGTTGTTGTTGTATAGGAATGCAAGAGATTTCTGTGCATTAGTTTTGTATCCTGCAACTTTACCAAATTCATTCATTAGCTCTAGTGGCTTTCCGGTGACATCTTTAGGATTTTCTATGTATCATATCATGTCATCTGCAAACAGTGACAGTTCACTTCTTTTCCAATTTGTATTCATTTTATTTATTTTTCTTCTCTGATTGCTGTGGCTACGACTTCCAAAACTATGCTGAATAATAGTGACAATAGTGGACATCCTTTTCTTGTTCTTGATCTTAGAGGAAATGCTTTCAGTTTTTCACCATTGAGAATGATGTTTGCTGTAGGTTTGTCATATATGGCCTATACTATGTTGAGGTAGATTGCCTCTGTGCCCACTTTCTGGAGAGTTTTTATAATAAATCGGTGTTGAATTTTGTCAAAAGCTTTTCCTGCATCTATTGAGATGACCATAGGTTTTAGTGTAGAAGTCTTGCTAAATACACAATAATTATGTCTTTTTTAGAATCCATATAGTTGGAAGCACACAGTGTGTAGCCTTTTTAGATGGGCTTCTTTCACTTAATAATATGCATTTAAGGTTACTCTATGTCTTTTCATGGACTGCTGGCTCATTTGTTTTCAGCACTGAATAGTATTCCATTGTCTGGATGTCCTGCAGTTTATTTCTTCATTCACTCACTGAGGAATCTTGGTTTCTTTCAAGTTTTGACAATTATGAGTAGAGCTGCTATAAACATCTGTGTTCAGGCTCTGTGTGAATATAAATTTTCAACTCTTTTCAGTAATACCAAGAAACATGATTGGTGATTGTATGCTAAGAGTATGTTTAGTTTTGTAAGAAACCACCAAAATGTCTCGCAAAGTGTCTGTACTATTTTGCATTCCCACCAGCAATGAATGAGAGCTCCTGTTTTTCTACATTCTTACCAGCATTTGGGGTTGTCAGTGTTCTGAATTTTGGCTATTCTAATAGGTGTGCAGTGGTATCTCATTGTCTTTATTTATATTTCCCTGATAACATGTGATGTGGAGCAACTTTTCACATGCTTATTTGGCATCTGTATATTTTCTTTGGTGAAGTGTCAATTAAGGTATTTGGCCCTTTTGTTTTTTTTAATTGGAGTGTTTGTTTCCTTATTTTTTAGTTTTAAGAGTTCACTGTAAAATTTGAATAACAGTGCTTTATCAGATGTGTCTTTTGAAAATATTTTCTCCTAGTCGGTGGGTTTTCTTTCATTCTCTTGACACTATCTTTCACACAGCAGAAGTTTTGTGTTGTTTTTTAATTTTAACGATGTTCAGCTTATCAATGATTTCTTCTATGAATCATGCCTTCGTGTTGTATATAAAAAGTCAAGACCTATTTGCAGCAACATGGATGGGCCTAGAGATTATCATACTAAATGACATTAAGTCAGCGAAAGACAAATATCATATGATATCACTCATATATGGAATCTAATTTTTAAAAAATGATACAAATGAACTTATTTACAAAAGAGAAACAGACTCACAGATGTCAAAAACAAACCTATGGTTACATGGGGAAACATGGTGGTGGAGGGATAAATTAGAAGCTTGGGATTAAGATACACACACTACTATATATAAAATAGATAACAAACTAAAACCTATCGTATAGCACAGCAAATTCTACTCAACATTCTGTAATAACCTATATGGGTAAAGTCTGAAAAAGAATGAATATATGTATATGTGTAACTGAATCACTTTGCTGTACATCTGAAATTAATACAACATTGTAAATCAACTACACTCAAATAATTTTTTTTTTTAAAAATGGAAAGGAAAAATAAGTCAAGGCTATACCCAATGTTATCTAAGTTTTCTTCAATGTTATCTTATAGGAATATATTCTATAGATTTGCATTTTACACTTAGGTCTTTGGTCCATATTGAGTTAATTTTTGTGAAGGGTTTAAATTCTGTGTTTAGATTCATTATTTTGTATGTAGATGTCCATTGTCCCAGGACCTTTAATTGAAGACTATATTCGCTCCATTGTATTGTCTTTGATCCTTTGTCAAGTGTCTGTTCTTTCATGGATACCACTCTGTCTTGATTACTGTAGCTTTATGGTAAGTGTTGAAGCCAGGTAGTAGTATCAGTACTCCACCTTTCTTCTTTACCTTCAACATTGAATTAGAATGCACTAATTGTCATGTTTATCTCTATTGATTTCATTCTATTCAAACTCTGCTAATTTCATATAATCATAGCTTATCACAGCCTGAGGGAACCTCAGAAATCAATTTGTGATTCCTAGGCTCCCATTACAGATCAGCACACAAAGTCTCAGAGAAGTTAAATGATGTCCTAGGTCTCACAGCTTTTTAACAACAGAAGCAGTACTGAAACCAGGTTGTACGTAATTTTAAGTGGTAAGATAACATTCTTTTTTCTTAAGGAAACATCATATGTGAAATTACAGGTGTTTTCTTTGGACTTTTTATAGAGGCATTGAATAATAATGCACATTTTTAATTAGATAAATTAATTTTTATTGAAGTATAGGTGATTTACAATATTGTGTTAGTTTCAGGTGTACAGCACAGTGATTCAGTATTTTTGAGAATTATATTCCATTATAGGTTATTATAATATACTGGACATAATTCCCTGTGTTATACAGTAAATTCTTGTTGCTTTTCTACTTTATGTATAGTAGTTTGCATCTGTTAATCCCATGCCCCTCTCCTCCCCCTCCTCTCCCCTTGGTAACCACAAGTTTGTTTTCTATGTCTGTGAGTCTGTTTCTGTCCTGTATATATTCATTTGTTTTTTTAGATTCTAGATAAGTGAGATTGTACAGTATTTGTCTTTCTCTGTCTGACTTATTTCACTACACATAATACTCTCTAGGTGCATCCACATTGTCGCAAATGGCAGAATCTCATTCTTTTTATGACTGCATAATATTCTATTGTATATATATACCACATCTTCTTAAGACAATTTTTTGTTGATGGGTATTTGTGTCGCTTCCATATCTTGGCTATTGTAGATAGTGCTGCTATAAACATTGGGGTACATGTATCTTTTTGGATTAGTGTTTTCTTTTTTCCAGATGTATACCCAGGAGTGGGATTGCTGGATCATATGGTAGTTTTATTTTTAGTTTTTTTGAGGAACCTGCATACTGTTTTCCACAGTGGCTGTATTAATTTACATTTGAGGGTTCCCTTTTCTCCACATCTTATCCAACATTTGTTATTTTTGTAGACATTTTGATGATAACCATTCTGACAGGTGCGAGGTGATGCCTCATTGTGGTTTTGATTTGCATTTCTCTAATAATTAGTGATGTTGAACATCTTTTCATGTGCCTATTAACCATCTGTATGCCTTCTTTGAAAAAATGTCTATTCAAATCTTTTGCCCATTTTTTGATTGGATTGTTTGGTTTTTTTGATACTGAGTTGTATGAC
Organism: Phocoena phocoena; assembly: GCF_963924675.1. NCBI lineage: Eukaryota > Metazoa > Chordata > Mammalia > Artiodactyla > Phocoenidae > Phocoena > Phocoena phocoena. The sequence goes on along the minus strand of NC_089222.1, from coordinate 122,915,752 downwards.
CTGTTTTTATATTTTGGATATTAAGCTCTTGTCAGTCACATCATTTGCAAATATTTTCTCCCATTCTGTAGGTTGTCTTTTCATTTTGTTGACAGTTTCCTTTGCTGAATAATACACTTTTTATTTCTCCAATAAGAATAGCGGCTTTAGATATTTTTTAAAGGATAATAATCTGTTTAATACATTTTCACATATTTCATTATACTTTTAATAACTGCATCTACCACACTAATACTAGTGTGGTTATATGATAGTTATTTTCTTCTTTTTTGCTTGTTCATCTGTATAATCATATTATAGCCTGAAAATACTGCAACATCTCTTTGGAAGAATCATTATAATGGTCTTTAGTTAAAATAATTTTATTCTACAATGTAATACTTGCTACCTATAAGTAAGGTCCTGTGCTTGGAACATTGATTTAATCAAACCAGTGTGAATATATGTTGTCTGGTCTAAGAGCCCTAGTGAAAAATTTTAAATATAATATCTTAGTGTACTTATTAGCTTGTAGTTTAGGACAACTTGTCCCTAAACTTAGCATGAATCTTGTTTTTCCCATTAATTGTAACAGAACCTTTGGGAAGTTTTTCTCTTTGTACTCAGTTTCCTTACTTGTAAAATGGGAATGATAGCAGATCCAACCTCAGTTCTTATATGTAATGATTTCAGAAAATTACCTTGCACACAAAAAAGTGTTCAACAAATGTAAGCTTTTAAAATTTATCATTAGGTATGACAATTGAAAACATTACTTTTGGCTAATAAGTACAGAAGACCATATTAATGGCAGAGCAGCTTTGGTGCAGTAAAAATGAGTATTATATTCATGGGAAAAACCTTCATTCACATCAACTTTTTCACTTTACTTAAAAACTTATATTTAAATGGTATGTTCCTAATCTAATAACTTCTAAAACCTGAGGACAACTGGAGTAATAAAGGAATTTGTCAAATACAGCAGAATCATGATGATACAAATGTTTCCTGATTCCTGTTCTGCTATAATTTTTATCTTGAAACATAGTATCAAACTATAGGTGTTTGTGTGTGCGTGTGTGTGTGTGTGTGTGTGTGTATTAATTTAAAGTTCTTTTCTTTTTCCAATTTTGCAAAGACTGTATTGTTAATATTGTCTTAAAGCTCCTATAAGACTTTCTCTGCCATAGTGTTTATCCCTTTCCATTGTAATTGCCTATTCACTTTGCTGTTTGTCTTACATAGCTATGTGTTTTAAGGAATATGACTGTGTCATTTTTCATATCATATGGTTCTAGATCAATAAATGTTCAATAAGTATTCAGTTCCAATTAATTGACCCCATTGTATTAAAAAAATCTTCCTGTACTTATTTCTATATGTACCTGACAATTTTATATCCACAGTCTTCTAACTATAAAGGGAAGGTGAGGTAATTTGACTCTTTCCCCTGCAGGTCATTCAAATGTTTGCATTTCTTTTCTTTTTGGCTTATCAACATGTGTCTTATAAAAAGGAATCAAACGTATGTCATATAAAAAATATCCCATGGTCCCATGGAATCCACCTACCATACATAATAATTAATTTATAAATAAGTCTATAGGTATAGAAATAGATGCCATTTTTTCTACATATATTTGAAAGTAAATCTTTGAAAATAAATTTGTCAGTAAATAAAATATTTAATTACAACCATGTATTATATGTACATTTCCTAGTATATCATTACACCTACTTACTGAAAGTGAACAGATAAATGATTTTACCTAAGGGGAAATCCAGTGTTAATTCACCTTGTCAGTCATAACACAATATTCCTTCTACTGTGTTTCAAAGTCAAAAGTAAGAGAGCAAGACAATTTTTTCAGATTTTTTTTCTAGAAAAATGATTATGACTGTCAATATGATCGCTGTGCAATATCAATCATACTATCAAAGATTAGTGGTTATTTCATAAGAATAATGTTATTCATATAACATAGAATTAATGGATGATCTTTTTTACACACAAAACTCTCTCCAACTCACTGTTAGAGAGAATGGCTTAGAACAAATCCTCAGTGAACAGATAACCCTGATTATTTATCATATGGTACCTTTCATTGATATGACACGTGTACATGCTCACAGCAATGCTTCAGTATAGTTCATTCATATTGAACTGTAATTCATTCACAGTGATCAATTCTGGAGGTACTCTAGATTTAGTTCAATTATAATTCTATCATATATAACCAAGGAGTCCCAATTCTAATGGTATTTTATTTTTGACAAAATAGAGATGGTCTTCATGACATTCCCTACTTGCCTAATATCTTTTCCTTAAAATGTGCTCTTCTTCTGCTTTCTGGGTATAATTGTTCTCAAAGGAATGGTGTATTAAATAATTTTGTTATTTATTAGTTATTTTCCATGGCGTATTAAATAATTTTGATGAATTCTTTGCAGGATTACAATAAATCAGCTTGTAAATTCCAACCGACAAGTTTGTTATCATTCTTATTACAAAATACTTTCATCTTAAACATCTATTGACATCTCTCTTTAACCTTTCTTTAAAACTCATTTAAAATTAACTTTGCATCTGATATTAATTGTTTTAATAACAGGGCTATAATTGTAAGCTTAATGTATCCTTAATGACAATAAAAATTTGTCATGATACATTTACTATTAACATTGCCACTTTTTCTGAAACTTCTTTTTCAATAATTAATAATTGACTGTGAACGGTTCACAGTCCTCTGACAAGGCTCAGGACACAGTAGCCCAAATATTTTACTGGCATACTGAATATTTTAAGCTGAAGGAGCTTGAAAACACAGCAGAGGCAGGAAGGTCACGCTGACTTTCCCCTGACCTTTCTCCGTTGAAAAGCGTCGTAAAACACTCAGGTAAGAGGTGCCTTCCCTGTAACTGAAGGGAAGGAGCACCCTTACCTCCCAAGACAAAGCAAGGTGTGAAGAATCCTAAGAAACAGGTCTTGCTAAGTTTCCCCAGTTTACCTCACACTCCTTGACTTACAATATTTCTCCATGACTGTCCACTCGTCATTAGAACTAGCATAAAAATACTCAGATTTAACTGTTTCTTGAGGTTTCATTACCTTATGAAGGCTCCCGTGTCACCTGAAACTTATATTAAAAAACGTTATGCATTTCTTTTGTTAATTTGTCTTTGTCAGTTTAATTTTCAGACCCAGCCAGGGACTCTAAGAGACCCAAGGAACATTTTTCTTTCCTACACCTCCAAATTTATTTTCACTAACAGTACACAGGCTATTCCATCTTTGAGCAAATATTTTACTTTAATGACAGGAAAAACTCTAATACAAAAAGTAAGTCCAGTTATAGCTTTGAATAACATACAGTTTAATAAAAAAAATCACACCTGTCTATAAAATTCATAAAGCAATGTTTTTCTGAAAATAGGAGTTAATCACATATTTGGGGGGATATAAAAACCTAAAATATGTAAACATTTTGGACAGTGAAAACCGTGTTAAATATAAAAGGTCATATTTATTAGTATAGAAACAAAAATGTATTACTGTCAAGAAGTGAACAGCAAGACTCCATACTCTAAGAAGATTAGTAGATAAACAATATCTCATAGTTGAGAAAAATCTTGAAGGGAACCAGAGATGAAGGGAACTCAAGTAAATATTATTTAATTCTAAGGATATTTTATATCCCTCCACTCTCAAATTAACTTATGGTCAAGAATTTTCCAAATTTGCTGTTAGTCTTATGAAAGTATAGACTCAGCTCCATAAGGCTCAGAAATGTGGTATTGTGAATTACACTTCCATACTTTTCTCACTGGAATGTACTTCACTTGTAGGATGAAATATTGGTCTATTTCTAATATGCTCTCAAATGACACCTTAGTGAGGTATTATTGTGTGCTAGACACTGTGCTAAGTACTTTGTATTATCTCAAGCTTCATAATAATTCTATCAGTTTCATATTATTATCTCTATTTTACAGATTATGTAACTGAGGTTTACACATCTGACTAATTTGCACAGATTCTGAGACAAATACATGGCAGAGCTATAATTTGAAACAAAACAGTCTGAATCAAAAGCTCCCAAATAATTTTTAAAAAATGAGAATATAATTAAAATAAAGACAGAGTAGCTTTAAGTATAGATATAGCTGATATGTTTTCTTGTATGTTTCACAAGGAATGTTTTGTTATATTCTAGAAATACTAAATATTAATATTTAAACTTTAGCACTTTAAGTCAAAATCTGTTCATAGATTAAAACACCAAGTTAGTAGAGATTTATCAGGAAAAATATATCCTCTCCCTTTCTGTATTAATGTTTGTTTACTTCTTTGAGATCACATGCTAAAATAATTATTTCACTTTGAATACATCGTCAGATTTACACCTTAGTTGCAAGTAAACCAGCTGCCAGGACAATTGTCAACATTTTAAGCTATTCCTGCTTTTAAAACTATTAGTGTATATTAAACCTATACATTTAAGTGAAAAAAATTCAAAACCATCAACTTTATAAATCTGAATTAGATTATGCTCATAGTTAAAGTGTTTATGACAATGCCTATCATAGAGCAAACGTTACACACATGTTGACAATTATATGCAGAAATGTAATTGTGTGTGTTTGTATGTGTTAATAGTATTATAACATTTTCAGATTAAAACACTGACCATTCATAAAATTATTGTGTGTGTATGTGTGTGTGTGTGTGTGTGTGTGTGTACAAGAGTGAGAGAGAGAGAGAGAGAGAGAGAGAGAGAGAAAGAGAGAGAGATGCATTTTAGTTTACACTGCAGTCAAATTAAAATAAGAGTACGAATGTTTGGCAAAGAAATGGTTGATGCACGTACTTTGAAGCTCTTTTTTGAGCTGATGCACTCATCACTGTATGTTCAGCTCTTAGCACATATAGATGGATGATAAACACTTGTTCGATGAAAAGAATAATAAATAAGTGAAAATTGAGCTTTTATATTTTCTATGGTTTTAGCATTAAGCCACTATATAAAAGGGGTGACTTTAGGGACCAGATTTTGAGACAGTTCTATAGTGGAGGACACTGGGAATCTGAATGGTTCTGTCTCAAGATTAGGGGCAAAGGGTTAAAATCATGGTTGTGGAATAAAGAAAAGAGAAGGTCATAAACATTGTGTCTGGGAAGGCGAAGTATATGTGAACACAAAACTAATTTTGTAGCTTTTATTTCACAGAAAACCTTGATTTCTTTTTTTTTAGGTATAAAAAATATATTTATTTCAACCAAGGAAAGAAATCACAAGTTACGAATTTTAACAGCTGACCAACATCACAAAATCTGTAACTGCCTGACACACTTCTATAATAACTTTTTAAAATTTTTTTAATTTAATTTTATTTATTTTTTTATACAGCATGTTCTTATACGTTATCTATTTTATACATATTAGTGTATATGTTTCAATCCCAATCTCCCAAATCATCACAGCACCACCACCAACTCCGCCGCTTTCCCCCCTTGGTGTCCATACGTTTGTTCTCTACATCTGTGTCTCTATTTCTGCCCCACAAACCGGTTCATCTGTACCATTTTTCTAGGTTCCACGTATATGCGTTAATATACAATATTTGTTTTTCTCTTTCTGGCTTACTTCACTCTGTATAACAGTCTCTAGATCCATCCACGTCTCTACAAATGACCCAATTTCGTTCCTTTTTATGGCTGAGTAATATTCCATTTTATATATGTACTACATATATACAATGGAATATACATACCACGTCATTCTTTATCCATTCGTCTGTTGATGGGCATTTAGGTTGCTGCCGTGACCTATTGTAAATAGTGTTGCAATGAATATTGGGGTGCATGTGTCATTTTGAATTATGGTTTTATCTGGGTATATGCTCAGTAGTGGGATTGCTGGGTCATATGGTAATTCTATTTTTAGTTTTTTAAGGCACCTCCATACTGTTCTCCATAGTGGCTGTATCAATTTACTTTCCTACCAACAGTGCAAGAGGGTTCCCTTTTCTCCACACCCTCTCCAGCATTTGTTGTTTGTAGATTTTCTGATGAAGCCCATTCTAACTGGTGTGAGGTGATACCTTATTGTAGTTTTGACTTACATTTCTCTAATAATTAGTGATGTTGAGCAGCTTTTCATGTGTTTCTTGACCATCTGTATGTCTTCTTTGGAGAAATGTCTATTTAGGTCTTCTGCCCATTTTTTGATTGGGTTGTTTGTTTTTTTACTATTGAGCTGCATGTGCTGTTTATATATTTTTGAGATTAATCTTTTGTCTGCAAATATTTTCTCCCATTCTGAGGGTTGTCTTTTTGTCTTGTTTGTAGTTTCCTTTGCTTTGCAAAAGCTTTTAAGTTTCATTAGGTTCCATTTGTTTATTTTTATTTTTATTTCCATTACTCTAGGAGGTGGATCAAAAAAGATCTTGCTGTGATTTATGTCAAAGAGTGTTCTTCATATGCTTTCCTCTAAGAGTTTTATAGTGTCTGGTCTTACATTTGGATCTCTACTCCATTTTGAGTTTATTTTTGTGTATGATGTTAGGGAGTGTTCTAATTTCATTCTTTTACATGTAGCTGTTTTCCCAGCACCACTTATCAGAGTAACTGGGGCAGAAGAACGGATAAGTGACCTTGATTTCTTCTACTAGGTTTCTCTTAGTATTCATCATGTAATAAGAATAAATGAACAGCATACTGACACTGAAAAAATAGACACCAGAGTATATGTTACTTTTCTCATTGAGACTAGCTGCTGCAGATAGTATAACTTCTAATATTGATCATTTGTTTTGATAAATTGGGCTTATGAAATTCAGATTTGAGACTTATGTAAGATGTTTTTTGGTGGGCCTTGGTATTAGATTTAAAATCAGTTATTACTAGAGAGAAAAAAAATTATGTAAAGCTATAAAATTAACTATTTGCTGTCTGGGACATTAATATATTCCCAGGTATCAATTAACAATCTCTTGGATGTAGTTTAAACGAAACTACTCTAACAGTGACTAAAATAATTTCCACTGAGGAATGCTGGTTGGCTCTGTATATTGCTGGGCATTTATTTCATTCAACACGGGAACCACTAGGGATAAATTTATTTTCAAACAGTGGATCCATACTGCTGCCAACACTATTCTAATGATTTATTCTAGAATTCAAGTCTTTACAGGGCATCATGCTTCACTCCCATGAGAGGATAATTGTTCCTGTGTACTTAGGCTCTGTCTCTCACTTAACACTAGTCAATGAAACAATTGTGTCAAGAGGAGACTCACCTCCTTGTTTCTTAGTCAATGTAGTAATTGCTCAGATAAATCTTTTTCACTCAGAAGCAGTTTCTACCCATGTGATAGGTTCAGTGGCCTCTTCAGTGACAGAATCAATAAGAACCTGAAAATATTTCACAAGTACAAAATCATATGGTTGTAATGACCTATAACTCAGAGAATTTTTTTCTTGTTTGTTCACACACACACACACACACACACACACACACACAGAGACATACACAACCCAAACATATCAATACATGCAAAGAACTGTATTTTATTTGATACATATAAAAACAGTGAATTAGACTAAAGCCATAGGAATTTCACTTTTAGTTAGTTGACTGCTATGTATTCAAACTTCTAATAGTGGCTTAATTTCCATTTTTTCTTTTTCTGTTTCAGCCTTTTACTCTCCTTTCTTATCTCTCCTCAGTTTCACAGACATATGTTAAAAAAGAAAAGAAAAATGTGTAAATGGCTACAGAAGTTTGTTCATTCTTTCTTGGACCAGTATTCTCATACTTTTTATATTAAATGTATTAAAGATTTAGAAAGACATATTCAACCCAAGTGTAACTGACACTACCCTGTTAAATAAAGTGCCTTAGTTTTAATTTTTTTCTCTATTTCTCTGAAAATGTAGGCTTATAGAAAATAAGATCAGTAAGATTACAAATGGTTATTCTTTTAAACATAAACATTTATTTATACAAACATTTTTTAAGTAAAATATTTCTTACAAAAGTGTTTTTTAAAATGTTATTGAACATTTCACATGCATGTCTTTCCCACTGATCTATTAGCCTACACTTTTGTTTTTCAATCTTGCACAAATTCTTCATTTATATCTTTCTATTTTTTCCTGTATGATTTTATTTACTAGAACCTTAACTAGCAATTACTGTTTGTTCTATAAATTGAAATAAGCTTAGTTTTGGTTCACATTCAAGTGAAAAAATTTCAAAGCTACCAACTTTATAAATTTTAATTAGATTATGCTCCTATTAAAGTGCTTATAGCAATTACATAACAATTATATGTATAAATATAATTGTGTGTGATAATAGCATATAACATCTACAGTTACACAGACCTTATTTCTTGCCAGATATTGTTATTTTCACTTTGTATACTGAGTTATTTAGTCTTTATAAGATCTTTCTGAATTGAAAAGATGGAAAGTGAGGCACAGGAAGGTTAACAAAATTAACCAAGTTAAACAGAGCAGGTAGATAATGAGCTAGGATACAATTCTAAGCAATTTGTCTACAAAGATCATTGAAGTAGTATGAAAAAGGTAAACTTTTAAGCATGGAAATATATATGTGATTTATTTGGTTTCTTCTTTATCTTTTTATTTTTATGTATGTTCTTTAAGAAGACTAAATTATTTGAAAGGAGTGCTCAAAATCATACACCTTAAATTTTGGAGGGGATCTTTTTATTTTAAACAAAGGGATTTATTTTTACAGTTCTGTCAAAATTTAATTCAGATACAATTCAATTCACCAATTTAAATTATACCATTCAATGTATTTTAGTATATTCACATGTTGTACAACCATCACTATAATCTAATTTTGAAATATTTTCAACTCTCAGAAAAAAAGTTGCATAGCCATTAGCAAGCAGTGGCCATTCCTGTTACCATCTCCCCCAACTCCAGTCACAAGATCTACTAATCTACTTTCTGTCTCTTTGGATCTGCCAGTTCAGAACATTTCACCTAAAGAGATTCACACAAAATTTAGTTTTTTAGGTATGCTTCTTTGACTCAGAATAATATTTCCAAGGTTCACCAGTGTCGTCATATGTTTTTTATGCTTCATTATTTTTTATTGCCAGAAAATATTCTAATGTATAGATATACAACATTTTGTTTAACCATTCATCTGTCAACACACATTTGGATTGTTTTCACTTTGGGGCTATTACGAATAGTGCTGCTAGGAGCATTTGTGTACAATTTTTTGAGTGAACATATATTTTCAATTGTCTTAAATATTTACCTAGGAGTAAAATTGCAGGACGTATGGTGATTCTATGTTTAATTTTTTGAGGAACTGACTTCTAAGGTGACTGCACCATTTTATATTTCTACTAGCAATGTTTGGGTTCAAATTTCTCCATATGCTTAATACTTATTACTGTTTTTTGTTTTTTCTGAGTATAGGGATCCTAGTGTGTGGGAAGTGGTATCTTATTGGAATTTTGATTTGAATATTTCTAAGGATAAATGATGTTGAAAATGTTTCATGTATTTGTTGGCCATTATTATATACTCTTTGGAGAAATGTCCATTCACATTTTTTGACCTGTTTAAACTTCTGTTATTTGTCGTTTCTATTGTTAACTTGTAGGAGTTTTTTTAATGTAACCTGGATAGTATCAGTAGAACATTATCAAGATACCATTTGCAAAAATGCTCTCCTATTATTTGAGGCATGTTTTCACTTTCTTGATTGTATCTTTTGAAACATAATGGCTTTAAATTTGAATGAAGTCCAAGTGATTTTGTATAATGATATTTACTCTATGGTATACCTGGCAAACTTGTTTATGAATGCTAATTGTTTTGTGGATTCCTTAGAATTTTTCCAGATACAAAATCAAGTCATCTGCAAATATAGTTTTACATATTCCATTCACACATTGGTGAATTTTATTTTTCTTATCTAACTTCCATGGCAAGAACCACAAGTACAATGTTGAATAGAGTGGCAAGAGTGGCCATTCTGATAGTGTCCCTGATTTTAGGGGGAAAGTTTTCAGCCTTTCACCATTGATTATGATATTAGGTGTTGGATTTTTATATACGGCCTTTGCCAGATTGAGGAAGTTCCATTCTATTCCTAGTGTCTTGAGGGTTGTTACTATAAAAATGTGTTAAGTTTTGCCAAATGCTATTTCTACTTCTATTGAAATGATAATGTGATTTCTGTCCTTTATTCTACTGACGTGGTGTATAAAATAAATTGTGGGGTTTTTTTTATATTGAATCCCCTTTGCATTCTGGGAATAAATCCCACGTGTTGGTGTATATTACTTCTTACACGTTGCTGGTCTGCTAATATTTTGTTGAGCATTGTTAAATCTATATATTTATAGTAAGTTTGGGAATTTCAGGGTTAATCAAAGAAAAAGACCATTCCAGTGGCAGTAGCATAGGAGTTTTACTTTAGTGACACTTGCACAGCTTTGCATATAAGAATAAGCCCCCGACAGCATGAGACCTTTTAGAGATGACAGTAAAGGGCCACCAGCCAAAAGGAGAGGACGGAAGTGGACCTCCTGGGAAAAAGGAGAGTTGGAGAGTGTCCTTATGTGTCTTGGGGATGGTGCTTAGGAGCATGATGTGTGTCCCTGGGTCAAAGAACTCTTAAGGGCAACAGTGGCTTGTGGTCTTTCATATCCCCAGGGCTTTACTTATCTATGGATAGAAGATTGGAGGTGCAGATTGTGGAGTATGCAAAGTAGGCAGGCTCTAAATGGCTAAAAACCTACTTATCTGAGCTATATTTAAAACAATAGGGTATGTAAAAAATAGAGTTTGTTGCAACAGGCTTTTGAACTAATAGTCCTAGCTTGCTATGAAGAAGTAAGCAACACAGGGCCAAAATACAGAAACACAGAAACCCTCTTTGGCTTATTTATATAACAATAAGGAATATCAGTCTATAATTTTCTTCTACTTTTCAATGTATTTGTTTTGGGTATCAAAGTAATACTGGTCTCATAGAGTTGGGAAGTTTTCCTTCTTTTTCAGTTTATTTGGAAAAGTTTGAGAATGTTTGCTATTAATTCTGTTTAAATGTGTACTAGAAATAACCAGTGAATCCACCTGTTTCTGGGCTTTTCTTTGTGGGAAGTTTTTTTAGAATTATTATTAATTTAATTACTTTTTAAAGTCTTTTCAGATTTTCTATTTCTTTTTGAGTATCTTTATGGCTAGCAGACATTTAGTCCTATCCAAAATATCTAAAAGACATTTGTCCCATACCAAAATGTCTTTGAAATTTGGTCCCTCTATCCAAAACATCCGTGAGCATATTTGGTTCATGCCAAATTGTTTTGGACAAGAACAAATATGACCAAATATCAAGGACCTTTTAACGTGGACCAAATGTCTTATGGATGTTTTGGACAGGATCAAATGATCCTGCAAATATTAAGAAACTTTTGGCTTTGACCAAATATCTTAAGAACACTTTGGATAGAACCAAATATCAAGGACCTTCTGGTTTGTAGCAAACATTTTATGAACATTTTAGATAGAACCAATATCCTAGAAGTGTTGGCACATCTTTTTCTAATTTCTTAAGATGGAAATTTTGGTTATTGATTTAAGATATTTTGTCTTTTATTAATATTGGCTTTTACTGCTATAAATTTCTTCTAAGCATGGCTTTAGCTGAATTCTATTCATTTTTGTATGCTGTGTATGTATTTTTATTCATCTCAGGATATTTTCCAATATTTCTTGTGATTTTTTTGTTTGACCCATTGGTTATTTAGAAGTTTACTTTTAAATTTTTTACATATTTCTGAATTTGAATTTTCTAAATTTCCTTACATTATTTTCTAATATAATTGCAGTGTAATCAGAGGACATACTTTGTATGATTTCAATCTTTTAAAATGTATTTTATATTATAAAATAATAAGTTTATAGTAATATAATATGATAGTAGCTTATTATATAATAATAGTCTAATTTATGGTCTATCCATGTAATATTCCATGTGCACTTGAGAAGAATGTGTATTCTGCTGTGGTTTTGTGGCTTGTTTTCCCTCTATTGTACTACTACTCTCAAACAAAATACATCCTTAAACATTATAAGCCCATCAACAGAGATTTATAATGATTATTTATGCAATTGTTTTTAAAACTGATAGAAGAAAAGAATTAGACACAAGAATATGGTTATACTATCTTTTTAAATAACTATGTTGTCGGCTTTACTGGTGCTCTATATTTCTTTGCATGGCCTTGAGTTACTGTCTGATTTCCTTTCATTTTGACCTTCCTTTAGTATTCCTTATGGGGTAGGTCTGCTAGCAATGAATTCTCTCTGTCTTTGTTTAACTAAAAAATTTCTCCTTCAATTTTGAAGGAGCATTGAGTAAAATACTGAATTTTGAGATGGCATACATTTTTCTTTCAGCACTTTAAAAATGTCATCTCACTGCCTTTCGGCCTCTGTAATTTCTGATAAGAAGTCAGCTAACTGGGGTTCCTGTGTATATGATGAGTCATTTTACCCGTGCTGCTTTCAAAGTCTTTCTGTCTTGGTCTTTAAACATTTTTCAATATGATGTTGTCTGGTGGACCTATTTGTGTTTATCCTACTTGTACCTCATTGAGCTTCTTGAATATGTAGATTTAATATTTTCCATCAAATTTAGAAAGTTTCCCACCACAATTTTTCAAATATTTTTGTGCTCCTTTCTCTTCTCATTTTGGGCCTTCTATTATGCACATGTTGGTACGCTTGATAGTGTTCTACAATTCTGTGAGACTCTGCTCATTTTCCTTCATTTTCTTTCTTTCTACTCCTCAGCCTGGATAATTTCTGATGACCTGTATTCATGTTTACTGATTCTAGCTCTTATTGAGCCCTTTAGTTATTAATGATCTTTTTTAAAAAATTCAATTATTGTACTTTTCAACTCCCAAATTTTTACTTGGCTCTTTTTCATAATTTCTATTTATTGGCATTCTCTATTTGGTGAGACACCAACGTCATACATCACCATCATATTTTTCTTTAATTCTTCATATACAGTGTCCTTCTTTGAAGATATTTATAATGCTAACTTTTATTTCTCCCAGATTTATTGAGATATAATCAACATGCAGGCCTATATAAGTTTAAGGTGTAGAGCATCAATATTTGACTTACATATATCATGAAATGATTATCACAATAGGTTTAGTTAAATATCACCTCATCACCTCATCTAGTTACAAAATAAATAGAAAGAAAAATAGTATTCCTTGTGATGAGAACTCTTAGGATTTACTCTCTTATCAATTTTCATATATAACACACTGTAGTGTTAATTATATTAATCATACTGTACATTATATACCTAATACTTATTTATCTTAAAACTAGAAGTTTGTTCCTTTGGACTGCCTTTATTCAGTTTCCCCTTCTCCCACCCCCAACTCCTGGTAACCACAAATATGATCTCTTTTTTGGTGAGTTCATTTGTTTTTTTTGTTTTGAAGTGTAATTCACCTACAACACTATGTTAGCTCCTGGTACACTACATAGTCATGTGATATTTCTATACATTTCAAAATGATCATCAAGATAAGTCTAGAAACCATCTGTCACCATACAAAGATATTACATAATTATTGACTATACTCCCTGTGCTATGCATTCATACCCATGACTCACTTATTTTGTAACAGGAGGTTTGTACCTCTTAATCTCCCTCACCTATTTCTCTTATCCCCCAACCCTTCCCTTCTGGCAACTGCCTGTTTGTTCTCTGTATCTATGACTCTGTTTCTATTGTGTTGTGTTTACTTTGTGTCTAGATTCCACATGTAAGTAAAATCATGCAGTATTTTTTGTTCTCTGTCTGATTTATTTCACCCTTTAGGTACTTCCATACTGCAAATGTCAAGATTTCATTCTTTTTTATGGCTGATTAATATTCCATTGTTTATATATACCATATCATTATCCATTCATTTATCGATGGGCACTTTGCTTGCATATCTTGGCTATTGTAAATAATGCTGCGATGAACATAGGGGTGTATATATATCTTTTCAAATTAATGTTTTCATTTTCTTCAGATAAATACCAAGGAGTGGAATTTCTGGATCATACTGTAGTTCTATTTTTAATTTGAGGAAGTTCCATACTGTTTTCCACATTAGCTGCACCAATCTACATTTCCCCCAACAGTGCACAAGGATTCACTTTTCTCCACATCCTGGCCAATGCTTGTTATTTGTTGTCTTTTTGATAATAGCCATTCTGACAGGTGTGAAGTGGATTTGATTTCCATTTCCCTGATGATTAGTGATGGTGAGCATCCTTCCATGTGTCCCTTGGCTGCCTGTATGTCTTCTTTGAAAAAAAATGTCTCTGTTCATTTTTTAATCTGACTGTTTATTTTTTTGATGTTGAGCTGTATGAGTTCTTGGTACATTTTGGATATTAACCTCTTATCAGACACATTATTTGCAAGTATCTTCTCCCATTCAGAGGTGGCCTTTTTTTTTTTTAAAACATCTTTATTGGGGTATAATTGCTTTACAATGGTGTGTTAGTTTCTGCTTTATAACAAAGTGAATCAGCTATACATATACATATGTTCCCATATGTCTTCCCTCTTGCGTCTCCCTCCCTCCCACTCTCCCCATCCCACCCTTCCAGGCTGTCACAAAGCACCGAGCTAATATCCCTGTGCCTTGTGGCTGCTTCCCCCCAGCTACCTACCTTACTATGTTTGTTAGTGTGTATATGTCCATGACTCTCTCTCGCCCTGTCAAAACTCACCCTTCCCCCTCCCCATATCCTCAAGTCCGTTCTCCAGTAGGTCTGCGTCTTTATTCCTGTCTTACCCCTAGGTTCTTCCTGACATTTTTTTCCTTAAATTCCATATATACGTGTTCGCATACGGTATTTGTCTTTTTCTTTCTGACTTACTTCACTCTGTATGACAGACTCTAGGTCTATCCATCTCATTACAAATAGCTCAATTTCATTTCTTTTTAAGGCTGAGTAATATTCCATTGTGTATATGTGCCACATCTTCTTTATCCATTCATCCGATGATGGGCGCTTAGGTTGTTTCCATCTCCGGGCTATTGTAAATAGAGCTGCAATGAACATTTTGGTACATGACTCTTTTTGAATTTTGGTTTTCTCAGGGTATATGCCCAGTAGTGGGATTGCTGGGTCATATGGTAATTCTATTTGTAGTTTTTTAAGGAACCTCCATACTGTTCTCCATAGTGGCTGAACCAATTCACATTCCCACCAGCAGTGCAAGAGTGTCCCCTTTTCTCCACACCCTCTCCAACATTTATTGTTTATAGATTTTTTGATGATGGCCATTCTGACTGGTGTGAGATGATATCTCATTGTAGTTTTGATTTGCATTTCTCTAATGATTAATGATGTTGAGCATTTCTTCATGTGTTTGTTGGCATTCTGTATATCTTCTTTGGAGAAATGTCTATTTAGGTCTTCTGCCCATTTTTGGATGGGGTTGTTTGTTTTTTTGTTATTGAGCTGCATGAGCTGCTTGCAAATTTTGGAGATTAATCCTTTGTCAGTTGCTTCATTTGCAAATGTTTTCTCCCATTCTGAGGGTTGTCTTTTGGTCTTGGTTATGGTTTCCTTTGCTGTGCAAAAGCTTTGAAGTTTCATTAGGTCCCATTTGTTTATCTTTGTTTTTATTTCCATTACTCTAGGAGGTGGGTCAGAAAGGATCTTGCTGTGATTTATGTCATAGAGTGTTCTGCCTATGTTTTCCTCTAAGAGTTTGATAGTTTCTGGCCTTACATTTAGGTCTTTAATCCATTTTGAGCTTATTTTTGTGTATGGTGTTAGGGAGTGATCTAATCTCATACTTTTACATGTACCTGTCCAGTTTTCCCAGCACCATTTATTGAAGAGGCTGTCCTTTCTCCACTGTACATTCCTGCCTCCTTTATCAAAGATAAGGTGTCCATATGTGCATGGGTTTATCTCTGGGCTTTCTATCCTGTTCCATTGATCTATATTTCTGTTTTTGTGCCAGTACCATACTGTCTTGATTACTGTTGCTTTGTAATATAGTCTGAAGTCAGGGAGCCTGATTCCTCCAGCTCCGTTTTTCGTTCTCAAGATTGCTTTGGCTATTCGGGGTCTTTTGTGTTTCCATACAAATTGTGAAATTTTTTGTTCTAGTTCTGTGAAAAATGCCAGTGGTAGTTTGATAGGGATTGCATTGAATCTGTAGATGGCTTTGGGTAGTAGAGTCATTTTCACAATGTTGATTCTTCCCATCCAAGAACATGGTATATCTCTCCATCTATTTGTATCATCTTTAATTTCTTTCATCAGTGTCTTATAATTTTCTGCATACAGGTCTTTCATTTCCTTAGGTAGGTTTATTCCTAGATATTTTATTCTTTTTTTTGCAATGGTAAATGGGAGTGTTTTCTTGATTTCACTTTCAGATTTTTCATCATTAGTATATAGGAATGCCAGAGATTTCTATGCATTAATTTTGTATCCTGCTACTTTACCAAATTCATTGATTAGCTCTAGTAGTTTTCTGGTAGCATCTTTAGGATTCTCTATGTATAGTATCATGTCATCTGCAAACAGTGACAGCTTTACTTCTTCTTTTCCGATTTGGATTCCTTTTATTTCCTTTTCTTCTCTGATTGCTGTGGCTAAAACTTCCAAAACTATGTTGAATAAGAGTGGTGAGAGTGGGCAACCTTGTCTTGTTCCTGATCTTAGTGGAAATGCTTTCAGTTTTTCACCATTGAGGATGATGTTGGCTGTGGGCTTGTCATATATGGCCTTTATTATGTTGAGGAAAGTTCCCTCTATGCCTACTTTCTGGAGGGTTTTTATCATAAATGGGTGTTGAATTTTGTCGAAAGCTTTCTCTGCATCTATTGAGATGATCATATGGTTTTTCTCCTTCAATTTGTTAATATGGTTTATCACATTGATAGATTTGCGTATATTGAAGAATCCTTGCATTCCTGGAATAAACCCCACTTGATCATGGTGTATGCTCCTTTTAATGTGCTGTTGGATTCTGTTTGCTAGTATTTTGTTGAGGATTTTTTCATCTATGTTCATCAGTGATATTGGTCTGTAGTTTTCTTTCTTTGTGACATCCTTGTCTGGTTTTGGTACTAAGGTGATGGTGGCTTCGTAGAAGGAATTTGGGAGTGTTCCTCCCTCTGCTATATCTTGGACGAGTTTGAGAAGGATAGGTGTTAGCTCTTCTCTAAACGTTTGATAGAATTCACCTGTGAAGCCATCTGGTCCTGGGCTTTTGTTTGTTGGAAGGTTTTTAATCACAGTTTCAATTTCAGTGCTTGTGATTGGTCTGTTCATATTTTGTATTTCTTCCTGATTCAGTCTTGGCAGGTTGTGCATTTCTAAGAATTTGTCCATTTCTTCCAGATTGTCCATTTTATTGGCATAGAGTTGCTTGTAGTAATCTCTCATGATTTTTTTTTATTTCTGCAGTGTCAGTTGTTACTTCTCCTTTCTCATTTCTAATTCTATTGATTTGAGTCTTCTCCCTTTTTTTCTTGATGAGTCTGGCTAGTGGTTTATCTATTTTGTTTATCTTCTCAAAGAACCAGCTTTTAGTTTTATTGATCTTTGCTATCGTCTCCTTCATTTCTTTTTCATTTATTTCTGATCTGATTTTTATGATTTCTTTCCTTCTGCTAGCTTTGGGGTTTTTTTGTTCTTCTTTCTCTAATTGCTTGAGGTGCAAGGTTAGGTTCTTTATTCGAGATGTTTCCTGCTTCTTAAGGTGGGCTTGTATTGCTATAAACTTCCCCCTTAGAACTGCTTTTGCTGCATCCCATAGGTTTTGGGTCGTTGTGTCTCCATTGTCATTTGTTTCTAGGTATTTTTTTATTTCCTCTTTGATTTCTTCAGTGATCACTTCATTATTAAGTAGTGTATTGTTTAGCCTCCATGTGTTTGTATTTTTTACAGATCATTTCCTGTAATTGATATCTAGTCTCATGGCGTTGTGGTCAGAAAAGATACTTGATACAATTTCAGTTTTCTTAAATTTACCAAGGCTTGATTTGTGACCCAAGATATGATCTATCCTGGAGAATGTTCCATGAGCACTTGAGAAAAATGTGTATTCTGTTGTTTTTGGATGGAGTGTCCTATAAGTATCAATTAAGTCCATCTTGTTTAATGTATCATTTAAAGCTTGTGTTTCCTTATTTATTTTCATTTTGGATGATCTGTCCATGGGTGAAAGTGAGGTGTTAAAGTCCCCTACTATGAATGTGTTACTGTTGAACTCCCCTTTTATTGTTGTTAGTATTTGCCTTATGTATTGAGGTGCTCCTATGTTGGGTGCATAAATATTTACAATTGTTATATCTTCTTCTTGGATCGATCCCTTAATCATTATGTAGTGTCCTTCTTTGTCCCTTTTAATAGTCCTTATTTTAAAGTCTATTTTGTCTGATATGAGAATTGCTACTCCAGCTTTCTTTTGGTTTCCATTTGCATGGAATATCTTTTTCCATCCCCTTACTTTCAGTCTGTATGTGTCTCTAGGTCTGAAGTGGGTCTCTTGTAGACAGCATATATAAGGGTCTTGTTTTTGTATCCATTCAGCCAATCTGTGTCTTTCAGTGGGAGCATTTAGTCCATTTTCATTTAAGGTAATTATCAATATGTATGTTCCTATTCCCATTTTCTATATTGTTTTGGGTTCGCTACTATAGGTCGTTTCCTTCTCTTGTGTTTCTTGTCTAGAGAAGTTCCTTTAGCATTTGTTGTAAAGCTGGTTTGGTGGTGCTGAACTCTCTCAGCTTTTGCTTGTCTGTAAAGGTTTTAATTTCTCCATCAAATGTGAATGAGATCCTTGCTGGGTAGAGTAGTCTTGGTTGCAGGCTTTTCTCCTTCATCACTTTCAGTATGACCTGCCACTCCCTTCTGGCTTGTAGGGTTTCTGCTGAGAGATCAGCTGTTAACCTTATGGGGATTCCCTTGTGTGTTATTTGTTGTTTTTCCCTTGCTGCTTTTAATATGCTTTCTTTGTATTTAATTTTTGACAGTTTGATTAATATGTGTCTTGGCGTATTTCTCCTTGTATTTATCCTGTATGGGACTCTCTGTGCTTCCTGGACTTGATTAACTATTTCCTTTCCCATATTAGGGAAGTTTTCAACTATAATCTCTTCAAATATTTTCTCAGTCCCTTTCTTTCTTTCTTCTTCTTCTGGAACCCCTATAATTCGAATGTTGGTGCGTTTCATGTTGTCCCAGAGGTCTCTGAGACTGTCCTCAGTTCTTTTCATTCTTTTTTCTTTATTCTGCTCTGCAGTAGTTATTTCCACTACTTTATCTTCCAGGTCACTTATCCGTTCTTCTGCCTCAGTTATTCTGCTATTGATCCTATCTAGAGTGCTTTTAATTTCATTTATTGCGTTGTTCATCGTTGCTTGTTTCATCTTTAGTTCTTGTAGGTCCTTGTTAACTGTTTCTTGCATTTTGTCCATTCTACTTCCAAGATTTCGGATCATCCTTACTATCATTATTCTGAATTCTTTTTCAGGTAGATTGCCTATTTCCTCTTCATTTGTTAAGTCTGGTGCATTTTTATCTTGCTCCTTCATCTGCTGTGTGTTTTTCTGTCTTCTCATTTTGCTTATCTTACTGTGTTTGGGGTCTCCTTTTTGCAGGCTGCACGTTCATAGTTCCCGTTGTTTTTGATGTCTGTCTCCAGAGGCTAAGGTTGTTTCAGTGGGCTGTGTAGGCTTCCTGGTGGAGGGGACTAGTGCCTGTGTTGTGCTGGATGAGGCTGGATCTTGTCTCTCTAGTGGGCAGGTTCACGTCTGGTGGTGTGTTTTGGGGTGTCTGTGGCCTTATTATGATTTTAGGCAGCCTCTTTGCTAATGGGTGGGGTTGTGTTCCTGTTTTGCTAGTTGTTTGGCATAGGTTGTCCAGCACTGTGGCTTGCTGGTCGTTGAGTGAAGCTGGGTGCTGGTGTTAAGATGGAGGTCTCTGGGAGATTTCCACCGTTTAATATTATGTGGAGCTGGGAGGTCTCCTGTTGACCAGTGTCCTGAAGTTGACTCTCCTACCTCAGAGGCAGAGCCCTGACTCCTGGGCTGGAGCACCAAGAGCCTTTCATCCACACGGCTCAGAATAAAAGGGAGAAAAAGTAGAGAGAATTAGTAGAAATATGAGGAAAGAAAGAGGGAAAGGAGGAAAGGAAGGAAGGAAGAAAGAAGCAAAGAAGGAAAGAAAGGAGGGAGGGAGGGAGGAAGGAAGGAGGGAAAGAAGGAAAAAAGACAGAAAGAAAGAAGATACAGTAAAAATAAAATAAAGTATAATATAGTTATTGAATTAAAAACTATTTAGAAAAAAAAAAAAAAAGGGACGGATAGAACCTTAGGACAAATGTTGGAAGCAAAGCTATACAGAGAAAATCTTACACAGAAGCATACACATACACCTTCACAAAAAGAGGTAAAGGGGGAAAAATCATAAATCTTGCTCTCAGAGACCACCTCCTCAATTTGGGGTGATTCGTTGTCTAAAGGAGGGAAGGAAGGAAGGAAAGAAAGAAAGAACGAAGGTAAAGTATAATAAAGTTATTACAATTAAACTTAATTATTAAGAAAAAGAATTTTTTAAAAAAATCATGGACGGATAGAGCCCTAGGACAAATGGTGGAAGCAAGAGTATACAGACAAGATCTCACACAGAAGCATACACGTACACATTCACAAAAAGAGGAAAAGGGAAAAAAATCATAGATCTCGCTCCTAAATTCCACCTCTTCAATTTGGGGTCATTCCTTGTCTATTCAGGTATTCCACAGATGCAGGGTATATCAAGTTGATTGTGGAGCTTTAATCCGCTGCTTCTGTGGCTGCTGGGAGAGATTTCCCTTTCTCTTCTTTGTTCTCACAGCTCACAGGAGCTCAGCTTTGGATTTGGCCCTGCCTCTGCGTGTAGGTCGCTGGAGGGCGTCTGTTTTTTCGCTCAGACAGGACGGGGTTAAAGGAGCCGCTGATTCGGGGGCGCCGGCTCACTCAGGCCGGGGATTGGCTGATGGGGGAAGGAGGGGCACTGCGTGCGGGGTGGGCCTGCGGCAGCAGAGGCGGCATGACGTTGCGGCAGAGGCCGGCGTGACGTTGCACCAGCCTGAGGCCCGCCGTGCGTTGTCCCGGGGAAGTTGTCCCTGGATCCCGGGAACCTGGCAGTGGCGGGCTGCACAGGCTCCGCGGAAGAGGGGTGTGGAGAGTGACCTGTGCTCGCACACAGGCCCCTTGGTGGCGGCAGCAGCAGCCTTAGCGTCTCCCGCCCGTCTCTGGAGTCCGCGGTTTTAGCCGCGGCTCGCGCCCGTCTCTGGGGTTTGCACTTTCAGCCGCGGCTCACGCCTGTCTCTGGGGTTCGCACTTTTAACCCGGCTCACGCCCGTCTCTGGAGTTCCTTTAAGCAGCGCTCTTAAACCCCTCTCCTCGCGCACCAGGAAACAAAGAGGGAAGAAAAAGTCTCTTGCCTCTTCGGCAGGTGCAGGCTTTTCCCCGAACTCCCTCCAGGCTAGTCGTGGTGCACTAACCCCTTCAGGCTATGTTCAAGCCGCCAACCCCAGTCCTCTCCCTGAGCTCCGTCGAAAACCAAAACCCGAGCCTCAGCTCGCAGCCCCGCCCGCCCCGGCGGGTGAGCAGACAAGCCTCTCGGGTTGGTGAGTGCTGGTCAGCACAGATCGTCTGTGCAGGAATTTCCCCGCTTTGCCCTCCGCACCCGTCGCTGTGCACTACTCCGCGGTCCCGAAACTCCCCCCTCCGCCTCCCGCAGTCTCTGCCCGCGGAGGGGCTTCCTAGTGTGTGGAAACTTTTCCTCCTTCACAGCTCCCTCCCACTGGTGCAGGTGCCGTCCTTATTCTTTTGTCTCTGTTTTTTCTTTTTTTTCTTTTGCCCTACCCAGGTACGTGGGGAGTATCTTGCCTTTTGGGAGGTCTGAGGTCTTCTGCCAGCCTTCAGTAGGAGTTCTGTAGGAGTTGTTCCACGTGTGGATGTATTTCTGGTGTATCCGTGGGGAGGAAGGCGATCTCCGCATCTTACTCTTCCGCCATCTTCCCCTGAGCGAGGTGGCCTTTTTGATTTCTTGATAGTTTTCTTTGCTGTGCAATTTTTTTTTTTTAGTTTGATGAAGTCTCATTTGTTTATATTTGCTTTTGTTTCCCTTGCCTGAGGAGACATATCCAAGAAATATTGCTAAGACAGACGTCAAACAGCTTACTGCCCATGTTTTCTTCTATGAAATTTATGGTTCCAGGTTTTACATTTAAGTCTTTCATCCATTGTGAGTTTATTTTTGTACATGGTGTGAAAAAGTAGTCCAGTTTGATTCTTTTGTATGTAGCTGTCCAGTTTACTCAACACAATTTATTGAAAAGACTGTCTTTTCCTCATTGTATATTCTTGCCTCCTTTATTATTGATTAATTGCCCTTATAAATGTGTGTTCATTCCTGGGCTGTCTACTCCGTTTCATGGATTTATGTGTCTGTTTTTGTGCCAGAACAAAATTTTTTTTGATCACCGTAGCTTTGTAATATAGTTTGAAGTCAGGTAAGCATAATATCTGCAGCTTTATTCTTTCTCAAGATTATTTTGGATTTTTGAGGTCTTTATTGTTTTCATACAAATTTTAGAATTATTTTTTCTAGTTCTCTGAAAAATATCGTTAGTATTTTGATAGGAACTGCATTGAATATGTAGAGTGCCTTGGGTAGTATGGTCATTTTGTCAATATTGATTCTTTCATGAGCATGGTATATCTTTTCATCTGTTTGTGTTTTATCTCCTTAGATTTATTCCTAGCTATTGTATTTTTTGACGTGATTGTAAATGGGATTGTTTTCTTTTTTTTTTTTTTTTTTTTTTTTTTTTTGCGGCCTCTCACTGTTGTGGCCTCTCCCGTTGCAGAGTACAGGCTCCGGACGTGCAGGCTCATGGGCCCAGCTGCTCTGCGGCATGTGGGATCTTTCCAGACTGGGGCACGAAACTGCGTCCCCTTCATCAGCAGGCGGACTCCCAACCACTGCACCACCAGGGAAGCCCGGGATTGTTTTCTTAATTTCTCTTTCTGATAGTTCATTGTTAGTGTGTAGAAATGGCACCAATTTCTGTATATTAATTTTGTAACTGCAACTTTATGAAATTCATTGATGAGTTCTAGTTGTTTTTTAGTGACATCTTTTGGATTTTTTTATATATAGTGTCATGTCATCTGTTATAATGCTAACATAAATTCTTTGTTTACTAGGTCCAAAATCTGGACCTCCTCAGGGAAACTTTCTATCTCCTTTCATTTTTTCTGTACAAACTTTTCTATTTCTTTACATGCCATGTAATTTATTGTTAAAACTTGCATTGTTGATTTTACATAATATATTGTAACAATTCTGGTATCAGGTTCTTCTACCCCAAAGGTTATTTTTGTCCCTGTTGCTGAGTATCATTTAGCAACTCTCCTGGAATAATTTTTAGATACTTTATTCCCTGTAGCATGTGGTTATTGGGTTCTCTGCTTTTTTTTCTTTTCTTTTCTTTCTTTCTTTTTTTTTTTTTTTTTTGGACTGGTTTTTATTTTCAGCCTGCTTCCTGAGGTTAACGTCTGCCAGTATAATTTAGTAAGTAGACAGTGACTGATCACATTTCTTTAAATGCTTTGACTGTATGATTTCCACCCTTTTAACAAGAGGATCTGTGCAAGAAGGTGCACATTTGAACTGCAGACAGTTTACAAGACAGCCTTATTTTTGCAACCAGAAGTCAGTGACTTGTGATTTGTCTTTATCTATGCCTTTCAGGGCATGTGTGTAGTCTGGTACATGCCTTCAGCCTTTTAGATCAATAGGAATGTAGTGGAGCTTTTCAAAATTACTTATGGTCATATAGTTTGACTGTTTTGTGATTTTGGAATATCAAATGAATCTGAGAAGAAAAATGTTTGTTTAAATAATCAATGCTGGAGCAAGAGGGAGCTGAAGTTGAATATTGAAATAATGTAAAAACATTCTTTCCTATACATCTAAAAATACTTCATGATGTGATTGTTTTAGAAGTTGATAGCTAACTGTTACCTTACAGATATTCTCTTGATAGCTTTATTAATATTCAGTGGAAATATGAGCTGCCATAACTTTTATGATGATAAAAATGCTTTACTTTAAATGAAGGTGAAAAAATTAAAGTTTATTTTATGCCTGAAATATTGATATACCAGAGTCAAGCAAATAATCACCAATAAGAATAATATAACTTTTACTGATTTTTTTTGATGTTTCATTAAATCATGGGCTAAAGGGATGTAAAATATAAGTCTATTGATTATAATGGATTATTATTAAGGGAATTTTTCAGAACAATTTGAATATTACCATTGGGGCCTAAATTATTATTTGTAATATTTGGCCATTATTTTTAATAATGATTATCTTTAATTTGTTTTTTTATGACAGTACATAAGATAAGTGGAAATATAACCTAAATCTAATCCCCACAAATTGTGAAGAGCTGTTTCTAAGAAAATATTAAGCTTAAGAATAAAATACCTAGGAGTAAATCTACCTAAGGAGGCAAAAGACCTGTACTCTGAAAACTATAAGACATTGATGAAAGAAATCAAAGATGACACAAACAGATGGAAAGATATACTGTGTTCTTGGAGTGGAAGAATCAATATTGTAAAAATGACCATATTACCCAAGCAATCACAGATTTAATGCAATCCCTCTATCAAATTACCTGTGTCATTTTTCACAGAACTAGAAGAAAAGAATTTTTAATTTGTATGGAAATACAAAAGACCCTGAATAGCCAAAGTGATCTAGAGAAAGAAAAACAGAACTGGAGGAATCAGGCTCCCTGACTTCAGACTATACTACAAAGCTACAGTAATCAAGAGTATGGCACTGGTACAAAAACAAAAATATAGATCAATAGAACAGGATAGAAACCCCAGAAATAAACCCATGTACCTATGGTCAATTAATCTATGACAAAGGAGGAAAGAATATACAGTGAGAAAAGACAGTCTCTTCAATAAGTGGTGTTGGGAAAACTGGACAGCTACATGTAAAAGAATGAAATCAGAACATTCTAGAACATAATGCACAAAAATAAACTAAAAATAGATTACAGACCTAAATGTAAGACCAGATACTATAAAATTCCTACAAGAAATCATAGGCAGGACACTCTTTGACATAAATCCCAGCAAGATCTTTTTAGATCCATCTCCTAGAGTAATGGAAATGAAAACAAAAACAAATAGACAGGACTTAATTAAATGTAAAAGCTTTTGCACAGCAAAGAAACCATAAACAAAACAAAAAGACAACCTACAGAACGGGAGAAAATATTTGCAAATGATGTGACCGACAAGGGATTAATCTCCAAAATACACAACTCATACAGCTCAATATCAAAAAAAAACAAACAACCCAATCAAAAAATGAGCAGAAAATCTAAATAAACATTTTTCCAGAGAAGACATACAGATGGCCAAAATGCACATGAAAAGATGCTCAGCATCGCTAATTATTAGAGAAATGCAAATCAAACTACAGTGAGGTGTCACCTCACACTGATCAGAATAACCATCATCAAAAATCTACAAATAATAAATGCTGGAGAGGGTGTGGAGAAAAAAGAACCCTCCCACAATGTTGGTGGGAATGTAAATTGGTACAGCCACTATGGAGAACACTATGGAGGTTCCTTGAAAAACTAAAAAGAGAGCTACCCAATGTTCATTGCAGCACTATTTACAATAGTCAAGATGTGGAAGCAACCTAAATGTCCATCAACAGATGAATGGATAAATAAGATGTGGTATATTTGTACAATGGAATATTACTCAGCCATAAAAAACAATGAAATAATACCACTTGCAGCAGCATGGATGGACCTAGAGATTATCATACAAAGTGAAGTAAGCCAGATTGAGAAAAACAAATATGATATTGCTTATATATGGGATCTAAAAGAATGATACAGATGAACTTACATACAAAACAGAAATAGACCCACAGACATAGAAAACAAAATTATGCTTACTAAAGGTGATAGTGGGAGTGGGGGGAGAGCAAAATTAGGAGTTTGGGATTAACATATACACACTACTATATATAAAATTGATAACCAACAAGTACCTACTGTATAGCACAGAGAACTATACTGAATATTTTGTAATAACCTATAAGGGAAAAGAATATGAAAAAATAGTTATATATGTCTGTATAACTCAATTACTTTGTTGTACATCTGAAAGTAACATAACGTTGTAAATCAACTATACTTCAATAAATTTTTTTTAAAGCATACAGAAAGTAAACAAAGAAAGAAAATATTAAGCTTAAGCTATTTTTAAAAATTTTAAATATTCTTTAGTCTTTCTAATTCTAGTTAGGATACAAAATACATAATTTTAACCATAGCTTTTGTACTTATTAGAAACCATTACTATAGGAAATTACTAAAGAAAAACTATTGGGCTTCCCTGGTGGCACAGTGGTTGAGAGTCTGCCTGCTGATGCAGCAGACACGGGTTCGTGCCCCAGTCCAAGAAGGTCCCACATGCCCCGGAGCGGCTGGGCCCGTGAGCCATGGCCGCTGAGCCTGTGCATCCGGAACCTGTGCTCCGCAACGGGAGAGGCCACAGCAGTGAGAGGCCTGCATACCACACACACACACACACAAAAAAAAGAAAAACTATTAATTGTACTTTCCAGAGTAAAAGAATAGTATGCTCAAAATATTAAACAACCCTCTGTTGATGATCCATAACAGGTAAAATAAACTTTATAGCCATGACAAAGTTTTGTTCTTTGGAATATGAATAAAATATCTAATGGTAAAAGTACAGTTTATAAAATATAAACGATTTGAGTTAATACATCTTATGTTATTATATTTAATTCAACAAGATAGTATTTGAATACTGAAGGTGATCAGCAAGAGGTAGACGCACACACACACAAGTGAACACACACACAAAGTTTGAAATATTAATCATTTCATTGAGAAGCTTTATGTAGAATGAATATATTGGAAACGGGCAGTGTTTTCACTTTTCATCAGTTTATTTGGTTCTTGTATTCAATCTACTTTGGCAACATTTTTAAAAATAAAAAGTAAATAAATTGAGAAAGATTTCATGGTCTATTAAGCATGTGTTTTGTCACGATTAGTATTTTTTAAATCTTAGAAGTATAAAATATTTCAGCTAATACTTTACAAATGAAAAATAAAAACATTAACATAATTGAAGGGATGCAAAGTGGTAATATGTTCTAGAACTTGTATATACTTTGAATTCTCCATGCATTTTGAAACAATAATTTGTCTGCTTATAGCATTCTATAAAATTCAATTTTGCAATAATGTATTTCATTTCCAACTTATTCAGGAAAATGAATAGATTATCTTCTCTTTAGAAATGATATTTTTAAGAATTAAAAAAAAAGTATGCATTTATGACAGCTGGCAGAATTAAAAACAATATGTATAACAATCCAATGCATGTGAGACATGGAGCCCAATTCTAATTAAGTGAATTCTATAAAATGGAATTAATTATGTTTACCACCAAAACACCATCTGTTTCTAATAGCCTAAAACTGTCAAAGAAATGGAAGAGTTGTATTATGCTGAAAAATATTTCTGATTTTTATTTCATAGTAGAAAAACCAAACAAGAATCTCTTAACTGATGTACACATCATTATAGAATTTTTCTAATCGACTCTCAATTGTGAGACATATAACTATTTTGTCAAGTTATTAAACTGTGGGTTAAATATATATGTGTGTGTGTGTTCCTGCATCTCTGTGCCTATTCTTTTTAATGTCTATGAATCAAATACATTTTGTTCTACTAGTGAGAAGAACAATTTAAACAATTCTTATTGTTTTCCATCTATTCTCTAATTTTTCACTCTCACATGGTGAACATGTCATTTTCTGGGTAAAATAAATGGGCCAATGGCACAACAATACTGAATTACTTAAGAAAAACTACCAGAACACTTAACATAAGAGCTAATAATTGAATTTTGTAATTTTGACTGTTATTCATTGGTAAAGTGAAGAAGACCCATAATTTAAAGTTTAGGTTATATTTATCCATTTTTAACTCTATAAAAATGAGATAATAAGGACTTTGAGAATGAATACTATTATAATATTTATTTTTCTCATTTTATCCCCATAGGTCTAGAGTTTAAAGTCTCTAATTCTATTAATATTTTATCAATTGGAAAGTCATATAATTTGTTTTGCAGTATCATGCATACAGTTCTTGTCCTACTTAAAATGTTTTGCCAAAATAGTTTAACAAATCTCTGGAGTATTATCTTGATAATAACTGTGAATAAAAATATTATTAAATTGAATTGGGAATATGTTGTACTTCCTTTGCTCCATTTCATTCTCCTTCCATCAATTGGATATTAATACTCCCCCCAGAGGAATTTAAACTAAGAAATTGTATAACTCTAAAAAGTAAGAAATTGCATGACAATCTTTGAAAGAGCCTGCTTTTTGAAATCTATTAAAATATTCTTCCTACAAAAAATTTGCTTTCATGTATTTCTAAAATGAAAACAACTGAGAAATGTGCAAAAAATGTGTTAAATTAGTTGATATTAAAATAGTCCTTTTTGAGCTAATGTTATTTTAGCTAAGTTGACATGTAATAGCAGGCAATAACACCCAACATTACTATATTATTTGTTTCACTCTTTTTCTTATGCTGTTTTTTTTTTTGCTTTTATTTTCCTAAAACCCACTAAATTTTGTCATCCTTATTGAGACCTTCTGGGACTCTGGCATTTTATTAATATAAAAAGAATATGGTATAAGAAGAACATTTTTGCACATTTAGTGGAATAACCTACTTCTGCTAAATAGTTCCAAAGACCTGGTGTCTATAGAACTCTGGGTATAAAGTTACAGTAAAATGGACTAGATTTGACTGACAGTTTCAAAAGAGATAAAGCTTGTTTCATTGTAGAGTGTCGG
This sequence comes from Phocoena phocoena, assembly GCF_963924675.1. NCBI lineage: Eukaryota > Metazoa > Chordata > Mammalia > Artiodactyla > Phocoenidae > Phocoena > Phocoena phocoena. Next base: position 122,886,684 of record NC_089222.1, on the reverse strand, counting down.
AGGAGGGTAGGAGATCCTTAATTGTGGGGTCATGTGTTTACGATAATAAGGCAAAACCAACAGTAGAAGCAGGGAATAGAAAAAGGCCAAGCAGTCAACTTGTGGAAGTATTTTGGTATAATTGTCATGGATTAAACTGCAACAACTGTGTAATCATTTTATTACACTTTTCTTCAACAGTGTGGGTTCTGAGCTACTTACACACACCAAGTCTGTCATGTACTAATGATGGCCACATTTTGCATGTAACACTTGAAGGACAAGCAACAAAATAAAAATAAACTAGCAGGACTACATAAAAAAACTAAAAGCTCTGCACAGCAAAAGACACATCCAACAATCTGAAAAGACAGCCTATGGAATGGGAAAAATATTTGCATATCCTTTATCTTATAAGGGGTTAATATCCAAAATATAAAGAACTCATACTACTCAACAGAAAACAAAACCAAAACCAAAACAAAACAAACAAACAAACAAATCCACTTAAAAAATGGGCAAAACAACCGAAGAGACATTTTTTCCAAAGAAGATATATGAAAGACCAACAGGTACATGAAAAGTTGCCCAGTATCACTAATCATCAGGGAAATTCAAATCAAAACGACAATGAGATATCATCTCACATCCGTTAGGATGGCTATCATAAAAAGACAAGACATGGTAAATGTTGTAGAGGATGTGGAGAAAAGGGAACCCTTCTCCACTGTTAGTAGGAATGTAAATCAATACACTCACTATGGAAAAAAGTATGGACGTTTCCCAAAATATTAAAAATATAACTATCATACATGATCAACAATTCTACTTCTGGGAATACATCCACAGGAAATGAAAACACTATGTTGAAGAGATATCTTCACTCCCAGATAAATGAGTAATGGGGATGTAACGTGCAACATTATGACATGATGACTACAGTTAACACTGCTTGCTGTATGGTAAAAAAAAAAAAAAAAAAAAAAAATGTGACCATAAATTCTTGCTGCTTCTCCCATTAAGAGGTAGAGTCTAATTCTATTCTTCTTTAATCTGGGCTTGCCTTAATTGTTTACTTCATCAATTAAATGAGTAGAACTGTATACTCTGGAATTTCCAAAGCTATTTCACAAGAAGTCTTGCTGTTTCTATGCAGATTTCTTGGAATACTACCACTAGGGGAAGCCATCCGCTCTAAAAAATTCAACAACCTTGAGACTGTCATAGTGGAGAAAGAGAGAAGAAAGAGGGGAGATGAAAGATGTGCTGCTCAGGTAACCTCAGCTGGTCCAGCCAGTCCAGCCCACAGCTCAGATGTCAGACACGTGAGTGAATAAGACATTTGGGATCAGTCAACAGCCACAACTAAGACCTTAGACATGTGGCCCCATTTTATCCATCACAGCCATCTCCAACTGTTTGAACTACCAAAGCTCAATCTCTGTGGAGCAGAGATGAGTCCTCTGTTATGACGCCTAAATTCTGACCCATAAAATTCTGAGCACATGAAAACGGTTGTTGTTTTTTACAACTGCATTTTTTGGTGTTTATTTATGCAGCATTGATACTCAAAACAGAATCTAATAGAAACAGTTGAGTGAGTAACTATAAGACACACAAAAATGCTTTGGTAGCCCACATTTGACTGTCATGTACTAATGATGGCCACATTTTGGATGTAACACTTGAAGGACAAGCAACAAAATAAAATTGGTGGAATTGATATTAACACTGATTGTCTTTAGCCAAAAGGGGAGTGTGTTCATTTGTATGTGCTGTGGGGGTGTCCATATGTGTATTGAGTGAAAAGGTGTTAAACTGGATTGCACAGGAAAACAGGACTTCTATTTTCATGCTCCATGTAGAAAATGTCATAGTTTTGTCCCCAATCATTCTATTAGTTTCCCTAGTTTAAAACCTTCATTATTACCATAATACAGCAGAAAACTACAAGGACAGATTTTAAAAAGGCAGCTAGCAAGAACAGCTAGGGCTCAAAATAGAGTAATCCATAGAGTAATGCGAAAAGCAGGCAGCATGTCACAGAATGTGCAGAACATCTTTGCCTTACACATTTTTAGCATTTGTGATTTTAACTATACTTGGTCTAACATGTCATGATGAGGAATTGAATTGAGGCATATGTTTCCAGACTCTTATGGGGAGATTATCTTTTACCTTGATGACCAATGATTTGACCAGCCTATGTACACATGGATATTTTACAATATTTTTTGTTGGTCATTTTTTTCTCTGTTATGCTCTGTAATCATATTCTTGGTGAAAGTAGGAAAACCACCTCAACAAAGAAAAAGAGGGGATATGAAGATGGGATATAGGAATATGGAAAAGTAAACATGGGAAGAAGAGGAGGGCAAATTAAAAAGATCAAACTCAGGGGCCTTGTTGCTTCCTCTGCCTTGAGGGCCATACTTGGGGGCAGAAGGGTGTGGGCTATAGAAACATCTGGAATTATTTTCTATTTGTGGCAATATCACCAAAAGGGGAGAATTTGGAATATTTTTTAGGTCTTTTTCAGAGTGAATAAGATGGTGATCCTGGAATATAATGGGATGTTAAATATTCAGTGAAGCATGAATAAATCTGAGAAATTTTATTTGTCCAAAACTCTAGTAGATAGGGCTCCTCCATCCATAGGCTGGTTGCATAGAAAATCTGGGCAAAGACTCATGACTCAAAGAGAGAGCCTGTATTTGGTTCTCCCAATGGGGTGTCTCAATTCAAAACCTGGAATTTACTCCTTACTTTCTGTTTGACTTGAGTACACCTCTTAACCTATTTATTCTCCATTTTCTTTTACTTGAGATACAGATCAATTATAATTGCTTCAAAGAATTTTTTGAATATTCAGTGGTTTACTCTATAGAAAGCCTTTGAACATCTCTAGTCACATAAACATTTTCTGAATATTAGATATTTAGTAGTAGTAATACTAGTAGTACTAGTATTATTACTACTATTTATTTGAGGATATTTTATGCTTAGGGACTTTTTTTACACTGGAAGTATGTAAAGATCTTAGGGCTTCATCCCTCACAAATTCCAATTATATTACATCTGAGAAATGAGTGTTAATTAGCAATACTTAGATTTGGGTGCAAACTGTAAAAGTCTTTGGTTTAAGGCTTCTTAATCAGATTATTGCCATCTTAATGTTCTAAATTCAAATTCTTCTATATTTGTGTTAATCTGATATGTGGGAAGAATGTAGCCTGACTATTGCAGGCAACATTCCAGCGTCCACAGAAGACAGAAAAGATAAATAGCCGTCATCTTATTGATTGTTGTCTTTGGCAAACTTACTTTTATCTCTGTATAAACTTATATATGTTTTTTCTAAACATAGATTTAAAGTAAAAATTGTAACAATGGCGCCATGCAAGTAACATGAATGAATGAAGGGACTTGTTGACCAAAGTGGTGTGTGTGTGTATATATATGATGTATACATGAATACACATATATATGTATGTACATATATACAATATGTGTGTATTTTAGCATTTTTACAGATCTACTTTTTTGCCTGTTAATAAAAATTAAATCTTATCTTACACATGTCCTTTACAACTCAATGAATCAAGATATATTTTCCTCTTTCCTAAATCTATAAAGATACAAGCAATACTTCAAGAGCTGTGAGAAGTAACTGACACTTAGGCAGAATAGTGAGCAGTGAGAATTGTGTTAAACAGTAGAACACAAGCTCCATCTAAAAGCAGTAGTTCCTGCTCTTGTCCAAACAATTGCCCCTATGAAAATTAAGAGTATTTTAGAGATCATGTTTGCAGGCCTTCAGAATTTGTTGAGAAAAGCTGAAAATTGGAATTTTATGTTAAATATCACAATAACTAAGCATTGAAAACTAAAAACACATATATATATGTGTGTGTGTGTATGTATGTATATGTATTTTTTTAATATATAAATAAACCACCAAGACCCACATTTGTGCCAATGTTCTTTGGACTAAAACAAAATCCATCTTAGAGTAAATTATCCTTAAGGACCTGAAACTGGTTACCTTTGTAAAATACAGTGATGAAGGCATAGGAAATAAATATGTGGCGAAGGCTGTCCATTTTATAATCTTTCTAAGGAAGATTGATACTTCTTTACAAGATCAAAACAAATTTTTATTTATTTATTTATTTATTTATTTATTTATTTATTTATTTATTTATTTTTGGCTGCGTTGGGTCTTTGTTGCTGCCCACAGGCTTTCTCTGGTTGCGGCGAGCAGGGGCTACTCCATTGCGGTGCATGGGCTTCTCATTGCGGTGGCTTCTCTTGTTGCAGAGCACGGGCTCTAGGTGTGCAGGCTTCAGTAGTTGTGGCACACGGGCTCAGTAGCTGTGACACACGGCCTTAGCTGCTCCGCAGCATGTGGGATCTTCCTGGCCCAGGGCTCGAACCTGTGTCCCCTGCATTGGCAGGCGGATTCTTAACCATTGTGCCACCAGTGAAGTCCCCAAAACAAAATTTTTGACATAATTGTTTATATGATACTTTTATGTACATTTTTCCTTAATTTGGGGAGAATTTCTATAGGATAATCTAGCTTTGTCCTACAGCCAGAGGATTCACTCTGTCTGTATAACCTCCATTGTATGATTTTAAACAGCTGCTGCTCCCATGTCACAGTGGTGCTGTTAAATCTGAATCCCTCTTATTGCATTAAGTTGTTCTCCTTCACCCACTGCTCAAAACATCTCAGCTGATGAGCACATATCTCTTAAGAAACTAGGTTCAAACCTCTCCAACTTCTTCTATTCTACTTCCAAATGTATGCTTATTCTTATCTGTCTTTATCTCCTCTGCTATCATAAAGCCAAATATTATTTGAACTCTAGGTAAACTAACTCTTCTACACATGGTCTTCATTCTAAACAACCTCACATTCTGGAATCATTCATTTAAACAGTCTTTACCATTTCAAGATTTGTATATATCCAATCAATCATTCTCCAAATGGTTTTTATCCCTATATCTACATACAAAATCACTCAGGGATCTTAAATTCTAAAAATGTTACGTATTTCAAACGTAGTTTTTCCTTGAGCTATTATACTATGTCTATTCTATCCATTAACACAATTTTAAAATGGTCTTTGAAAAATTAGTCTATACTTCCTAGCTCTATTTTAATTTTTCTTTAAATTCATTGTAATATTTCACTGCCCTGATAATTCTAATAAAGCTATATAATAGAAATAATTACACCCTTTGGGGGGTCTAATTTACGTTTAAGTATTTTTTCTTCTGATAACTTTCATGATAATATTTTATCTTCTTCCTCCATATATTCGGTTTGAAACATTTTCCATAGTCTCATGTAGTCAATTTTTGACCTATATTTTGTAGAAATATATGGCTACATTGCCAAATACTTGACAATTTTATACATGTCTTATAGTTATTGACTTCTATTTTAATTCTACTGTATTCAGAACACAAACTTTGAATAACAACAATCTTTTTGAAATTTGTTGAGACAGTGTATGGCTCAGCATGTCATCCGTGTGGGTGAGTTATTCAATGCTTACTGAAAGAAAAGTGAGTGTGCAGTTTTAGGATGTAGTAGTCTATCAATGTCAATTAGATCAATGAACTCCTTTCTTCTTACTAATTATTTGTCTGCTTATCTATCAGTTACTGAGAGTGGAGAGTTTTAAATCTCTTATTATGGCTGTGGATTTGTCATTTTTTGATTCATATATTTGAATCTTTGCCATTAGGTACATGCTAATTTAGTTTTTTTGCGGTACGCGGGCCTCTCACTGTTGTGGCCTCTCCCGTTGTGGAGCATAGGCTCCGGACGCGCTGGCTCAGCGGTCATGGCTCATGGGCCCAACCGCTCCCGGTCTGGGATCTTCCCGGACCAGGGCACAAACTCGTGTCCCCTGCATCGGCAGGCGGACTCTCAACCACTGCGCCACCAGGGAAGCCCACTCATTAAGTTTTGCTATGTCTTCTTGATGAATTGACACATTTATCGTGAGGAAATGCTCTACTTTATTACTGGTGAGTTTTTAAAGAGAACTTTTTCTTATTAAATATAGCTGTACCAGCATTCTTATGTTTGGTATGTACTTTTCTGATATTTATTTTGCCATTTCTTTGTGTATTTATATTTAAAATTTGTGTTTCTATGCTTTTTTTTCTTTTTTCCACCCTTGGAGTCTTGCTTTCTTCTCTAGTCTAAAAGTGTTTGTCTTTTAATTGCAGTATTTATTTACATGATCATATTATTGATGTGTTTAAGTCTAAAATCTTTATAATTGTTGGGTTTGGTTATAGCAATTCTTTGTTCTTTTTTCTCCTTATTCCTCTCCTATCTTTTGGAATAATTAAGTATCCTTTATTATTTCTTTTTATCTGCTCTATTAACATTTGGACTATAATTCTTTCCTTTTTTATTTTAGTGACTGCTCCAGAGCTGGACTGTCCAATAGCTAGCTACTAGCCCACATGTGGTCCTTTAAATCAAAATTTAAATTAATTAAAATTAAATATCATTGAAAACTCAGTTCTGTAGCTGCACTAACCACTTTTAGATGCTTACTAATCAAATGTACCTAGTGGTTACAGGATTAGGCAGCATAGATTAATAGAATATTTCATCATCACAGAATGTTCTATTGGACAGTGTTATTCTTGAGCTTATAGGACAAATATTTAATTTATCATATTGAATCATCAAATATTATTATAGTATTTCAACAACAGTATACAAACCTCACAGTAGTGTAATTCCATTTGTGCCTGTCCTTTGTATTTTTGTATTCATATATTTTGCTTCTCCATATGGTATACCCCCAGCATATATTTGTATCATTTTTCTTCAGTCAATAATATTTTAAAGAATTTTAATATATGCGAACACACATATATACACCCCCTTATAAAAGATGATTAAAAGGTAATTTATAGTTTTTCTCAATTTTAACTTTCCAGGTACTCTTCTTTCTTCCTGCAGATCTGGATTTCTACTTGGTATGATTTCTCTTTATTCTGAAGAACTTTGTTGACCATTTCTTATAGTTTGTTTCAGCTGGACACAAATTCTCTAAGGCATTTCTCTCTTAAAATGCTTTTGTTTTAGCTTCATTTTAAAGAATTTTTCCACTAGATGGACAATTTTGGACTGACAAATTTTTAAATTTCAGAACTCTAAACATGTGATTTTATTTTCTTCTAATCTAATCTTTATTGATTCTTAGGAGAAAACCATATAACAATATTCCACTGGATCTAATAATCCCTCTACCTCTTGGCAGATTTTAAGCTTTTTCTTTGCTTTTCTGGGGCACTGAAGATGAGGGGCACTGAAGTCTGAGAGCCTACTTCTGAGTACCAGGTGTAAAACTTCAAAACTCTGTAGCATCAGCAAATTACTTGGCTCTCAGTTGTTGAGTTTTTCTATCTATACAGTGAGAGTATAATACACCACAATGTATTAATGATTAAATAAGGAAATACATATGAATGTTTTGAGTGGTGTATAGCACTTGTTAAGTGACCAGTGACTGATAATTATCTTTGTTGTACAGCAAGTGTTTATCCATATCTATTGCTCAGTGTGCAGATTCTGAGCTGTTTGAGATTAAAAAAATTTAAAAACACCATGTGTTATTCTTTTTTCTGTTTTCCCAGTGCTTAAAATTTTCCTCATTCTATAGTAGTTCTAGGGAGGATAAATGCAGAAATTATCTGTGGATTTTTATTTCAATTAGTATTTATTTTGTCAAAATGAAACTAATTTGAAGCATATGTGTGCTTAAGTGAATTCCATTTTTGTGTTAAGTAAAGACATTTGTTTTATATGACAGTGTTTATAGGAAACATTGTCTTCTTTTTCTGGTTGAGTTTTAAGGTCCATATGTTAAAGAAAGTGTAATTTTCCAGTAAAGAGAAAAATATTTTAATGTACAAATATAACTTTAAACTCTCAGATAAAGGTTATTCACAAAGGAGCAAAAAAATGTTCAATAAATATCAATTCCTCATTTAACAATGATAAGTTTGTACCTATTTTATCCCAGACACTATCTAGGTGCTGCCAATATATTAGTGAATTAGACAAGGACCTTAAATAACACATGGAGTATTTTTTCATTGTGGGTGGTAGAGAAAGGAACAATAATAATAAAAATGTAGAGTCAGTTTTCAAAATTCATCATCTGATAACTCTGATGAGAAAATATTTAATATTTTTAATTTTTTGATTCCTTATATTGATCTTAAAAGCTACCACTGGATGGTTAATAGGAAAACAAACATATTTAGTTCTGTTCAGTGAACTAACTTATTGATAATACATGTTTTTCTCCAGTGAAGGCTTTTTGTTTTTCATCACAATATAACTGTACTATATTCTTCAAAGGTAGAAAAATCCTGTCAATGCCCTTAAGACACCATGTGGTCTAATATAAATTTCTTTCATTTTAAATCAAAATATGTAATTGGTAATATGCAACTGATTTCTTGTGAAATGTAGCATTTATGTTTTTAATTCTCTTTGCTTTTATTTCAACCAAACATAAGGGCAATTTAAAGTGACCAGTTGTAGAAGAACTACATGCAACCAATATAAAAATAATACTTCCCTGGGGAAAAAGTACTTGCAACCAAAGGAAAAAAACTACTTTCTTTAATACATGAAAAATTCATATAATCAATGAGAAAAAGAACATTAACCTAATAGAAAAATGAATGAAGAACACAAACTGGTAGTACACAAAAGATACTAAAGTAAAGTAAAAGGAAGTAAAAATGAAATAAATTGCTTGCTTGCACTTGTATGTTCTTCATAAATGCTGGTTCAGTTAGAGTTTCTCTATACAAGAAGATTATTTTCCTCAATGAGACTGGAATAATTTCCACTTCTTTTTAAAGACAGAATTATTCTTATCTTCACTCTTTACTAGCCAGGGGTGGAAATGTAAAGAAGATACTCAAAGTAAGTATCTTTCAAGTAGTTGGCTTAACAATGGCTCAGATTTCATGGACTTGATTCAGATAGAGACAAATTTCTTTTCTAAAAGAGAAAAGCTTGTAATAACAGTATCTTCGAATTTTAAAAACTTTACCGGTTACAATTTACATAATAAATAAATCTGCAAGGATTTATGCCAAGTTTACGGTTTGGATAAACAGGCCATTTTTAACAAACATATATGTGTATGTGCAAATATGCATACACACATATGAGTACACACATACACACACACACAAGTCTGTATCTCCAATGACTAAAGTTTAAAATTTTTCTAAGTTAAATCACTTTTTTTAGAGATCCAACTCTTCCCAGTTGGCTGTGTTTTCAATCCATAAACATTGCAATGTTCTGTACTGTTGAATGATTCCGAGTTGATTGCCTTTCCCCAAACTCAAGAGATCCTGACTTTCTAGGAAAGATGCATTAAAAGGGAAGGAGAAGAAATCATTGTAGAATATAATATGCAGCAATATACATACCCAAAGATTTACATAGGAAACAAGATAAAATTTGAATTTTTCTCAAATACAAGTCATCTAGGATAATTATTATTTTATCCCTGCTTGTAAGATACTATTCCAAGAAACAAGGGTAGTATAACTTGTTGTATACTTTGTTTCATTTCAATGACATAAGGTGTATAATTTTAAATGTAAACAAATGAGGGTTATATTTATCCCCACATCCTTTAAAATAAAAATCAAATCCTTATTCTAGGAAAATATGGAAAATAATTTTGGGGAAATAATTGAAAAATATAAACAGAAACATTTGTATTGTTAAGGTTTACTCTTTGCACCAAGTTACTTTGGGCCTTTCCAATATTTTCTGTATAGCATTACGATATAGTATGATCTTCAGGTCAATGTTAATGCTTATTGATTTTATCAAAGTTAATTCTTTCCCTCATGGCTTACTCCTATAAAGGCCTTCGTAATCCATGCTAAATAAATTGTTGTTTCAATTGAGCACAATTAATTACCATGAACACTTTAATAAATTATAAGACCAAAATCTGCCCCCTTGGGACATCAGGTTAGTTTGGAGATTTAACTCCCTAAAGCTTGCCCAGGCAGTTTGTGAGCATTTGGCCTTAGGCTGCATTTCTGTACTTGTTTTCTCTGTAAACAAGGGACTTCTGTCTTTAAGGCAGTCCATCTGCCTGTTGTCTGCAGACTGAGATTGCTTTGCACATTCTGGATGTGCAATGAACCAGGTTTTCCAGTGAGAGACAGAGTGTAAGCACTTTATGAAGCTGCATTAACTCATTCAGCCACAGAGGTGTCCTGTTAGCCATTCTGAGATTTCTCATTGCATAGACTTCACTAGATAGTTTGGACAAGTTGAAAGTGACAGGCTCAATTTCCCTGGGAGGTTGCGACCCAATAACTTAAGGCTTGGTGGCATATTCTAATCTGCATACAACACTGTGAAAGTAGAGTTATCTTGTCCAGGATTTACAAAAGAAAGTTTAACTCCTTCTAAAAGAACATATGTAGATTTAAGGCCAGAACAGATCAGTTTCTGCATGATCTCTTGGTTCTTTCTCAGCGTTCTGTATTTGAGTGTGTATAAATACTTGTCTTTTCAAGTATCTAATAATTGTTTTATTATTTTATCAATTTATAACATCTTTAGTTAAATAGGAGGGAACAGTAGTTATTGTGAAACTAAAAACATGTCAGTCTTAAGGCTAAAAATTAATTTCTTACAATGTCCTTGATTATCTTTGTGATTTCTGATATTTATTAAAGGAAAATAATAAGGTGTTTGTATTCTTTATTTTAAAAATAAATGGCTCAGGCAACTGTTACTAGTGTATGTGTGTGTATGTGTGAGAGAGAGAAAGAAGTTGAAAACTATTCCAAGGAAATTTTCAGTTGGCTCTATCCAGGTGTGTCTTCTCTACTGTGTGACCATTTAAGTTGGTCTACTCTCCATGCTCACACTGTAGAAACTGGTCCATCAAGAAGGACCACAGTGTATTAAGCTTATAATACTTTAATGATTCTCTATAGCATTTATAACAATTTGCACAACAGATTTGCAGACAAGTTATTTCATGATCTAATTAATGCTTACCTCCCCAGCCTTATTTCCAATATCTCCCATATACGTAGCATTTTCTCTAGGTTTATGAAACTAATTGTAATAACACAAAGGGCACATACTGTTTCAAGTTTATTCTAAACAAACAAACAAAAAAACTTCCTCTGTCGTTCATATAGTATGGATGATCCCTACTCATTGTTTAGAAATCACTTCCAGAGACACTGCCTCTGGAAAACAATTCTGAAAATTTCAGTACCATGTAGACAGTTCCCTTTATGCCCATACCCCAAAACTTATGCAAAGCTATGATAGAAAAAATTACACTATTCCAGTTTCATTTATTTATCCTCCAGATAGACTATAAGACTCAATAAGACAAAACATATTTGAACCTGGAAAATGGCAACAACTCAATAAATATTTGTTAACTTATGGCAGGTGATTTTTGCAATATTTTTTCAAACAAAATGAGCCTCTTATAATCTTTGTGAAGTAGGATAATATGAGATTTTTCTTTAATTATGAGAAAAGTGTTAAGTTTCAACATTGTTTCATTTGTGGACTGATATAAAGATTGCTTTTACAGAGTATATGTGTGATCAATCTCAATAACAAAGCACAGTATGATTGCTTTGAAATACAATCAGTTTTCAAAACAATTGAAATAAATATAGTTTTGAAAACCTATGACTTTTTTGTAATGTCCTTCTAGACTTTCAGTACTAAGACTGAGTCAGTATTAAATATCCTTGAAAGACTAAAAATTTAATAGTATGTTTTTACTGATAAAAGATAGCTTGGAATTCTGTTTTAGACATGACAGTCTCAATAGCTCCTTCTCTCTTCCCCTAAAATAATACCCTTCATTTTTTTCCCACCAAACACGTAGTACAACTGTATTTCATTCACTGTTTTCTTTAATCCCATTCATTTTTTTGTAATAAGTTTTCTATTAAAATCACCAACTTCCTTTCCAGCCAGCCAGTTTTCTTGCAGATACTGGTTAGCTAGTCTTGTAGCAAGAGAAAAAAAAAAAAATACTCTATCCAAATTTACATTTAAAAAGAATTTTAAAGCAATTCAGAATGTTGGCTTTTGGCAGAATTTTACTTAGTATGAAGAGGAAGAGAATAGGATCTGCTTATCAAAATGATGAAACTGAGCACACATCTGCCAAGGGCCCTATGTATGTTGCTGAAATGTATTATTAACCTTGAACACAATATGTTTTGTGAAATAAAAGAAATCCCAGTAAGACTGTCAATTTTAATATCTGTGACATAGCTCTACTTAAAAAATCCATGAGGCTTTTATAAATCATGAAAATGCAAGGTAGATGTATAATTTTTGGCAAATATAGTGACTTTTATCTATACATGAAAGCATGATGTGAACTATGGAAATTTTCTTCCTATTAGTGGCTTTTGTCTAATAAGAAAAAAATCCAAGAGCGACACGTAAATAAAAGCACAGTTATTTTTTAGCACTCTTTTAAAACTTCAAAAATACTGTTGAAAAATGATTATTTGTTTAATATTTTGAAAGTCCAGGGCATCAAAACATTGTTAGCTCACTCACAACTCGATTTCATAGATATCATAGACTACTTTATATCATGAAAGCACTTAGAGCTTTACTGTTGTAGAGGCTTATAAAGAGGGATGCACAGAAAAAGATGGGGTGAACTGTAATATCAACCAGTATATGTGGAAAAGACAGTGCAAATTCCAGTGTTACTTATCTTGCATTTCTCGTTGGAAATTTCAGGTATACTAAAGGTATTAGTTTTGGTTGCTATCACAAACCTTTCCCATCAGTTTACTTTGTTTCATAGTCTGCTTCTTTTTGTCTTTTGGATATTTACTTTATAATGGATAACTCCATTTTTTGGTTTCGTTTTTCCATTCTGCATTTTTCCCTATTCAATGTTTGTGATTAATGTTGGAATCTTTAAAAGCCAATGCATTTCCATATAGGATATAAGCCATTTTATTTCATTTTATTTTATTTTATTTTTGCGGTACGCGGGCCTCTCACTGTTGTGGCCTCTCCTGTTGTGGAGCACAGGCTCCAGATGCGCTGGCTCAGCGGCCATGGCTCACCGGCCCAGCTGCTCTGCGGCACATGGGATCCTCCCAGACCGGGGCGTCCCCTGCATCGGCAGCTGGACTCTCAACCACTGCACCACCAGGGAAGCCCAGCCATTTTATTTTTATTCTTAAATTAGCATGGACAGTATTGGAATGTTGCAGGAAGTAAGTAAGCAACATCCATGGTGCAGAGATGCTGGGAGTGAGTGCCTGCATCTGTAGGCGGAAGTCATCAAGAAGACGTGACGTGACCACCAGTTGATCCTCCCACTGCACCTGGGAAATTGGAGGCTCTTCACTCCCTCCCTTGTCCTGCACTGCTGGTGGGAATGTGAATTGGTACAGCCACTATGGAGAACAGTATGGAGGTTCCTTAAAAAACTAGAAATAGAACTACCATATGATCCAGCAATACCACTACTGGGCATATACCCTGAGAAAACCATAATTCAAAAAGAGTTATGTATCAAAATGTTCATTGCAGCTCTATGTACAATAGCCCAGAGATGGAAACAACCTAAGTGCCCATCATCGGATGAATGGATAAAGAAGATGTGGCACATATATACAATGGAATATTACTCAGCCATAAAAAGAAACAAAACTGAATTATTAGTAGTGAGGTGGATAGACCTAGAGTCTGTCATACAGAGTGAAGTAAGTGAGAAAGAAAAAGACAAATACCGTATGCTAACACATATATATGGAAGTTAAGAAAAAAAAATGTCATGAAGAACCTAGGGGTAAGACAGGAATAAAGACACAGACCTACTAGAGAACGGACTTGAGGATATGGGGAGAGGGAAGGGTGAGCTGTGACAAAGCGAGAGAGAGGCATGGACATATACACACTAACAAACGTAGTAAGGTAGATAGCTAGTGGGAAGCAGCCACATAGCACAGGGATATCAGCTTGGTGCTTTGTGACCGCCTGGAGGGGTGGGATAGGGAGGGTGGGAGGGAGGAAGATGCAAGAGGGAAGAGATATGGGAACATATGTATATGTATAACTGATTCACTTTGTTATAAAGCAGAAACTAACACACCATTGTAAAGCAATTATACCCCAATAAAGATGTTAAAAAAAAATGTGGTATTGAGACTACTATCTAAACTGGGCATGTGACTGAACGCAGTTAAGGTCCCTAGATACATTTTTAAGATTCTGGCAGTCAGATGTGAAAATTGACTCATCTTGTGGCCACTCAAGACAAGCCTCTGAAGTGAATTCCCTTGCTTCTTAAAACTGCTACCTACCAATCCAGAGTGCTCTGTGTTTTATCTTCTGTCTCTCCCTGCCCTCTGCTTAGCGGGGCTGGTTTCAGATTACACCCAGGAATCTCCCCAGGAGGTTGTGAAACAATAGCATTTCAAATGCTACTGGGCAATATGTTTTATAAACCCAGAAGTGAAGAGCCTGGATTCTGAAAGGAGCACCTATGATTAGGTCTCAAAGGAAAGCATTCCTTTTACTACTGTTCATGATAAAGCCCTCTAGTGTTGACTTAGATATGGAATTAATATGTTGTGGTGAGATAAACTAGGGAGAAATTTTAAAAAAGAACTGTAAAATAAATAAGTGGTAAAAAGATGGCTCATGCATTCACATATTAAAAAAAAGTTAAAACTAGATTTGTGAATTGCATTGCACTTTTTCCTTGAACTTAAGTCAATAAACTTTAAAAAAATTTCAAAGTCAGATTTGTGACTATTTTACTGTAACTATATTTATGCCAAGTTGAGTACAGCACCTAATAGACTCTCATGTATTATGTAATTGTTACTTTTTCAATTGCCAAATCTTATTGATCATCTATTAATATACAAGTCTCTGTCCTAGGTGTTTAGGGTGTAACAGGAAAGACAAAACAAAAACAAAAACCTCTAAATTGTGACCCTGTCTGGTGTACACAAAGAACAGCAAGAAGGCTAGTGTAATTAAATCAAAGTGAAACAGAAGGCTAAAGGAGCAGGCTCTCCTATGGTACCCAAAGTGCCCAAACCATATCTGTTCTAGGATTCTACTTCCTCTAGTCTTAGGCTAACAACGGCCACAACCACATTATATTCTGATCTATTACATTCTGTATTAATGCTATATCTGCTTTATTATTTTGTAATTTTTGTTGGGAATAAAGGGCAGAGGCCATAGGGGGACAGAACTGTGAACATGCGAAACTGCAGCTAAAATCCTGTTCATGATTAGGGATGTGCCCCTATCTGATGGTGTTTACGTTAGGAGCATTTCACTTCTTGTAATTTTGGTTCTACTTACAAGTTCAGAAGTCTTTATTTTAGAATTAGACATTCTTGCTTTGTCTCCACTGCCCGAATATTTTTCTCCCTTTAAATAATGCAAATATTGAACATCATACTTGTAATTTTAACTGCAGTACAGCAGAGTGTAGAACTAAGCGTTATTTAAGAACAGAAACAGAGAAGTGTCCGGTTTTGATCGGCTATGGAAGATAAAAATAAGGAGATGGTGCAAAATAGAGATGGGCAGATAAAGAGAGATTTTTCTTTAATTGGTATGCAGAGAGATAGAATATTTCAGGACCTTTTAAGACATGAAAATATATTCTAGAAGCTCAACTATTTTTGATGTCTTAATGCAAGGTTGGGATTTTTCTTTGTCTTCTTTAGCAACTGAGAACATTTCTCCCTAGTGTTTTTGGTATCACAGAACACTAAGAAAATAATAGTGTGTTAGATAAATGGAAGATGCAAACGCTTCCATTTATTACCATAACTAACAGTAATCTTATGAATCCTGAGAGCCCCAAGCTCCACTGACCACTGTAAGAGTTGAAGGGGTCAACAGCACATTACTGTTGGAGTCATGTCTTTTGAATATTACAATGCTTGGAAAGTTCTAGACTGGAGATGAGTGAGGTTTGCAATTGGATTTGCATTTTTCTCTCATACTCTCTAACTTTGTTGATTTTACCTAAAACCCCTAGGTTCAAATATTTGAGTTTTATCTGCCATTAACAACTAAAATATTTTACATGCTTGACCAAATCCTATTGGACTAAAGGTTGATTTTCCCACTCTTGCTCTTGTTACTCCAACTTTTTTTTTTTCCATCTTGTTACACTGAAGGAAAAAGCAAAACAGTGAGCTCTGCCATAGCATTGAGTTTTTGTCTCATGTTGTGTTATCAAAATGGAGGTAAAAAATCTCTTATACATTAAGCTTCTTTATTTGGGTCCATAATCTAATCATTTTTAATTTAATTTTCTCAGATAGTGAATATTTATCTACTCAAGATTCAGTACACATTCTTGATTTTAAAAATAAATAGAATTTCATATAAAAATGATTGAAATGACATCACTGTGTGCAGTTACTTTCCAAAATGTGTTTAAAACATGTGCACAATTGAAACAAAATTGCATTTCCAAGGGAATCTCACATTACACTTTAATATATATGTAGATAATATAATATGTAATAACAAAGAGCTTTACTAAGTCAGTTCTAACACTTTTTGAATAGTTTGAGACATATCTGCATTATATCAAATTCCACTAAATTAATAATATAGTCAAGATCTTTTGTATTTATGCATACTTTTTTTTTCTAATGTAGCAAACTAACAGCACTGACATATTTCTTTTATTTTTAATTTTTTTTTTGTGGTATGTGGGCCTCTCACTGCTGTGGCCTCTCCCGCTACAGAGCACAGGCTCCAGAAGCGCAGGCTCAGTGGCCATGGCTCACGGGCCCAGCTGCTCCGCGGCATGTGGGATCCTCCCAGACCGGGGCACGAACCCGTTTCCCCTACATCGGCAGGCGGAATCTCAACCACTGCACCACCTGGGAAGCCCAGCAGTGACATATTTCAATTCAAACATAAGCAGTGAAAGTATGTAAATGATTTACTAAAATTGATTATAGTGTAGTTGGGCTATATGAAGTATTTAGGTACTAAGCCTCAATGGTTTTCTGGCAAAAGGCTAATCCATTGGTAGGAAATATTCAGAAAAGAAGTCTAAAAAGAGGAAATTGTGGAAGACAGCTGATTATAACCTTAGAGAGAGGTCCAGTTTTTGATTATTGTTTTTGTTTTCTTTTGAGAGCAGAAGTTTTCATATTATTCCCTTCTTTATTCCTGTTTTACCACCATGTATGAGACACAAGAGGAGCTTGTTAAAAGAATCATGGAATGGGTTATCCTCTTTCAAAAAAGGCTTTTCAAGCCCAGAGATAAACCCACACACCTGTGGTCACCTAATCTATGACAAAGGAGGCAAGGATATACAGTGAAGAAAAGACAGTCTCTTCAATAAGTAGTGCTGGGAAAACTGGACAGCTACATGTAAAATAATGTAATTAGAACACTCCCTAACACCATACACAGAAATAAACTCAAAATGGATTTAAGACCTAAACGTAAGGCCGAACACCATAAAATTCTTAGAGGAAAAGATAGGCAGAACACTGTTTGACATCTTTGGCATAAATCACAGCAAGCTCTTTTTTGACCCACCTCCTAGATTAATGAAAATAAAAACAAAAATTAACAAATGGGACCTAATTAAACTTAAAAGCTTTTTCACAGCAAAGCAAACCATAAACAAGATGAAAAGACAACCATGAGAATGGGAGAAAATATTTGCAAATGAAGCAACTGACAAGGGATTAATCTTCAAAATATACAAACACCTCATGCAGCTCAATATCAATGAAACAAACAACCCAATAAAAAATGGGTGGAAGACCTAAATAGTTCTCCAAAACAGACATACAAGTGGCCAAAAAGCACATGAAAAGATGCTGAACTTAACTAATCATTAGAGAAATGCAAATCAAAACTACATCTCACACCAGTCAGAATGGCCATCATCAAAAAATCTACAAACATTAAATGCTGGAGAGGGTATGGAGAAAAGGGAACCTTCTTCACTGTTGGTGGAAATGTAAATTGATACAGCAACTATGGAGAACAGTATGGAGGTTCCTTAAAAAACCAAAAATAGAACAACCATATGACCCAGCAATCCCACTACTGTGCATATACCTGGAGAAAACCACAATTCCAAAAGATACATGTACCCCAATGTTCATTGAAGCACTATTTACAATAGCCAGGACATGGAAGGAACCTAAATGTCCATCAACAGAGGAATGGATAAAGAAGATGTGGTACATATATACAATGGGATATTACTCAGCCATAAAAAGGAATGAAATTGTGCCATTTGCAGAAACGTGGATGAACCTAGAGACTGTCATTCGGAGTGAAGCCAGAAAGAGAAAAACAAATATCATATAATATTGTTTATATGTAGAATCTAGAAAAATGATACAGATGAACTTATCTGCAAAACAGTAATAGAGACACAGACATAGAGAGCAAACATATGGATACCAAGGTGGGAAGAAGGGGTGAGATGAATTGGGAGATTGGGATTGACATATATACACTACTATGTATAAAATAGAAAACTAATGACAACCTGCTGTATAGGACAGGGAACTCTACTCAGTGCTCTGTGGTGACCTAAATGGGAAGGAAATCCAAAAAAGCTATATCAGCTATACGTATACGTATAGCTGATTCACTTTGCTGTACAGCAGAAATTAACACAACATTGTAAAGCAACAATACTCCAATAAAAATGTTTTAAAAAGGCTTTTCACCACTGTTTGACACCATCTGAAATGTACTTGAGGAATAAAAGTTAGTCTGTCAATTATGTAATTTCTGCTTTGTGATTTGAGAGAACTTTCAATACAGGTAATATAATGTGAAATTTTGAACTATTGAAATGTTATCGAAGCATTTTTTATGTCTTGGCAAATGTGATTATTTTACATTCTCCAATGTAGAAAAAATTATAACTTGAATAGTATACATTTCCACTATACTTAATACAGGATAGCAATTTCTTTTATTAAATGAAAACAATATTAAACTATATAAGTTGTGATATGTCATTATAAAATGGTATAAATGTGTTTTCCACAATGATCTACTAAATATACAAAAAGGAAAAATTATTAGTTCCCTGCAAAGCAAAACTAGATTGGCTCATCAGACTCAAATGGAAAAAAAAAAATTAAATACACATTTTAATTAGTATCTTGGAAACATGAAATAGTGTTATTATTTCTTTCTATATGAAAGGGAACCTATATTTTAAGATATTTAAGTTATTTTAATCTTCTAATTAGTTTCTAAAAATTGATAGAGCTTAAAAAGTGCACTAAATAAAATAAAATAGGAGAGATTTGAGAAGATGGAGGAAGAGTAAGATGTGGAGATCACCTTGCTCCCCACACATACATCAGAAATACATCTACACGTGGAACAACACCTACAGAACACCTACTGAACTCAGGCAGAAGACCTCAGACCTCCCAAAAGGCAAAAAAGTCCCCACGTACCTGGGTAGGGCAAAAGAGAAAAAAGAAAAAACAGAGACAAAAGGATAGGGATGGAACCTGCACCAGTGGGAGGGAGCTGTGAAGGAGGAAAGGTTTCCACACACTAGGAAGCCCCTTCACGGGTGGTGACTGCGGGTGGCGGAGGGGGGAAGCTTCAGAGCCACAGAGGAGAGCACAGCAACAGGGGTGCGGAGGGCAAAGCGGGGAGATTCCCACACAGAGTATCGGTGTCGACCAGCACTCACCAACCCAAGAGGCTTGTCTGCTCACCTGCTGGGGTGGGCAGGGGCTGGGAGGTGAGGCTTGGGCTTCGGTCACATGCCGGGAGAGGACTGGGGGTGGCGGCGTGAACACAGCCTGAAGGGGGCTAGTGCACTACGGCTAGCCGGGAGGGAGTCTGGGAGAAAGTCTGGACCTGCCGAAGAGGCAAGAGACTTTTTCTTCCCTCTTTGTTTCCTGGTGCGTGAGGAGAGGGGATTGAGAGAGCCGCTTAAAGAAGCTCCAGAGACGGGTGCGAGCCGCGACTATCAGCGGGGACAACAGAGATGGGCATGAGATGCTAAGGCTGCTGCTGCCGCCACCAAGAAGCCTGTGTGCAAGCACAGGTCATTATACACACCTCCCCCCCTGGGAGCCTGTGCAGCCCACCACTGCCAGGGTTCAGTGATCCAGGGACAACTTCCCCGGGAAAATGCATGGCACGCCTCAGGCTGGTGCAACATCCTGCTGGCCTCTGCCGCTGCAGGCTCGTCCCTCATCTGTACCCCTCCTTCACCCTGGCCTGAGTGAGCCAGAGCCCCTGAACCAGCTGCTCCTTTAACCCTGACCTGACTAAGTGAAGAACAGATGTCCTCAGGCGACCTACATGCAGAGGTGGGGCCAGATCCAAACCTGAACCCCGGGAGCTGTGCGAACATAGAAGAGAAAGGGAAATCTCTCCCAGCAGCCTCAGGAGCAATGCATTAAAGCTCCACAATCAATTTGATGTACCCTGCATCTGTGGAATACCTGAATTGACAACGAATCATCCCAAATTGAGGAGGTGGAATTTGGTAGGAAGATATATTATTTTTTCCCCTTTTCCAATTTTTGTGAGTGTGTAAGTGTATGCTTCTGTGTGAGATTTTGTCTGTATAGCTTTGCTTTCGCTATTTGTCCTAGGGTTCTGTCCGTCTGGTTTTGGGTTTTCTTCTCTTTTTTTTTTTATGTTTTAAACATTTTCTTCCTAATAATTATTTTTTATCTTAATAACTTTATTTTATCTTACTTTATTTTATTTTATCCTCTTTCTTTGCTTCTTTCTACTTTTTTCCCCTTTTATTCTGAGCCATGTGGAGGACAGGCTCTTGGTGCTCCAGCCAAGAATCAGGGCTGTGCCACTGACGTGGCAGAGCCAACTTCAGGACACTGTTCCACAAGAGGCCTACCAGCTCCACATAATATCAAATGCCAAAACTCTCCCAGAGATATCCATCTCAACACCAACACCCAGCTTCACTCAACGACCAGCAAGCTACAGTACTAGACACCCTATGCCAATCTACTAGCAAGACAGGAACACAGCCCCATCCATTAGCACAGAGGCTGACTATAATCATAATAAGGCCACAGACACCCCAAAACACACCACCAGATGTGGACCTGCCCACCAGAAAGGCAACATCCAGCCTCATCCACCAGAACACAGGCAATAGTCTCCTCCACCAGGAAACCTACACAACATACTGAATCAAACTTAGCCACTGGGGACAGACACCAAAATCAATGGAAACTACAAACCTGCAGCCTGCAAAAAGGAGACCCCAAACACAGTAAGATAAGCAAAATGAAAATACAGAAAAACACACAGCAGATGAAGAAGCAGGATAAATACCCACCAGACCTAACAAATAAAGAAGAAATAGGCAATCTACCTGATAAAGAATTCAGAATAATGATAGTAAAGCTGATCCAAAATATTGGAAATAGAATAGAGAAGATGCGAGAAACATTTAACAAGGACCTAGAAGAACTAAAGAGGAACCAAGCAATGATGAACAACACAATAAATGATATTAAAAGTACTCTAGAAGGGATCAATAGCAGAATAACTGAAGCAGAAGAACGGATAAATGACCTGGAAGATAAAATAGTGGAAATAACAACTGCAGAGCAGAATAAAGAAAAAAGAATGAAAAGAACTGAGGACAGTCTCAGACCTCTGGGACAATATGAAACACACAAACATTCAAATTATAGGGGTCCCAGCAGAAAAAGAGAAAAAGAAAAGGACTGAGAAAATATTTGAAGAGATTATAGTTGAAAACCTCCCTAATATGGGAAAGAGTTAATCAAGTCTAGGAAGCACAGAGAGTCCCATACAGGATAAATCCAAGGAGAAACACGTCAAGACACATATTAATCAAACTATCAAAACTTAAATACAAAGAAAACATATTAAAAGCAGCAAGGGCAAAACAACAAATAACATACAAGGGAATCCCGATAAGGTTAACAGCTGATCTTTCAGCAGAAACTCGGCAAGCCAGAAGGGAGTGGCAGGACATATTTAAAGTGATGAAGGAGAAAAAACTACAACCAAAATTACTCTACTCAGCAAAGATCTCATTCAGATTTGATGTAGAAATTAAAAACTTTACAGACAAGCAAAAACTGAGAGAGTTCAGCACCACCAAACCAGCTTTACAACAAATTCTAAAAGAACTTCTCTAGGCAAGAAACACAGAGAAGGAAAAGACCTACAATAACAAACCCAAAACAATTAAGAAATTGGGAATAGGAATATACATATAAATAATTACATTAAATGTAAATGGATTAAATACTCCTACCAAAAGACACAGACTGGCTGAATGGATACAAAAATAAGACCTATATATATGCTGTCTACAAGAGACCCACTTCAGACCTAGGGACACAAACAGACTGAAAGTGACGGGATGGAAAAATATATTCCATGCAAATGGAAATCAGAAGAAAGCTGGAGTAGCAATTCTCATATCAGATAAAATAGACTTTAAAATAAAGACTATTACAAGAGACAAAGAAGGACACTACATAATGATCAAGGGATCGATCCAAGAAGAAGATATAACTATTGTAAATATTTATGCACCCAACATAGGGGCACCTCAATACATAAGGCAAATACTAACAGCCATAAGGGCTTCCCTGGTGGCACAGTGGTTGAGGGTCCGCCTGCCAATGCAGGGGACAAAGTTTCATGACCTGGTCTGGGAATATCCCACATGCCGCGGAGTGGCTGGGCCAGTGAGCCATGGCCGCTGAGCTTGTGCGTCTGGAGACTGTGCTCCGTAACGGGAAAGGTCACAACAGTGAGTGGCCCGCATAGTGCAAAAATAAATAAATAAATAAATAACAGTCATAAATGGGGAATCGACAGTAACACAATCATAGTAGGGGACTTTAACACCCCACTTTCACCAATGGACAGATCATCCAAAATGAAAATAAATAAGGAAACACAAGCTTTAAATGATACATTAAACAAGATGGACTAAATTGATATTTATAGGACATTCCATCCAAAAACAAAAGAATACACATTTTTCTCAAGTGCTCATGGAATATTCTCCAGGATAGATCATATCTTGGGTCACAAACCTAGCTTTGGTAAATTTAAGAAAATTGAAATCATATCAAGTATCTTTTCCAACAACAAGGCTATGAGACTAGATATCAATTACAGGAAAAGACCTGTAAAAAATACAAACACATGGAGGCTAAACATTACACCACTTAATAACGAAGTGATCATAGAGGAAATCAAAAAATACCTAGAAACAAATGACAATGGAGACATGACGACCCAAAACCTATGGGATGCAGCAAAAGCAGTACTAAGAGGGAAGTTTATAGCAATACAATCCTACCTTAAGAAACAGGAAACATCTCAAATAAACAACCTTGCAACTAAATCAGTTAGATAAAGAAGAAGAAAAAAACCCCCAAAGTTAGCAGAAGGAAAGAAATCATAAAGATCAGATCAGAAATAAATGAAAAAGAAATGAAGGAAATGAGAGCAAAGATCAATAAAAGTAAAAGCTGGTTCTTTGAGAAGATAAACAAAATTGATAAACCAGTAGCCAGACTCATCAAGAAAAAAGGGAGATGACTCAAATCAATAGAATTAGAAATGAAAAAGGAGAAGTAACAACTGAAACTGCAGAAATACAAAGGATCATGAGAGATTACTACGAGCAGCTCTATGCCAATAAAATGGACAACCTGGAAGAAATGGACAAATTCTTAGAAATGCACAACCTTCTGAGACTGAACCAGGAAGAAATAGAAAATATGAACAGACCAATCACAAGCACTGAAATTGAAACTCTGATTAAAAATCTTCCAACAAAAAAAAAAAAAAAAAAAAAAATCTTCCAACAAACAAAAGCTCAGGACCAGATGGCTTCACAGGTTAATTCTATCAAACATTTAGAGAAGAGCTAACACTTATCCTTCTCAAACTCTTCCAAAATATAACAGAGGGAGGAACACTCCCAAACTCATTCTATGAGGCCACCATCACCCTGATACCAAAACCAGACAAAGATGCCACAAAGAAAGAAAAATGACAAGCCAATATCACTGATGAACATAGATGCAAAAATCCTCAACAAAATACTAGCAAACAGAATCCAACAACACATTAAAAGGATCATACACCATGATCAATTGGGTTTTATTCCAGGAATGCAAGGATTCTTCAATATATGCAAATCAATCAACATGATACACCACGTTAACAAATTGAAGGAGAAAATCCATATGATCATCTCAATAGATGCAGAGAAAGCTTTTGACAAAATTCAACACTCATTTTTGATTAAAAAAACCTGCAGAAAGTAGACATAAAGGGAACTTTCCTCAACAAAATAGAGGTCATATATAACAAACCCACAACAAACATCACCCTCAAAGGTGAAAAACTGAAACCATTTCCACTAAGATCAGGAACAAGACAAGGTTGCCCACTCTCACCACTCTTATTCAACATAGTTTTGGAAGTTTTAGCCACAGTAATCAGAGAAGAAAAAGAAATAAAGAGAATCCAAATTGGAAAAGAAGAAGTAAAGCTGTCACTGTTTGCAGATGACATGATACTATACATAGAGAATCCTAAAGATGCTACCAGAAAACTACTAGAGCTAATCAATGAATTTGGTAAAGTAGTGGGATACAAAATTAATGCACATAAATCTCTGGCATTCTTATGCACTAATGATGAAAAATCTGAAAGTGAAATTAAGAAAACACTCCCATTTACCACTGCAACAAAAAATAAAATATCTAGGAATAAACCTACCTAAGGAGACAAAAGACCTGTATGCAGAAAATTATAAGACACTGATGAAAGAAATTAAAGATGATACAAATAGATGGAGAGATATACCATGTTCTTGGATTGGAAGAATCAACATTGTGAAAATGACTATACTACCCAAAAGCAATCTACAGATTCAATGCAATCCCTATCAAACTACCACTGACATTTTTCATAGAACTAGAACAAAAAAATTCACAATTTGTATGGAAACAAAAAAGACCCCGAATAGCCAAAGCAATCTTGAGAAAGAAAAATGGAGCTGGAGAAATCATGCTCCCTGACTTCAGACTATACTACAAAGCTACAGTAATCAAGATTGTATGGTACTGGCACGAAAAAAGAAATATAGATCAATGGAACAGGATAGAAAGCCCAGAGATAAACCCATGCACGTATGGTCACATTATCTTTGATAAAGGAGGCAAGGATATACAGTGGAGAAAAGACAGCCTTTTCAGTAAGTGGTGCTGGGAAAACTGGACAGGTACATGTAAAAAGATGAAATTAGAACACTTCCTGACACCATACACAAAAATAAACTCAAAATGGATTAAAGACCTAAATGTAAGGCCAGACACTATAAAACTCTGAGGAAAACATAGGCAGAACACTCTATGACATAAATCACAGTAACATCCTTTTTGACCCACCTCCTAGAGTAATGGAAATAAAAGCAAAGATATAAAAATGGGACCTAAAGAAACTTAAAAGTTTTTGCACAGCAAAGGAAACCATAAACAACACCAAAAGACAACCCTCAGAATGGGAGAAAATATTTACAAATGAAGCAACTGACAAAGGTTAATCTCCAAAATTTACAAAGAGCTCGTGCAGCTCAATATCAAAAAAACAAACAACCCAATCCAAAAATGGGCAAAAGACCTAAATAGACATTTCTCCAAAGAAGATATACAGATTGCAACAAACACATGAAAGAATGCTCAACATCATTAATCATTAGAGAAATGCAAATCAAAACTACATCTCATACCGGTCAGATTAGCCATCATCAAAAAATCTAGAAACAATAAAGGCTGGAGAGGGTGTGGAGAAAAGTGAACACTCTTGCACTGTTGGTGGGAATGTAAATTGATACAGCCACTATGGAGAATAGTATGGAGGTTCCATAAAAAACTACAAATAGAACTACCATATGACCCAGCAATCCCACTACTGGGCATATATCCTGAGAAAACCAGAATTCAAAAAGAGTCATGTACCAAAATGTACATTGCAGCTCTATTTACAATAGCCAGGACATGGAAGCAACCTAAGTGTCCATCAACATATGAATGGATAAAGAAGATTTGGCACATATATACAATGGACTATTACTCAGCCATAAAAAGAAAAGAAATTGAGTTAGTAAGGTTGATGGACCTCGAGTCTGTCATACAGAGTGAAGTAAGTCAGAAAGAGAAAAAGAAATACTGTATGCTAACATATATATATGGAATCTAAGAAAAAAAAAAAAGGTGGGGCAAGAGGGGAATAAAGACACAGACCTGTCAGAGAATGGACTTGAGGATATGGGGAGGGGGAAGGGTAAGCTGTGACAAAGTGAGAGAGTGACATGGACATATATACACTACCAAATGTAAAATAGATAGCTAGTGGGAAGCAGTCGCATAGCACAGGGAGATAGCTTGGTTCTTTGTGACCACCTAGAGGGGTGGGATAGGGAGGGTGGGAGGGAGGAAGACACAAGAGGGAAGAGATATGGGAACATATATATATGTAAAACTGATTCATTTTGTTATAAAGCAGAAACTAACACAGTATTGTAAAGCAGTTATACTCCAATAAAGATGTTAAAAAATATATAAAAAAAGAAATAACAGTCCTAAGTGGATTATTGATTCTAAGGTAAAAGGTAAATAAAACAAGCTTTTAAAGACAAATATAATATTTTTCTGGCTTTGGGATAGGCAATAATTTTTAAAACTAGACACAAAACTGCTATCCATAAAAGTACAAATATATATATTGGGCTTCATTAAGATTAAGAACTGATTATTAAAGGATACCACTGAGTGAAAGGAAATCCACCAAGTGGGAGGACATATTTACCACACATTATTACTTACAAAGCCCCAATACCCAGACTATAAAAAGAACTCGTATAATCATTGAGAGAATTACAGGCAATCCAATAGAAAAACAGAGAAAAGACTTAATGAACCATTTTAAGAAGACGATATCAAAGTGACAAATACACACGTTAAAAGGTAGCCAAATTCATTAGCCACCCCACAGAAAGACTAAAATAAAAATGACAGAAAACACTAAAAGCTAATGATGATATGGAGCTACTGAAACTTTCATACACTGTTGATTGGAGAATAAATTTGTTAAAACAACTTTAGAAAACTGTCAATTCCATCAAAATCATACTCTAAGACTCAGAAATTCCACTTCTATGTATGAATGTTCACTGAAAGATATTAAATATCCATCATTAATGGAATAATCAAGTGAATTGTGGCAAATTTACATATTAATTCATAAAAATTAATATGTGTTAATAACAATGAATGAGTCACTGCTACATGATCAGAAACATACAGATTTGAAAACTTAACCTTTAGTGAAAGAAGCAAGAAACAAAGGAAAAACTACTTTAATTCATTTATATAGTCTAAAAATAAGCAAAACCAACCTAAAATTTTGGAAGACAGGTTAGTAGGTATTTTTCATGGGCTGTAGGGATTGAGAAGGGGTTTGAGAGGTCTTCTGCGTTGCTGATAATATTCTGTTTCCTTATATGGGTGCTCGTTATATGGATGAGTTTGCTTTATAATTTGTCATAGCAACAACAGAAAACTAATATAATATTTCCAATCATTACAATTATAAAATTGTTGAAATGTTGATAAGTTTATATATCAGATATCTAGTGACTGTGGGTACACCTTGTGCGCTTTCTAATTATACCTTCCTTCACTTATAAAATAAAGGGCATAAAATTACTTTTCAGATGTTTTATAGCTCAAATAACCCGTGGGGGGGGAAATTTTTTTTTTAATAAAAAAGAATGAGCTAAAAATTGATGACCTGTGTACTTTTCAATAGGTATGTTAAACTTCAAAACAAGATTAAAAATTAAAACATAAAAAATTATGTGTTTGAAGATACGAGTTTTATTTAAGGTATTAGTGTCTTACTATTATTGTTTTCTTTCCTGACATTTTTTAAGGAGCAATGAAACTGACTGCTCAATCCCATGTTTGTCCAAAATAAATTTGGCAGTCAATGTTGTTTTCAACATTCTGTTGGCTTTTATTTAAGCCATACTTCATAGAAAGGACAGTTTTAGTAAACAACTCTAAAATTTTAGGCCTCAGAATATGTATTGATTTGGGGAATAAATGTTCCTTGTTTTATATTACCATTATTTACCCTATAAATTCATATTTCTTGTTTTGTGTATGAATTAATATGGGTGCATTGGCATTTTGCAGTAGAATATGCTTAAGGGGAAAGTGAATAAATCTGTTTGGTCTAAAATGTCCTCTATAACTTTGGAAAAGAGAATAAAAGAAAAAATAGTTATTTTTTATCAGCAATTTTGTTGCATTGATTGCTGTGAGTGATCCTTTAAACTTATTCTACTTCTATTTTCTCTTTTCAGGTGTGAAAAAACAGCAGTGCAAATCCTACTTGATGGAAGAGATGGTCACTAAAAAAACAGTACATGGTGAGAATCTTTCCACTGCATTTGAGGAGTCTGTTCACATATTAATTTTATATGTGTATGTATACTTATGTGTATATCTGCATATATATGTGTATGTTAATGTATATGTATATGTTGGTCTTATCAGAAGTTAGAAATGGTATCAGAAAAAAGTGGTCGTTATTAAATTGTTTTTTGCTCAGAGTCTATGACTCTTTCCCACTATTGTTATAGAATTTCTTGGCTGAAAGCCTGAAAATATGACACTAGCATATGTTGTTTCTAAAATTTACCTCATTTATAAATGGATAATGACAAGAGGGCTAAAAAGGTTAAGATATTGGATGAAATCATCCTGAAATATTCTAGGAAAAACATCTCCCTATTGTGATGCATGTTCCAGAATAATCACTGAATGAGAGAAAATGAGCTTTTTCTTTTGTGACTGAAAATAAGAATTCATATCTTTTGAAAACTAACAGTGTGGCTGTTGGACTAGCCTAGGTCATGTCCTTGGAAATGAGGACTGAACTTTTTTTATGAAGAAACCTCAAAGTTCCAAGATAAAAATAATAATATATGACTAAGTTTCAAACTATCAGACTGAAAGACTGGGACTTCAAGGGGAGAAATTTAGGAAAATTATATTTGCAGGTGTTTGCACCTGTTGCAGAATCCACAGATGAAGCAACATTCCTTACTAAATAAACAAGAAAGAAAAACTAGGAAGTATAGGTGACAAACATGTGACCTAGAAAAGGAAAAGACCTATGTTTATGTTTAAATGTTTTATTTAGTTTACTTTGAAATGGATCAAAAATATCTGTCATTAGAATCTTTTTTTTATTCAGAGGGCATATTTTAGTGGTTTTTATCCATTAGCCTATATAACCAGTCTATTTTGTCTACAGTTGGAATTTAGCTTGGCTAGGGTATACCATGTATTTCTTATTCTTGAAAATATCTGGAATTCTAGGAAGGCATTGATTTTCAGAAGAGATTTTTACCTCAGTGTTTTACTAAAATGTATTTCAAAGTATATGACCATAGCTTGTATAAAGAGCAATGTGGTGATATTTTCAACCCCCGGCGAATTATCTCCTTGACTTTCATAATGAATGCAGGGAATGGAGTATAATTGTCCAGAAGGAGAATAATTTTTGAAATCCTGGTTTGAAAGTAGTTAGCTCCAATAAGGTAAGCTTAGCGGATTGCAAGAGCTATGTAGTATCATTTTACTCTGCTTTCTCATAAGTTTCTTAGAGAAGTTCATATATTTCTACAATTAAAATTGTGCAGGATAGTAAATTCGTACTAGACTATTCCTGACTTAATGTTGATCTAAGTCAATAAAATGCTCTGAAAGTAAGTCTTAGCAAATTTCCACCAGCCAACTAGTTAGAATCATTAATTTTAACTCAAAGATTTTCTAATATGGATCATAGATTCCAAAGAAATGGAAGGAAAATACTGGACCAGGAGCTCCCTGAGTTATTTCTGTACATCTTAGTGTATATTTCTCTGCAGCATATGATGAAAGAAATTTTCACATATTGAGATATGGGGAAGTCATTCTGACTTATACATGATTGAACTTGAACTTAGACTAACCAAACAAAACAGCCTGTTTGTGGCCTATTAAACATGGATTGTACATTGGTTTTAACCATTTAAAAATAATACATTTAAAAATCAAAATGGAGCGACTGTGTTTCAGGTATCCAAAATGAAGCTGGGTGGCCATTGTGGATGTGGTTTCATACATGTTCCTGTAATACTGAGAACTTAAATTTTCTGAACTGTATCAGACTCAAGGACACCACCACCTGTTCTCCAAACAGTATCTGCTAGCAGTCACCAGCTGTAACCTTATGGTCTCAAGGTCTCCCCTTGTAACTATGCAACCCTCTTGGACCCCAATGAATTCTTGCTTAACAAGCACCCTTACTTCTTGCCAGCTCCAATTAGAATTCTTGTCACACAACTTATGTAATTTTGCAGATTCACCTTTATAAGCCCCTATTTTGTACTCCAGCAGAACACAGTTTAAGTGCTTCTTGAATCTGGGTCTCTTGAGCTATTGTCCTCAGTTTGGCTCAAATAAAACTCTTTTCTGTTCTTATTATAGATTATTAATTATTTCCATTGACACATAGAACTTCTGGCCAGCAATATTGCTTAGAAACTACATATTACAGTTGACCCTTGAACAACATGGGTTTGAACTGTGTGGGCCACTTATACACAAGTTTTTTTCAATAAGTATGTACTACATTATCCACAGTTGGTTGAATTCACAGACCACGGGTATGGAGGACCAACTATGGGACTTGATATCTGCCATGAATTTTGGTATCTGCTGTGGGTCATGGAACCATTCCTCTGCAGATATTGATGGACAGCTGTGCTTTAAGTTTTTATGGTTCCTTCTTCCTTCACTACAGAAAGTATGTGTGTGTGTATGTGTGTGTGTGTGTGTGTGTGTCTACTTGCACTGTGGGTTGATATAGTGATACAAGTCTTTTCTTCACAAAACATAAGATTGACGTCGTGCTTTTAATTCCTAATACATTGTAGTGCTTGGTAAATACTTGGATGACTGAATGCGGCAATCAAAACTGAAACTATGCAGAGTTGCTGAGGTTTAAAATGATGAGAGTGTTCATTAAGGCTAAAATCAAAGAAAATAGAGATCAGAGGTAATGCTTGAAGACTAAGTCCAGGAAAAGAGAAACTCTTCAAGTAGAAAATAAAGGAGAGAGAAAAGTGGAGTTAGAGGCATTAACCTAGAACCATCCCCAATCTTTTGCCCCTTTATTGGGCCATTCTGGGCAGCATATGAAGCAACTGACCTGGTTTTAAGGGTCGGAGATTGTTTGGGAAACCTGCTGATACAAGGTGTATAAGACACATTTTAGTGAATTGTCAGAAACTGTTATTCCAAAAATGGTTTAGGGACAAGTTTTAAAAATCATTTGAAGGACATAAAAGCACTTTTAAGAAACTGAAATTAAGAAAAATAGGCACTTATTAGTAAACTTGTTGTAGGCAAAAGTATACCTCTTTAAATTGTCACCTTCTGATTATTTTCCTTGAAATCAAAAACAAATGAACTGAAGGTTTGGAAGAGTAGTAGATTTTTAAAAATTATTTGACGTAATTAAAAAAGAAAAAC
This sequence comes from Phocoena phocoena, assembly GCF_963924675.1. Taxonomy (NCBI): domain Eukaryota; kingdom Metazoa; phylum Chordata; class Mammalia; order Artiodactyla; family Phocoenidae; genus Phocoena; species Phocoena phocoena. The sequence goes on along the minus strand of NC_089222.1, from coordinate 122,854,947 downwards.
AAATTATTCATACCAATTTTATATAATGAAAATTAAATATCCCAGAATATCAAAGCCTCTCATCTGACCCAAAAGAAACATCTGTGAACAAAGCTCTGGGCATAAATGGAATTCAAGCTTAAAGAAACATTCATGATGGTAAATATTAGGTTAATTCTTACTCAATAAAAATATGAAATTCAATGAGTTAGACACGGGAATGTGATATTACAGGACTGCAAGTAAATACCTGAGATTGCTTAGAATCATAATACATTTTCTTGGGTCCAAATAACCTTTCTGAATTGATCCTAAAGATTCCTAGGAGCATAGTTCTTCAGAGAGAATAGATCATATATTCTATACATATGTACAGTATGTATATGTCAGCTTATAAGCCAGTAACAGCAATTTACAACTGAGGGCTCCAGATTTCCCATTAAAAACGTGCTAATATAAGAAAGAAACAAGATGGCTAAGGATCTATTTGAATGAAAACACTCACAACATAAATTAATAATTTTTTCAGGTGCCAAAAAAGTATGTAAGACTGTTGGTGACATTACACAGTGAAATGTCACACTTTCTCAGTTGGGTTCCATGACACCCAAGTTTTCTTCCTACCTCATTTCCACTTACAACCATTAATTACTCAATGCTTCTTCTTATCTGAACTTTTACATGCTAAAATTCCTCCTAATATTTCATTATTTAATCTCATGAGTTATTTAGAATCCTTTTTCAATTTTGCCTTTGTGTGAAAATTTTACTTACCAATATTTTGTTGTATTCTTACTTAATTACATTGCGACCAAAGGACTTGATCTATATGACACATTCTGTGACATTTGTTGATGATTTACTGTATGGCTAACATAAGGTTAATTTTTGCAAATATCCTATGTTTTATATCAATGTTCATTATTTAAAGCTTATTAATTATGGTGCTTAAACGCTTTGTTCTTGATAATTTTGTCAGTATAATCTAAATAACTGAGGAACAGAGTATGTCCTTTATGAAGATGGATTTGTAAACAGAAAGAATACATCGATTTTAATATTAGCTTTCTATCACATTGTACCAAAGTACCACAAATTTAGTGGCTTAAAGCAACAGTTCGTAACCTTTTGGGCACCAGCGACGGTTTCGTGGAAGACAATTTTTCCACAGATGGGGGTGGGGGGCGGTTCAGGCGGTAATGGGAGTGATGATTCAGGCGGTAATGGGAGAGATGGGAAGCCGCAGATGAAGCTTCGCTGGTTCGCCCCGCCTCTCACCTCCTGCTGTGCGGCCAGGGGTCCCTAACCCCCTGTTAGGAACCTATGGATGTTCCTTTAAGCGAGAGGTTCCTAACAGGGGGTTAGGGACTCCTGGCTTAAAGGAACATCCATAGCTTAGCTCACAGTTTGGGAGATCGGAGTCCCAAACTAGCTGTTTTCTCTATTCAGGGTACCACGGATGACATCAAGATGTTGGTTGAACTCAGCTATCATCTGGGGGGCCTGGGGGAAATTTCTCTTCCAAGTTTATTCTTTTTGTTGGCTGAATTCATTTTCTCGCAGTTGTAAGACTGAGATCCCTGTTTCTTGGCTGACTGTAAGCTGGTAGCTTCCCTTAGCTTCTAGAGGCCCCTTGAATTCATTACCATGTGCACACTGCCACTTTCAACCTGTCAAATCCTTCTCATACTTCAAATCTCTGACTTCTTTTTCTAATACCGGCTTTAGAAAGGTCCTGTGATTTGGTCAGATACACCTGATTATTTTCCTTTTCAAAGTCTGCTGTGCCATACAACAGAACATAATCATGAGAGTACAATTTATCATAATAACAGTCTTGGGGATTATGCATTGTATGTATATCAGGTGTGCTGAATATTTGGGAGCCATCTTAAAATTCTACCTATCACAAATATAGTATCCACCCTCTTAAGAAAAAATAGCTCAATAATCTGTTGATTTTTATTTTTTAGAGTTCATCTCTTTTAGGTTTGATTGTCAGCATTTTTCTGGCTTCAAGGTGAACTTAGAAAATTTCCATTTTTGTTCTGGGACAATTTCTACAATGTATCTATTCCATGAATGTTTGAAATAACTCTCACCATAAAGGCATCTGAGGCTGAGAACTTTTTTTGAGGTTATTCTCTGCCAGATTAAAAAAAATCAATCTATGGGTATTTGTCTATTTTTTCAGTAAATATTAGACATCTTTATTTTTTAAAATGATGTATTTTATCTTAATTTTTAATTAAGAGATATACATAAGATTGTTTTGGATAAAGGAAATGTGGTATGTACATATAATGGATTACTATTCAGCCTTAAAAACAAAATTCTGCAATGCCACAACATGGATGAAGTTTGAGGACATAAGGCTAAAGTAAATAAGCCAGTTATAGAAAAGCAAATACTGGATGATTTCACTTATACAAAGTATCTAAAATAGTCAAATTTATAGAATCAAAGAATGGAATGGTAGTTTCCAGGGTTTGGGGGAGGTAGAAATGAGGAGTAACTAATAGATGGGCATAGAGCTTCAGTTCATAAGATGAATAAGTTCTGGATATTGGGTATACAACATTGTATCTATAGTAAACAATACTACATTGCACACTTATTAAACATTTATTAAAGGATAGATCTCATGTTAAATGTTCTTACCACAAAAAAATAAAACTTGAGGGGGGTAGTGGTGGGGTGAATTGGGAGATTAGGATTAACATAGATACACTAATATGTATAAAATAGATAACTAATGAGAACCTACTGTATAAAAAAATAAATAAAATTAAAAAAAAATTAAAACAATAAAAATCAAAATTATGTGTGAGGTATACTTCTGATATTTAATGTTATGATTATTCTTGTTTTCTAAACATGTTTTATTGTATTTTAATTTTTCACCCTCCAATAAGTTCCAAGCTCTGGATCATTTCCTTTCATTCAGTTAATGTCTTTGCTTGTGAACACAAATGATATTTTTATTCTTTTTCTTTAACTGAAAGAATTCTCCATTTTATAATCATCATATTGTAACTTTGGTCCCATAATTTTTAAAAACTCATGTTTTTCTGCATGTTGACAGTTTCTCAGTTTTGACAATGACATTGCTAATACCCAACTTGGATTTTTAATTTTTATTTTTAGTTCAGTTTTTGATTCTGCTTATCATGTTATGTTCTTTATGTTAGACCTATTCATCAGTCTATTGTTTTAGTGTCACTCCATTTATTTTTTATAAACATTTTATTTTAAAATAATTTTAAATTCATAGAAAACCATGAAGATAGTACTGAGAGTTCCCATATACTCCACATCAAATTTACTGTCATTAACATATTAAATTATATGATAATTTTATTAGAATTTTTAAAAATCAATATTGATTATTATTAATAATTAAAGCCCATAATTTGTTCAGATTTCTTTAGTTTTATCTAATGTCCTTTTTTTTTTATTTTTCTGTTCCAGGATTGCTTCCAGCATACCACATTAAATTTAGTAGGCCTATGTCCTTGGTTTTCTCCTGGATGAGCAGTGTTTCAGAATTTTCTCGTGTTTTATTAGGACTGTATTATGTTCCTACTGCTGTTGTAACAAACTACCACTAACTTAGTGGCAAATGTAGTATCTTACAGTTGTGGAAATCAGTATCTCTGGTGTAGAGTCAAGGTTTTATTGGGGCTGCTTCCTCTTAGAGGTTCCCTTTCTTTGTTTTTTCAGCTTCTAAAAGCTGCCTGCTTTCCTTAACTAATGACTTCCTCACATCATTCCAACTTCTGGCTTCCATCATCCCATCTTCTATTTCTCACTTTGACTGTCTTACCTGTCTCTTCTGAGGACCGTGTTATTATCATGGGACACTTGAATAATCCAGAATAATTCAATCAATCCATTGATACAGTTCCTTTTACCATGAAGTGTAACATATTCTCATGTCCTGGGAATAAGAATGTGGACATCTTCATGGTCATTATTCAACTTACTACAACCACTGACAGTTTTAGGGAATACTGGTTAGGTTTTTGGTAGTGACATTCTCAACTGAGATTTGTCTAATGCTCTCATGATTAGACTGGAGTTGTATATATTTGGAGTGGAAGACTCCAGATGTTAAGTGTTATTTTAACCATAACAAGGGCACATATTATCAGCATGATTTAACCCTAATGAATTTAAATTTGAGAATCTGGCTGATGTAGTAGTTTTCAGATTTGTCCACCATGAAGCTTCACAATGCCCCTCCCTTTTATGATGTACTCTTTGGAAGGAAGTCATTATGCACAGCCTACATATAAGTGGGGAGTTACGCTCGCCCTCCTTGAAGGTAGTGTATCTACACAAAGTCTTTGGAATTCTTCTGCACAGATTTATCTGTCTATTCTACCCCATTTATTTATTAATTCAATCACTTATAAATATCAACAAGGATTTACACACACATACACACACACACACACTTTGGGTTATAATTCTATATTCTATTTTATCTTATCACTCAAATTTTTCCAGCTTTGGCCATTGAAGGCTAAAATAATAAGTAAAAATGCAAACTAAAACCATGTTGATAGTAGTATTTCAAATGGCTCAAAAATTTATGTTTTTATTTGTTTGTTTTGAACACTTTCTTACATTCTGGCATTGCAAGATTCTTCAGGCTCATCATATATGTTTCTTTCCTGAGTCCTGGAATCAGCCATTTCTCCAAGGAGTCCTGGTTCCATTTATTAAAGAGTTGTATTACAAACCAAGATCTGAGTGCTAGGTATGCTCATTGCTATTGGGATGTCATTGTTTCTAGGTCCTCTCAGCTGACAGAGCAAGGAAACATATATATGTGTATTAAGCTATGTATAGGCACATATCTGTAGATGTTTATATATGTAATCATCTGGGTCTATATTAAGCTGAACATAGGTTCACAATAATTTCTCTAAATCTAATCCATTACCACATGGATCATTAGATCATTCTAGCTCCCTCCACTTGCTAATCTGTAACCTCCTACACCAACAGTGAGAATCCTGGTTTGGACCATCTGACATTATTTACTTAAATGTTCATTTCCATATGTATGGAAATATACATATATATTACTTTTAGAAATGTTAACATATACCTCATGTTAACACAGGAAAAATTTCTCCACATAGTTAGATCTTTGATTTTTCTTCACCAGAGTTTTATAGTTTTCCACATACAGGTCCTGGACAAATTTTATTAGATTTACACCTAAGTGTTTTCTTTTCTGGGAGGGATTATTCTTTCTCTCAGATTTTTAAAAATATATTTTATAATAAGGTCTTTGCCTCTTACATTACCTATTAGTAGCTTCAGAATAAATTCTGAGTCATAGAATTTGGGAAATGTTATTCAACAAGATGGCTCCTATCCAGGCCTTATGTTGGTATTTATTTTGTGTGATTATTTCCCCTTGAACAAAGAAAGGTCTGTAGATACCAAATATTTGCTGATTGATAGGGTGGAGAGAGTTTCCTTGTTTTCCAATATCTATGCCTGATTAGTTTAAGCATCCTTCTGTTGGATATTAATCAGGCAGTTAGAAGATTTATATAGCTCCTGTGGTTCTTTCTAGTAGCCCTTTTTCTAAAATGAATCTCTTGAACTGAGAAGGAAGTTCCAGTTTCTGCTTCATTTTAGGCTTGTTATGCATACAACAATTTATTTTTATATTGCTTTCAGTGAATTTAAGAGTCTTTTGGAGGGCTATTCTTAATGGTATTTTGTTTTGTTTTTAATTTCAAATTTTAATTGTTCATTGCTAGTACATAGGAAAGTAATTGACTTTGATATATTAATATTGTTTACAGTGACCTGCTGTATTTATTCATTCCAGGAATATTTTGCATCTCTTTGTGATTTTTTACATAGATAGTCATGTTACCTTCAAATAAAGGCAATTCTATTTCTTTGATTCAAATCTGTATACTTTGTATTTCATTTTCTTGTCTTATTGCACTAGGCAAGAGTCAAATGAAGAACACTCTTTTTTTTTTTTTTTTTTTTTGGTGGTACGCAGGCCTCTCACTGTTGTGGCCTCTCCCATTGCAAAGCACAGGCTCTGGACGCGCAGGCTCAGCGGCCATGGCTCACGGGCCCAGCTACTCTGCCGCATGTGAGATCTTCCCAGACCGGGACACGAACCCATGTCCCCTGCATTGGCAGGTGGACTCTCAACCACTGCACCACAAGGAAGCCCAAGAACACTCATTTTTGTCTTTGCTCTCTTTTTTCTTGATTAGCCTGGATAGTTTTTTGTTTTTATTTTGTTGTTTTGTTTCTTATCTTTCCTAAGAATCAGCTTTTGGTTTTCTTGTTTTCAATTTCATTTATTTCTGTTTTTTTTTAATATCTATTGCTAATACTGTTATTATTTATTTATTTATTTATTTTTGGCTGCATTGGGTCTTTGTTGCTGTGCATGGACTTTCTCTAGTTGTGGTGAGCAGGGGCTACTCTTTGTTGTGGTGCATGGGCTTCCCATTGTAGTGGCTTCTCTTGTTGCGGAGCATGGGCTCTAGGTTTACTGGTTTCAGTAGTTGTGGCTCACAGGTTCTAGAGCACAGGCTCAGTAGTTGTGGTGCATGGACTTAGTTGCTCTGTGGCATGTGGGATCTTCCTGGACCAGGGCTCAAACCCATGTCCCCTGCATTGGTAGACAGATTCTTAACCACTGTGCCACCAGGGAAGTCCTTATTTCTGTTGGTTTTTTTGTTTGTTTATTTCTTCAGCATGCTTTAAGCTTAAGTTTATCTTCTTTCTACATTTTCCAAGATAGAAGCTTAGATTATTGAATTTTCATCTTTCTTCTTTTCTAATATATTCATTCAGTGCTATAAATATCTCTCTAAACACTCCTTGCTGCATCCCACAAATGTTGATAAGTTGCATTTTTCTTTTTATTTAATTTACTCTATCTTTTAATGTATCTCGGAACATCTGGCTTTCTCATGAAGAGAAAGCATCAATAGGGCCATATTTAATTCTTCAAACTTGATCTAATATCACTTTACTGAGTAGAAATTCCTGGACGTTACTCTTTTGTGGTGAAATTCTTACCAATACCCTAATGTTGATAAAATACTTCTATTGCCATTTTCTTTGAACATAAAGTACCAATAGATTATTCTTGAGATTTCCACTTTTATTATTTTATACACATTTATGAGAAAAAAATATAAAGACAGATGTACATTGATTACATTTTGTGTTTCAAATTACATGAGTATGGAGGACAAGATTAATAACCATGTCATTATACACCTGGGCATATTTGAATTGTTGCTTGATCATGTGTTATTTTTGGAGATAAAAATGTTGTATAAAGAAATCCAAAATGTGTACTTAAATCTGTGGTTCTTTAATTATTTACATGATAAAATAAAACCATAATTTCCTATCCTTTATGTAAGTTCACAAAGATAGTATATTTTTTCATATTTCCCTATTTATTACATTCAAAGTTTTATTCACATCAGGTATTTTTGACTTCCATTTGTAAACACATATATTTATATGCATTAAATGCTATATATGTGTATATATATATGTACATATATATATATATATAACTGTTTTCTATATTATCTGACAGACTTTTTATACTATGTCTTCATGTTATTTTTAATCTCAGTTGACTGGAATATATAATGAAAAGATGTTTTTTTCATGAAGTTTATGTGGATGATTTATTTTCTGAGATTTTGCATGTCTAAAGTGTATCTTTTGATTAACTTCACACATGAATAACAATGCAGCTGTGTTTTAAATTCTTAGAAACTTTTCCTCTCAAAATAATATAGCAATTTCCTTTATGTTGCTTGACATCTTATATGACAGAAGATAAGCCCAACACATTTTTCCTTCTTTCAACCTAAACTGATTAGCTTTCTTGGAAAGCTTTTTTGGATTTGGGCAGAATTATTTAAATGTATTCATTTTACCCAAATTAACTGAAGTGTTTCTCTTGATATTAATCTTGATTGAGTTTACATAAGTCATTCATTTATCACAATAAGTGTTTCTTCATCACAAACATTTTACTTACCTCTTTGTTCAACATCTTTTTCAATAACAAGAAGCATTTTATTCTCAGTCTTAGCTCATATCACTTTCTCCTCTATGATTTTATCTCTAATCTTTTCTTCTCTGAGAGATGTCCTCTCTTCTATTTTAATGTTTGTTATATATGTTGTACCCTCCACACCACTATTAAAATCCCTAATATATAGGGATTTTATATGTACTATGTTTTTAAGTAATCTCTGTACAGTTTCTTTACTTTCAATGCCTACATTTCCCCCATGTTCCTTTTAGTCTTCTGCATACTGGATAATTACTATTGTAGTTTTTACTATTTTATAAAATCCATATTTTCTTAATTATTTCTAAAATTATAGCACCAGTGTTCATTTTTTCTCTTTTACATTAAGCTTTTTTAAATTATGCAATTCCTCTCACACCTAAAAGTTATTTCCTACTTTCTTGTTTTGTAGAAAATTTCCCATATCTCAACATTTTTGTTTATATTATCACCTATTCTTTCACCTTCTTCCTTCCTCTTCTCTGCCTTCTTCCTCTTCCTTATATTTTTCCCTTCTTTTTCTTTGACAAACACTCCTGTTTATCATAAAATATTCCTTAAAATAGAAGTAAAATGGCAGAAAATGGGGCAATTGATATTGAACTCTTGTTTTCACCATCAACTGGGATTTTTTTCTCATTAAAATAAATTCTGCCAAATGAAATTGCCTAACATCAAATGACTTAGCACAGGCAATCAACATTGTTTCTACCTTAAGTGTGAAAGTGTCTTTGTGTGTGTGTGTGTATGTGTGTGTGTGTGTGTGTACTGATGATGATTCAGTTTAGTGAGGTAAAATTTGTGTTGGTTGACAACAGATGAAAAGTAAGATCAGTCACTTCTGTAGTATGATTATTATAGAAATTGGAGCTTTAAAATATGACTTTGAAAATAGCTTACAGGTAGCTGCAATTCCCCTGTTCTCTAGAGTCTTATCAGTACTACAGACTGTCAACTGATATTGTCACAGGATCCTACTTGTTAAAAAATTATTAAAGAAGACAATTTAGGTGATACAAACTAACTTTATCAAACACTTCATGAAGTGGACAATTACTTTTGGAGAACTGTAAAATGGAACAGAAGGTAAGAAGATTTTATAGGATAAGAATAAAGAACAAGGAAGAGACAAATAGAAAATATCTCACTGGCTGGGGCCACACAGTCAACCTCGTTTGGATGAGAGGGTCCAGAGCTGGCTTGGCATTTGAAGATTAGCTGACTGGATATACTATGTTTCTGGTCAAGCAGAGTATTTATAGAGATATGAAAGCTATCTAGGTTTTTGTTTGCTGATGTGGCACCCTGGGCAGGAGTGGCTCTTTTTGGGCCTAGAAATTTATTTCAACATTCCCCCCTTTTGATCATCCTCTTAACCATTCAAGAGGTTTGATCAAAAATATCTTAGCTTGACTCTCAGTTACCACTGACTTTAAGGTCTTAGTGTAATATTCACAAGAGGTGATTTCAGGCTCCTATTCTTGGAACTGCTTATGATACCTGGTTCTCTTCTTGTCATTTCAGTTGAAGAGAGAACAGCTGTTGGGTGGTGAATGGCTGCCCAAATGTACTGAATTTAAAACTTTTGAGAGAACACAGCATATTAGGGAGACAATAAAAATTATTAGTAATAAAACAATGCCTATGATTTGCAGAGCACTCCTGATCCATGGTCTCCATAACTCAAACTAGCTGAAATCAAATAAGTCAAGAAATGATCCTACATACAGATGCCCAAAAAGCACATGAAAAGATGCTCAACATCACCAATTATCAGAGAAATGCAAATGAAAACTACAATGAGGTATCACCTTACACCAGTCAGAATGGCCATCATCAAAAATTCTACAAACATTAAGCCCTAGAGAGGTTGTGGAGAAAAGGGAACCCTCTTACACTGTTGGTGGGAATGTAAATTGGTACAACCACTATGGAGAGCAATATGGAGGTTCCTTAGAAAACTTAACACGGAACTACCATATGATCTGGCAACTCTACTCCTGGGCATATATCCAGAGAAAATCATAATCTAAAAGGATACATGCATCCCAATGTTAATAGCAGCACTATTTACAATGGCCAAGACATGGATGCAACTTGAATCTCCATCAACAGTTGAATGGGTAAAGAAGTTGTGGCACATACATATGATGAAATATTACTCAGCCATAAAAAAAGAATGAAATAATGTCATTTGCAGCAACATGGATGGACCTAGAGATTATCATGCTAAGTGAAGTAAGTCAGACAGAGAAAGACAAATATCATATGATATCACTCATATGTGGAATATAATTAAGGAAAAAGATAAAAATGAACTTATTTACAAGACAGAAGCAGACTTATAGATACCAAAAACAAACTTATGGTTACCAAAGGGGAAAAGTGGAGGGGAGGGATAAATCAGGAGCTTGGGATGACCACACACACTCTACTATATATAAAATAGATAACTAATAAGGACCTATTGTATAGCACAGGGAACTCTACCCAATATTCTGTGATAACTTATATGGGAAAAGAATCTGAAAAAGAATGGATATATGTATATGTATAACTGTATCACTTTGTTGTACACCTGAAACTAACACAACGTTGTAAATCAACTATACTCCAATAAAATTAAAATTAAAAAAAAAAGAAATGTTGCTAAAGAGGGTGATACTTCTTTAAGGAACTTGTTTTGCTTATGAATTTTGTGTAATGGTGTCTCCAATTCTCCAGAAGTTTTTATTCAGTGAGCTTATTTCAGAGAAACTGAGTCTTTGAAATCAGGGAGAAGTTTGTGACAGAAATAGCTACAGAATCACTAGCATCATAACAAATCCAACAGTCTGTTAGAGGTTAGATTATCCTCCTTTGTAGTAGCCTGAGATATGTGAACAATGATATTTTCTTTCCAGTCTAGAGTAAGGCAAAAGGTGAACAAAGAATCATAAAGACTTCCATGGTGTAAGAATTAGGAAACGAATGGTCAGAGAGGAAAGGAAGAATAGAAAGAAAAGTTCTTGATCTGACATCTTGAGAGGAAGCAGTCTGCCTCAATGTCGACAACTTCTCTTCCTAGTCAGTTTGATTTTGAGGTCTATGGCATTTACTCAGAACCAGATGTTAGGGAGAACTTTCTTCAGTTGTGAAATATACACACAAGGTTTGACACCTCGTAATGTGTCAGTGGTGTCAATGGGCCAAAGTCTTGGAAGAGTCCTTTCCATGAATCTTGCTTTTACAAAACCATCAGAGGAAAATGCTAATTGTCTGTAAATGATGAGAGACTTTAAAATTCTCATTGTTAAAGATCTAATGAGAGTTTGTTTTACTGGAATTGACAAGGAATTTTGCTTATTTCTGTGACCCACAACATTTTAAGATGATAACTGAAACTGTGACTGATAGCATTATACCAGGAGATATCAGATTTTTAGGAACCTTGCACATTTCTGGAACATTTATATTGATAACATATATCCATACAAATATAACCTCGGAAGGTTAAACATCGTTACTTATTTAACAATGCTCCCTACGTCATTTAACATATCATATAAGCCTATTTAGTTTAACACTTTTACTTTTATAAGTAGAGAGAACAAATCTTTTCAGATGTTCCAAGAACCCTCTTGCAAATCCAGAATTTAAAAAAAGTAACTTCATTTAAAATTTGATTTTGGGAAAGTTTGTCAAAAATATCCATTTAACCAAAGTGACAAAGACATTGAAGGCAAATACAGAGAGTTATGTATTGTAAAACCACCATAGTTCTTTTAATAGTGAAGACAAGCTTTTCTTAAATATTCGAAGATTTAATAAAGACAACATCAAGCACAGTAAGTTATTTTGGTAAGACACAAAATCTTTGCTTTCCAGGCTGATTAATTAAAAGGTAAAGAAAAACCTTTGCTCACAATTTGTTATTAAAAGAGGACAATAGTCTAAGAAAACTTTGTCCCTTTAACAGAAATGAAATCAAATTTTAATTTTGTACCAGTATAACTTTGATGTAAAACTCACAAGAAAAAAATCAATTCCAATCTTTGCCAGTTGACCACGCATAAAATTCCTTTCCCAAGATTTCTTTTCCACAAATCTTTTTACAACTTTTATATCAATTTAGACTGTGTCCTATGTCTTCCCCTTTTTTCTCATTCTGGAACAGCCATTTTAATTTAGGAAAAAATTACTTCCCTTCTTCCCTGTTACCAAAAGCACATTTCTGTGAACTAAGAATGCTGCCTGCCATATCAGTAAACAAATGATGTTGCAGCCATCAAGACACCATATTACAGCTGACCCGATGGTGATGCCTGAGGGAACTCAGGATAGAAGCAAAGCATGCCTGCCATCTAGCAGTCAATTGCTGCAGCACCCACCTCCCCTCAGACAGTGAACCCTGACGAGACTCAGGATGAGAAAACAGAGAAAACACAGGATACTGGTCCCAGATAGCTGAAGTGCATATCAAAGGAATTATTTCAGTGAGCCCAGACTCTCTCATCTTCCCATACTTAGAAAAGTGCTAAATTCCTCAACTTGAGATATCTGGTTTTCTTTAATTGACCATAATCTTTTGATGTTCTGATTACCTGGTCTTTTGTTGCAAAAATTATTATGTATCCTGGTTTCCCTGCTTGACTCTTCAGAACAGTTTCTCAGAGTTATCTGAGATGCTGTCTCCCAGGCTTATGCCCTCAAATGGGGCAGAGGCAGTCCTCAGATTTGTTCACCAAATAAAACATAACTCTCAACTTTTAGGCTGTGCAGTTTTTTTCAGTTGACATTTCCATACCTCATACTTTTTTCTTAGCCCAAATGTATTCTACTTCCTTTCTACTTCTGTTTCCCTTATTATTTCTAGTAGTTTTAATTATAATCTCGTAATCTTTGTTTTAGGTACCTATTGTGTCTTTAATTTCATTAGCTTTTTGCAATGAATCTTTCAGTTAAGCTATCTGGGAATCTTGAAGCATTTTGGAGCCTTCTGCATGCTAGTTCAAATAGGTATCCCATTCTGTACGTTGATTTGGGAACCCTTGCTTTCCAGTTCACTTATTAAATAAAAACTCTTGTCTTATTGGAACACTACCCATAATGGCCATTGTAATTTTATGTTGTCTTAGTAAGATTTTGCCATTTTTGTAAACATTCAGCTTCTGGGACCACAGTTTTTAGATGTAAAATGAACAGGTGGGCTGGAAGGTGGTGCACTCAATTCCTTGAAACTCAAGGATCCCATTTCTTTAGCTAAGCCATGGGTCTCTCAGAGCCAAATTGACACCTAAGAGGGATGTGCCACTGCCTTGGGGATTTTGTGGTGTTTTACAGTGTACCTCATTGTACGGAAATTTTCTTGAGGTTGGCAGGTGACCTAATGTCAATCTAACATGTTCTGTGACCAACTTATCCTAGCAGGGGAGACTTAGCATTAGATGGTGAGTGCTCTAACAGCTTGTAAGTGCTTGATCCCTGTCCACCAACTTTGTGGTTTTGGCTTCCAAGATTAGCAATAGATCTATTATTCCTTTCACGAGAAGATTTCTTTTTGGTGGTAGATGCCCTAATGGCTTTTAATAATCCAGGTGTGCCTACTTAGGTTTGATGTGCCATTGGTCAAAACGGTCTGAATTTCTCATCTTATTTCTCCAAATCCCCCAGCAATTTATGCTGTGAACTTACTTTAAGGCTTTTTGAGTTCCCTAAAGACTGCCACCTAGACTCCCAGCATAACTACCCTGGAAATTTCCCAGACCCCAGAACCTTTCTGGAATATATATATATATATATATATATATATATATATATATATATTCATATTTTTAAAATAAAGTTTAGATTGGAGAGCTGCATGCAAGAGCATGGAGCTCAAATCCGAGAGTGACTTACCCACGGCCTCGGTGATGAGAAGAACCTTGATCCAGAAAAGTTCAACAGGAGCCTTATCTGCGCGTCTCATCTTTCATGCTGTTAGCAGGCAGCTTAGGATCCCATTCCTTGTTGCCAAAAACTGTCAGAAATGATTAAAGAAGAAAACTTAGGCAATACAATTAAACTTTACTTAACATTTCATGAAGCAAACAGTCTCCTTTTGGAGAACTGCAAAATGGGGCAGAGGCAGGGAGCTTTAATAGGATAAAGAATAAAGACCAAGGAAGAAACAAATAGAAAATATCTAATTGGCTGGGGACACTTGTTAACTTTGCAGTGAGAAGGTCCAGAGCTGACTTGGCATTTGGGGATTGGCTGATGGGATAGACTGTGTTTCTTTGTCAAGTGGAGAATTTACAGGGACATAAAAGTTATCTAAGTTTTGTTTCCCTGATATGGCACTCTGGGCAGGAGTGACTTCATTTGGGGTCTAGAAATTTACTTCAACGTCCTGATCTATTTCAAGGTATTACAGTTATATTTCTAACCATGCCAAACATTAACCTCCTAAATTACTTTAGAATCTTAATCTTAGTATCGTTTAGAGTTCACTCAGGACAACAGAGTCATTATAAATGTAATGGGAATAGGGGATGTTGGAATTAGACCTCATTATCTGCAGCCCTGGTAATCATGCTGCCCTCTTACATAGGACCAAGAAGGAGATGCACACGCAGACGTCGATGGGAAGCTGTTCTCTTGTACAGAACTGCTTCTGTGGATCTGCAGGGAAGTGTCTGGTGAGAGCCTAGGGCTGCTGTGTGTCAGTAGTGCCACGTGTGAGAAGATGAGTTTAGAATGAAGGACACTCACAGGCTATTTTTCATTATACGGCTTTAAAAAAAATCGGGACAGTTTAATAAAGAATTTAGGAATTTATTGGCATACCTTTTAGTTTTCATGGAAAGACCAACATAGACAATGCATGTACATTAGGCACTTCACAAAGTAAATTTTAAAAAATCTTTCTCTGTTCTATAGAACCCCTGTGAGGAAAGTTATTTAAGCCACAGCTTGACTATATTACCAGTGCATTCTGTAAGAAAATCATTTTACCAATAAAAATCTGAGATTGGTTAATATATAAATAACCAAATAATTCCATCTAGTGAATGATTATTTACTAGGAGGCTTTGTTTTAAACAACATAGGCACTTTGGAGAAGAAATAAAATTGCTAAGCAAACAGAATATTCATGAAAACTGGACATGGAATTCTTTTCATCAGTAAAACATTGGGAACAAAGTGCTAATAATAATAGATATTTTATAAAATTCTTATGAATGAAAAATAAGATAAAAAAAGATTGTATATGCCTCACTTACATATTATACAAATATAATTGAAAGAGTGGAAATGGGAAGCTGCTTAAATTTTATAAACCCCATGTTTCCATGTTTCACAGAAGATTGTTGTAAAGTAGAATTGGTTTCTACGGCCTTGTATAGCAGCAAAGTACTGAGTGTACCCCTTGGGTCTTTAGGTGTTCCAGGAAGATTTCTCTTTGGCTCCTTTTTCCCCTCTAAAACAAACTGTCTCTCATCATCTGGCAATATATTATACACTCTATAAACCCAATTTATTTATTTATTTAATTTTAAATTTTTACTTGTTAAAACATGCCTCTCTCTTGACTGCCTTCTAAAATTTAAGCCATTATCAGATATTGTTATTTGTACATGTGTAAAAGAGCTTCGAAATCCACTTCAAGAGTCAGTTTTTAAAGAAGCAAATAGGCAAAACAAGAGTAAAACTGAGACTCAGAATGAGATATACACATGCCTCAATTTATCTTGTATCAGTGATTTGATAAAAGTGATAGGCTGGTAAATAAATAATTATGATTGCATTTTTATTTAAAAGAATAGGTTTATTACTATTTGTCTTTTAAGATGATCCAGACTTCAAAACCACACAAATTTACCCTTGACCCAGTAACTTCACTTCCTAGAATTCATCTTACAAATATTATCAGATATTTAGGAAATAACTATTTATAAGGCTAATTATTGTAGCATCATTTTTAATGGCTAAAATAAGAAGCAGACTAAGTGTCACATTGAGAGATCCCATCAGACACACTTCCTACATAATCACATAGAATAATGTGTATTTATGGGGAAAACAAAAAAAAGGAAATCTCTGGCTACTGATATGAAATGATTTCCAGGAATATTAAGTTAAAAATCAAAGTACAAAGCAGTGTGAATAATATTATTTTCTTAAAAAGAGGAGAAAAATATATATGCTTATTTCTTTGTTTTGCATGGGATATCTCTGGAAGTTTACTTAAAATAAAATAATTTGGATGACCCAAAAACTGGGAAATCTGAGTGGTTTGGAGAACAGATATAAGCAGGAAAATATTAACTGTATATTCTTTCTAGAGTTGACTTTGAAACAGGTGAAAGTATTACCTATAAAAAGTACACAAACTAATGAACAAACAAAAAACAGATGAAAAACAAGAAAGAATTACCTATTTTTTTTTTTTTTCCACTAAGGCTGCTTTTCAGTGGGGAAGTGCTTGAAAGTGCCACGTGATATCAAATTTATAGTAAAACTTTCATTCAAGTTAAACAATAAGAGTACAGAGTAAACAATGAAGGGATTAGACATGTGGGGTCTAGACAAAAAGAGAGATGTATATACCATTTGAGATGGGAAAGATAAGAAAATTCCCTAATGATAGGATAAAATACATAATATAAAAAAATTACTAGCAAAAAAGTAACAGAAGGTATCTAGATCTACTTTTTTTCTATACTTTTCAAACTTCAATTTTTGGGCCTCAGAGCCTATTTTTCTCTATCTTCCAACTTTTAAGTTTAGAACTTTGAGTGAAGATTACCTCATGTTCATTATATGATTACTTCTGAAAAATAAAGATAGCAATTGTGTAAAATTTTACTTTTTATAACTACTTAAAGATTGCTTTTCCTACCTAATAGAGCATGAATATTTAAAATTGTGAGTCTAAAAATGAAAAGCAATTTAAAATGTGTTCTGTTTTTAAATAGAAGGTAGCACAGTTTATCAAAATGGATTTTCAGTGTTCTCTGACTATATTTGGATAGCTCACTTACTTTTATTGTCCAGAAGATGAGGGTATTAAAAGCAGAAAAGGGCAAGTTAAAATCTCTGTAATATTATTTCAAGTGAAGGAAGAATATGTTTTCTTCCCTTTGGTAAGTTACTTCTAGTACTATGCTGAGTATACTGAACAAGCATAATTTTACCTTGCATATATCTTTACTTTTTCTGATTGTAAATAGAATAGGCAATTCAAAATCACCCAATAAAATATATACAAAAGAAAGTAAGATGTATGCTGATATCAGTATCCATCTAGAAGTAAACATAAGTATACATATCTTGGTATACATAAGTATATATTCTTTGTTAACAAATAAAAATACACATTTGTGAGTTTTAAATAAATGTAGGCTCTTACCACACATGCTCCTTGTATTTTTTTGTTGTTGTTTTCAAAATACACCATGGTCAGTGGTTCATACATGTAACAAGATATGCACAGATGCACATATATGTATATACTTACAATGCTGTTCATGTATCTTTGCACTATTGTTTGATTTATATCTCAGGAGATCAGACCATCAGTGGAAATAGGATTTATACCTTGTTTAACTTCAATAGATATTGTCAATATCCTCTTCTCAGTATTGGCTTGCCTTGGTTGGTCTAGGCTCTTATAGCTGAATACCACAAACTGGATGGCTTATAAAAACAAATTTACTTCTCACTGTTTTGGAGGCTGGGAAATCCAAGATCAAGGTGCCAGTATATTTGTTGTCTGCTGAGAACCTACTCCCTGGTTCATACATAACTATCTTTCCACTGTAATCTCACAGCAGGAGGACAAGGGAGCTCTCTGGGGTCACTTTTATAAGGATACTAGTCCCATTCATGAGGGCTCCACCCTCATGAGTGAATCACCTTCCAAAGATTCCACCTCTAAATACCATCACATTGGGTGTCGAGATTTATCATACAAATTTTGTGGGGAACACAGACATTCAGTCCATAGCAATAAGGATTATATTGAATCTGTAAATTGTTTTGGGTAATATGAACATTTTAAGTCTTTTAATCCATAAATGTAAGATATCTTACATTTATTTTAGTCTTTCTTAATTTCTTTTGTTATATTTGTAGTTTTTGATGTACAAGTATTTTCAACTTCTTAGGAATAAATCTAAATTTATTTTTAAGTATTTTATTCTGATGCTGTTGTATATGGAATTGTTTTCTTAATTTCCTTTTTGTATAGTTGATTTTAAATGTATAGAAATGGCACTGACTTTTGTATGTTGATTTTGTATCCTACAAAGGCACTGATTTTGTTTGTTCTAACAGCTTTTTGGTGTATAGAGTCTTTAAGGTTTTCTATGTATAAGATCATATCATCTGCAAACAGAAAGAATCTTATTTTGGATGACTTTATTTCTTTTTCTTGCCTAACTTCTCTGGCTACAACCTCCAGTACTACATTGAGTAGAAGTGTTAAGAGTGGGCATCTTCGCCTTGTTTCTGATCTTACAGGAAAAACTTTCAGTTTTTCACTATTGAGAATGTTAGCTTGTGAGCTTTTCATACATGACCTTTATTATATTGAGATAAATTCTTTCTATACCTAGTTTGTTTATATTGAATAGTTTTTCTCATGAAAGAGTGATGAATTTTGGCAAATGCTTTTTCTGCATCTATTGATATGATCACATGATTTTTATCCAAAGTTCTGTTAATGGGGTGTATCACATTAATTCATTTGCATATGGTGAACCATTCCAAGGATAAATCCTAGGCGATCATGATGTATAATCCTTTAAATGTGTTGTTGAATTAAATTTCTTAGTATTTTATTAAGGACTTTTTGTGTGTACGTTCAACAGGGATATTGGCCTGTAGTTTTCATTTCTTTTAAGGTCTTTGACTATGGTACCAGGGTAATCCTGACCCCATAAACTGAGTTTGGAAATGTTCCTTCCTCTTCAGGTTTTTTTGGAAGAATATGTGAAGGATTGGTGATGATTCTATTTTAAATGTTAGACATATTCACCAGGAAAGCCATCTGGTCTTAGGCTTTTCTTTATTGGGAAGTTTTGGGTTGCTGATTTAATCTTTCTTCTTTCTTGGTCTGTTCAGATTTTCAATATCTTCATAATTCAGACTTAGTAACATGTGTTAATAGCAATTTATTTATTTCTCCTACATTATCCACTTTGATGGTGTGTAATTGTTCATAGTAGTCTTATAACTCATTATTTCTGTGGTATCAATTATGTTTCCTCTTTCATTTATAATTTTATTTATTTGAGTCTTCCCTCTTTTTTCTCAGTCTAGCTAAAGGTTTGTCAATTTATTGTATCTTTTCAAAAATCCAATTCAGTTTCATTGATCTTTTCTATTGCTTTTCTATTATTTATTTCATTTATTTCTATCCTAATCTTTATTATTTACTTCCTTCTGCTAACTTTAGATTTATTTTGTTCCTTTAGATATAAAGGTAGGTTGTTTATCTGAGATCTTTCTTCTTTTTTAATGTAGGTGTTTATTGCCATAAACTTCTCTCTTAATACTGCTTTTTCTGCAATCCATAAGTTTTGATATGTATGTTTTTATTTTTGTCTCAAATTATTTCCTGATTTCCCTTTTGATTTATTCTTTGACCCACTGGTTATTCAAGAGTGTGTTAATTTCCACATATTTGTGAATTTTCTAGATTTTCTTTAGTTTTAAATTTCTGGTTTTATTCCATTGTGGTTAGGAAAGATACTTGGTGTGATTTCAATTTTCTTAAATTTGTTAAAACTTGTGACCTAATATGTGATATATTCTGGAGAATGTTCTGTGTGTACTTGAAATGAATGTGTATTCTGTTACTGTTATGTGGAAGGTTCTGGATATGTCTGTTAGATCCATTTAATTCATAGTATTGTTCAAGACTGATGTTTCCTTATTGATTTTCTCTCTGGACAATCTATCCATTATTGAAAGTGGCATATTCAAGTCCCTTACTATTATCGTATTGCTGTCTATTTTCCTTCAAATCTATCAATGTTTGCTCTACATATTTAGATGCTCTGATGTTGAATGCATATATATTTGCAATTGTGATATATTTCTGATGAGTTGACCCATTTATCATAATAGAATAACCTTTCTCTTGTTACAGATTTTGACTTAAACTCTATTTCATCTAATACAAGTATAGCAACCCCTGCTCTTGTTTGGTTAATATTTTCATGGAATAACTATTTTCTTCTTCATTTTTAGCCTATATATTGTATGCCCTTCAATCTAAAGTCAATCTCTTGTAGACAGCATACAGATGAATCTTGTTTGCTTGTTTAATCCATTTTAGCCATTCTATGTCTTTTGATTGAGAGTTTAATCCATTTACACTTAAAGTAATTATTGAGAGGGAAGAACTTTTTATTGCCATTTGTTAATTTTTTTCTGTCTGTTTTGTAGATCTTTGTTTCTTTTTTACTAACTTTTATTTTTAATGATACTTTCTAAGGTCCTGCTTTACTTTATTTTTTAACATCTTTATTAGAATATAATTGCTTTACAATGGTGTGTTAGTTTCTGCTTTATAACAAAGTGAATCAGTTATACATATACATATGTCCCCATATCTCTTCCTTCTCACATCTCCCTCCCTCCCACCCTCCCTATCCCACCTCTCTAGGTGGTTCTGTAGTGATATGCTTTGATGCCTTTTACTTTTCTTTTGTGCATTTTCTATAGTTATTTTCTTTGTGGTTACCATGGGGCTTACAAAAAATATCTTATAACAATCTATTTCAGGCTGATACCAATTTAACTTCAATCACATACAAAAACTGCACTTTCTTTTAAGTGTAGGCTGCATATTTTGGATGATTGTTATTTTTCAATTTTTTGGATTCTTCTCAGGAACAATTATGCCTAAAGCAGCATCAACTCATTAGTATCTACCTCTGTAGCAAGTGATAGGTCAGCAAACCTTTCTATATCACTGGTCTGCTCTGGTACAAAAGCTAACGCTCTGCAGCCTCAGTAGAGAGGAGCCAAGCTATCTGTTCTACTCTCCCACAGATCTTTGGAGAGCAGAGAGCTTCTCATTAGCAACAACCTAGGCTTTGCTACCTTTCTCCATGTGGTCCACATGTCTTCTCCTGACAAGATCTCTTCTCTTACTGTAGAGTTTGGTCCTATCCAGGTGTCAGCCTCTGAACTGCCAGATAATGTCTAGGGTAAAAATCAATATTTTTTGTGTGTCACTCAACACATTCTAAATCTAGCCAAATTTGTATCTTTTCTCATATTCTACCTGCCTTTACCGTCACTATTTTTGTTGTCATTAGGATTTAGTAGCTAGTTGTAATTCATTTGAGAGAAATTTGCAGGGACATCAGTTTAGGATTCCATAATTTTAGAATCCTCATTTAGGTTTTAACAAGAAACTGTGAATAATCTGTGTGTAATATTACATTTACTTACTTTTCAGAATATGAATTGATTTTTTTTTTACTAATTAAAAAGAGGCTGTGCAAAAATGCATACAGATATCAAATAAGCATGTGAAAAGATGTTCAACATTATATGTCATTAAAGAACTACAATTAAAACAAGAGACAATTGCACACCTATTAGAATGGCTAAAGTTCCAAATACTGACAATATCAGGTATAGGCAAGAATGTAGAGCAACAGGAACGCTTGCTCATTGCTGATGGGAATGCAAAATACTGTAGCCACATTTCAAGGCAATTTGACAGTTTTTTACAAAGCTAACCATAGTCTTGCCATATGATACAGCAGTTGTGCTCCTCTGTATTTTCCCAAATAAGTTGAAAACTTATGTCCATACAGAAGCCTGAACATGAATATTTGTAGTAGCTTTATTCATAATTGCCAAATCACAGAAGCAACAAATATTTCTTTCAATAAGTGAATAGATAAATATACTGGGGTGCATCCATACAATGGAATATATTCCATCATAAAAATATATAAGCTATCAAACCATGAAAAGACAAAGGAGGAACCTTAAACACATGCTGCTAAGTGGAAGTATGCTGTCTAAAAAGATTATTTATTCTAACTACATGACATTCTGGAAAAAAAACAAAAGTATACACACAGTAAAAGAGATCAGTGGTTGCTAGGTGTTTGGGTACAGAATGGAAGGGATGAGTAAGTGAATCAGAGGAGATTTTTAAAACAGTGAAACTATTTTGTATGGTACTGTAATGGTGGATACATGACATTATACATTTGTTAAAACTAATAGAAATATAGAACACAAAGAGTGAAATGGAATGTAAACTATGAGCTTTACTTAATAGTAATGCATCAATATTCTTCATCAACTGAAAAAGTGTACCACACTAATGCAAGATATTAATAATTGAGAAAACTGTAGAGGAGGAGAGGAGAGTAGAAAAGGATATATGGGAATTCTTTGTACTTTCTACTCAATTTTTCTATAAAATAAAAACTGCTAGCCAAAGCAATCATAAGAAAGAAAAATGGAGCTGGAGGAATCAGGCTCCCTGACTTTAGACAATACTAGAAAGCTACAGTAATCAAGACAGTATGGTAATGGCACCAAAACAGAAATATAGATCAATGGAAAAGGAGAGAAAGCTCAGACATAAACCCATGCACATATGGTCACCTTATCTTTGATAAAGGAGGCAAGAGTATAGAATGAAGAAAAGACAGCCACTTCAATAAGTGGTGCTGAGAAAACTGGACAGCTACATGTAAAAGAATGAAATTAGAATACTTCCTAACACCATACACAAAAATAAACTCAAAATGGATTAAAGACCTCAATGTAAGGCCAGACACTATAAAACTCTTAGAGGAAAACATAGGCAGAACACTCTATGACATATATCACAGCAACATCATTTTTGACACACCTTCTAAAGGAATGGAAATTTAAAAAATAAATAAATAAATAAGCAAATGAGACCTAATGAAACTTAAAAGGTTTTGCACAGCAAAGGAAACCATAAACAAGACAAAAACACAACCCTCAGAATGGGAGAAAATATTTGCAAATGAAGCAACTGACAAAAGGTTAATCTCCAACATACGCAAGAAGCTCATGCAGCTCAATTTCAAAAAAACAAACAACCCAATCGAAAACTGGCAGAAGACCTAAACAGGCATTTCTCCAAAGAAGATATACAGATTGCCGACAAATACATGAAAGGATGCTTAGCATCACTAATCATTAGAGAAATGCAAATCAAAACTACAGTGAGGTATCACCTCATACCGGTCAGAATGGCCATCATCAAAAAATATACAAACAATAAATTATGGAGAGGGTGTGGAGAAAAGGGAACCCTCTTGCACTGTTGGTGGGAATGTGAACTGATATAGCCACTATGGAGAACAGTATGGAGGTTCCTTAAAAACTAAAAATAGAACTACTGTGTGACCCAGCAATCCCACTGGGTTCATCAGAACTTTTTTTTTTTTTTTTTTTTAGATTCCATATATGTGTGTTAGCATACAGTATTCATTTTTCTCTTTCTGACTTACTTCACTCTGTATGACAGTCTCTAGGTCCATCCACCTCAATACAAATAACTCAATTTTGTTTCTTTTTATGGCTGAGTAATATTCCATTATATATAGGTGCCACATCTTCTTTATCCATTCATGTGTTGATGGACACTTAGTTTGCTTCCATGTCCTGGCTATTGTAAATAGTGCTGCAATGAACATTGTGGTACATGTCTCTTTCTGAATGATGGTTTTCTCAGGGTATATGCCCAGTAGTGGGATTGCTGGGTCGTATTGTAGTTCTATTTTTAGTTTTTAAAGGAACATCCATACTGTTCTCCATAGTGGCTATGTCAACTTACATTCCCACTAACAGTTCAAGAGGGTTCCCTTTTCTCCACACCCTCTCCAGCATTTATTGTTTGTAGATATTTTGATGATGGCCATTCTGACCAGTATGAGGTGATAACTCACTGTAGTTTTGATTTGCATTTCTCTAATGATTAGTGATGTTGAGCATCCTTTCATGTGTTTGTTTTGTCCAGTCTTTAATTGGACAAAATAAAGATTAAGTTAAAGGATTTTTTCTATTATTTGAGCAGAGGATGAGTTCTTTGTATATTTTGGATATTAGTCCCTTATCAGATATGTGGTTTGCAAATAGTTTCTCTTGTTCCATAAGTTGTCTTTTAATTTTGTTGATGGTTTCCTTTGCTGTGTAGAAGCTTTAGTTTAATGTAGTCTCATTTGTTTATATTTTGCTTTTTTGCCTTTGATTTTGGTGTCAGATTCAAAAAATTGTTGCCAAAACCAAGGCCAAAGAACTTACCCCCTATGTTTCCTTCTAAAAAAAGATAGATCTTAGTCGGACAGTTTTTTTTTTTTTTTAATTGTTTTACAAAGTCTAAAGTATTTTTACATTTGTTATCAACTAATTGTAAATAATTCACCAACTGTTGGTTACGATTAAGTAGGAGATGTTACCAGCATATGACTGATCTTTTAATATCTGTTATAAATCTCATTTTGAAACAATCTTTAGGTTTTGTTGAAATTGTGTGTGCAGCTAAAGGTGGAGTTCTAACTATTTCACGGAGAAATATCAACACATAGAGGCAGGAAATATAACTGGCTTCAGAAGCATCGAGACCTTGGCTTGAATCCAACTCTGTTGTATGCTAAGTATAACTCTCTGAAACGCATTGCTTCAGATATGCAAACTGGTCTTTGCACATACCTACTTCATAGAAAGTTTAGCAACATCCGTCATGAATATATTATATTAAATTATAAAACTTTCCTCCAATTTATTTACTACTGAATCCAAAATATTCTCCATTTTCCAAATGAGGCATAGAGTGACAAAATAAGCAGTCTGAAATACCATTGCTAAGTAGCATTAGACTTAAAACCTGGGTAGACTTTCTCCAGAACTCATCCTCAGCCACTAGGCGTTGATTACCCTGCTGTCATAGTGACATTAAATGAATAATTGGAGACCATTGACTTTTCATGGGCACATCTCTGGACAGAAATAACATAGACACTATTTAGTTTTCTGTATTTCAACAAACTCATTAAAGGGATAAACCTCTCTTAATGGAAAACAATTATCTCTATATGGTGAGGGGAAATAAGTTTTCTCATATACTGTTGGTAGGAGTATAAATCATTATGATATTTCTGAGAGTAATAATAAGCATTACAGTTTTAAAAATATGGATACTTTTTTACAACTAATCATTTTTAAGAATTTATCTTCATGTAATAATTAAGCATAGGTGGGAAACTTTTGCTTTAATGGTGTCCAGCGGACAGCAAAACCTTTACAAAAATCTAAATACCCAATAATGAAAAGCCAGTCTTTTTTTTTTTTTTTGGCTGCATTGGGTCTCCGTTGCTGCACGCAGGCTTTCTCTAATTGCAGTGCGCGGGCTTCTCATTGCGGTGGCTTCTCTTGTTGCAGAGCACAGAATCTAGGTGTGCGGGCTTCAGTAGTTGTGGCACACAGGCTCAGTTGCTCTGCAGCATGTGGGATATTCCCAGTTCAGGGCTCGAACCCGTATCCCCTGCATTGGCAGGCTGATTCTTAACCACTACACCACCAGGGAAGTCCCAGAAAGACCAGTCTTTAATATCCATAAAATAGAATATTAAATAGCCATTAAAACGATAGTGTAGATAAATATTATTTTGGCACCTAATATGTTTATATTTTCATAAGTTGCATATATGTTTCCATATATACATTTATATATATATATATATATATATATATATATATATCGTACATATATGATGTCACCAGCACATTGCATTATGACCTTTTAAAATACATTTTAAATCTCTTCTTATCATATAAAATGATCTGAAATATACTACACCAAAATGTTTCTTGTTGATGCCAATGTATTTTTAAATTTTTAATTTCTTTGTTCTCTTTTATTTTTATTAATAAAGTATTGTTCAAGAAAAAAACTATATAAAATTAAAGGCAAAATAGAGTTAATTTTAGTTAAGTTTGATATTTTTGAATAAAATTGTCTCCCGCCTTTTCAAGAGGCTTGACCATGGTGCTTCCTGATACCTGTTGCCACTTGTTTGAACTGCAGAATAGTTATCTTAGACAACGTAGAAGCAAAAGCAAAAGCAAAAAAAAAAAAAAAAATTAATTAAAAATAGCAACAATAACAAAATCTGTGAGGGAAGCATTCCCAAACTCAAATCTCCACAGGGATCTTGTTGGATATTTAAGTGGGTAAAATAAGCTGGGTTTAAGTTCAGATGCATTTGCTAGGCAACTAGATACCATGGTGGGCACCACCAACTAAGGAAAGCAGTCGTAACTCAACTGCAGCCAAGTGCTGGCAGGTTCAAGTTAGCGCTCCTTGCCACCGGCATTTACAGTTTTTCAAGAGTCGTATTTTCGTACATTTATGTGAAATCTCCCAACTTGTAAATGTTAGTTGTAACTTTTTTTAAACACTATAAAAACCAAACATATCTGTAGAATAGATATGTTCCTTACCCTGGCAGTTGCATCTCTTTTATTGAGTCAACGCCAAAAACTGAAGCCACAAAGTGACGGTAAAGAAGAAAATGCCTCTTGAGGCCACTCAGGAGGCTGTGGCACTGGCCTGGCTCTGCAATGCTGTTACTTTATTTTTATTCAACTTATGCTTATGTGACTAGAAAACAACAT
Organism: Phocoena phocoena; assembly: GCF_963924675.1. NCBI lineage: Eukaryota > Metazoa > Chordata > Mammalia > Artiodactyla > Phocoenidae > Phocoena > Phocoena phocoena. Next base: position 122,828,204 of record NC_089222.1, on the reverse strand, counting down.
TTGCTTAGAGGAGGCTGCATTGGTGTTTATTTACAAATATTCAGAATATCAAATGTAAGTCATTATAAATAATTTATAGATGGAAGTGCTGAGTGTGTGAAATTGCAGAAATAAATGGTAGCTCCAACTGGAGCAGAATGGAAATAGGAACAAATATAATAACCATGTTGTTCAATGGAATCAGACTCAAAGATATCTGATTTTCTATTTCACTCCAGTAAAAATTTGTGGTAGAGTTTATTATTATGAGCATCTTATTACTACCTTTGTATATTTTTGTAGATGCTTGAAGGAGACTAGCAAGAACAGGGTTCAAGGGATGTCATTTACTTCTTTAAAAAAAGTGAAAAAGACATAGCTTTTAAATGTGATTTCTGAAAAATATCATGGAACTATTTGATTGTTAAAATGTTAGTATAATTAAAGGATCATTGAGTGCTTAATAATGCTTAATTGAATGAATAAAAGTAAATAAAATTACTTTAAGGGAAACCATCTTGTTTTGGTAAGGGAGGCACTAATTGCTGTAAATTATATCTCTCTTTGATGTTTATGGTTCTTCAATAAATGGGTCTTTTGATTCACTTACATTGTGAATAAATGGAGAGAGACAATAGTACAGAGGGTGAGGGAGAAAAGGAAAGCCTGAGCAGGTTTGTGCTAGCAAACATTTTAGTAGTCTACAAGTAGAATTCCTCCCTCCCATCACACGGTGCCAGATGCTGCTTTGTCTGAAGCCACAAGCTGCAGTGCATCCCTATGGCACTATAAACAAAATTAAACCTGGCACTGTTATCACAGTTACAGAAACACCTATGCTAAATAGCTCTGTATTGAGAAACTGGGTAGAGTCTATATGCAGAACCTTTACTATCTTCAATTTTTTTAAACATCTCATTAAATTGCCCATTAAAGAATAAGTCATAGTAACATAGTAAGATAAACCAGCCTTAAAGCACTAGAGTATACAATGAACACATTCTGTACATAGTCTGTTTATTCCACTCCCTTAATAAAAGAGGCATGATGAAAATTCAGCTTTCAAAAGCATATGTATGCATATACTCTCTATATACACATATATATTCAAGTGAAATATGAAGTTTATAGTTGATTCATGTTCAAAATAATCTAATTTTCCCCGAGAAGAACTTATATTTAACATCAAAGAATTGTTATTCCATTGCTCCTTCTCATATTTTATTGTCTCTTTTGAGTATTTTGACTAAATTGAGTATATTGTTTGCACTGAGTATTGGTTTTGTGTAATTTTCACTGTATTGAATAAGGTAGACATATGGTATCTTTTCCAAGTTATTAGTAAAATTTGATCAGAGGCAATTATTGGATAATTGGTTTATTTGGAAGACTGAATTAGTGCATACTTAAGATATACAGATTATCATGTAAGATTAAAGAAGAATATTTAATATATCATTGGCATGACTTTGTCCCCAACTTAATGGGCTGATGTCTGATATCAGAAGATATTTCAAACTCAACTTGACTACATTTCTCTTTCATCTTTTTTTCTTTTCCTTTTTGGGCCATTGGCACTGTCTTTTGTCTAGCAATGTTTTTCCTGTTTTGTGATTAAGGTATAGTTAGATAACTAAGTTTGGGGCCCTTCATCTTTCCCCTAGTTTCATAGAGAAAGTACACGATTGTGATGTGGAATTTAGAGGAAGTGATGAATAAATCTAACTGATATCATTTGAAACAAGATTCTGGGAATGCCTGGCTTCATCTATCTGCAGATGTTTATGGTGGCAAATGATTGCTGCTATATATCCAAAGATGCAAATTGCTCACTAGACTCATCATGACTTTTAAGGAAAATAACTCTGAAATCTTTTTCAACTTTATTTACTGCTCACTGCTTCTGTTCTTTCTTGTAGCAGGTATTGTTGTTGCCTCACCCAGATTTTCTTTACCAGGCTAGTATCCCCATTACTAGCTGCTGTAGGTCTTGAAAACTAATGGCTCATACTTGCATCCATCAGCCAGAATCGCCCACAATGGGCACTGCTTGGGAGGCTATGATCTCTCTCTCTCCTTCTCTCTCTCTCTCTTTCTCTCTCTCTCTCTCTCTCTCTCTCTCTCTCTCTCTTTTAGGCTACTTCCTATCAATGGCTGAACTCAATCCCATTATATTTGACTAGGGCTTATGTTCCAGAGCTTCTCATGGGATCAGAAGAGGTTAGCCTTCACCTGAATCACATATTAGCTTAGTCTCTACCTCTTCCCTACTTATGTTTCTCTCGCTTCTTTACAGTTTTCTATTGAAAACACTCTCAAAAATCACTTATATGAGTATTTATGTCTCAGACTTTGCTACTGAGGAACATGACCTAGACATACCTGCTCATATAGCAAATGTTTATTTAAAGGATGGGGGCTGTTAAAGTAAGTTGATAGGACTAAATCAGGAATGGTGATAAACACAATCACAATCTTACTAGAGTTTAAACGATATGACTCTTGGTAGCATAAACATTTTTGATTTTCACTCTAGGTGGAAATTCTAAGTGAAATAATTTTCTTGAGATTCTTAAAGTCAGCTCATCTTGGTTTTCCTGGAAACCTAGGAAAGCAACAACCACTGGGATTTTATAAAGTGGAGGACAGAACCAGTTATGGTAAAAACAATTTATAAAGACATTGTGAGCGGATTGTGATGTGATATATATGCTAAGCATCTATTGCATCAACTTATTATACAGGGTTTCTAAAAAGATTACAGTTAAGCATTCATATTCTGAGAAACTCTGCTGACAGAGTTTCTAGAGTCTAGATAAGCAGTGGGATATAGGCAATAGCAGAGAGATTTGGAAAAAATTGATATTTCGGTCATCTTTATTTTCATTCTCCCTAAGGATTGTATTTGGAGAAAAAAGTTGAATTTTAACTCCTACTTTATTCCTTTCCTTTTGTACCCACCCTTTCTTGTTATCTCCTAAATAGGAGCAGCTATCTTTATTTATAGATTCCAATTCTGCCCTCAGTGAGTTACTCTTTCTCCCATTCTTATGTGAAAATTGTTCAGTCTCTATACATTAATGTAGACAATATAAACATCCTTCATCAAACACATAGAGCATGTTTCCAAAACTAGAAGTGGACTTGTTTCTGAAAGCAGTCATAACAGTCTGACGGGATCTAACCTGGGAAGAAGATATCTATGGATCTGGGAAAACTGATGGTGAGCTTTGTGGCAATGACAAGAGCAAGCATCCTGGGAAGCTACTACAAAGCTAATTTTAAGGAGGCTTTCATAGGGCAATATGTTCTCTTTTTGATTTTTGTTTAATACCTGACTATATAATTATAAAAATTTAAATGATATGTAAAAATATTAGTTTGGAACTCTGTGGTGTCAAAGAAAGAATTAAGTTTATTTTTAAAACAGTTAATAGTGTATAAGTAATTCAGGCCAAATTTTCAATCTGTTAAACCTTTGGTCTAATGACTGTCAAGGAAAAATGAAAGAGCCACTTCTTTTGTTTTTTTTTTTAATATAAATTTATTTATTTATTTTCTATTTATTTATTTTTGAATTTTTGAATTTTATTTTATTTTTTTATGCAGCAGGTTCTTATTATTTATCCATTTAATACATGTTAGTGTATACATGCCAATCCCAATCTCCCAATTCATCCCACCACCACTACCCCCCTGCTCTCCCTGCCTTGTCCATACATTTGTTCTCTACATCTGTGTCTCAATTTCTGCCCTGGAAACCAGTTCATCTGTACCATTTTTCTAGGTTCCACATATATGCGTTAATATACAATATTTGTTTTTCTCTTTCTGATTTACTTCACTCTGTATGACAGTCTCTAGATCCATCCACGTCTCTACAAATGACCCAATTTTGTTCCTTTTTATGGCTGAGTAATATTCCATTGTATATATATGCACCATATCTTCTTTTATTTATTTATTTATTTTTGACTCCATTGGTTCTTTGTTTCTGTGCACGGCATTCTCTAGTTGTGGCGAGTGGAGGTTACTCTTTGTTGCGGTGCGTGGGCTTCTCATTGCAGTGGCTTCTCTTGCTGCAGAGCACAGGTTCTAGGTTTGTGGGCTTCAGTAGTTGTGGCAGGCAGGCTCAGTAATTGTGGTTCACAGGCTCTAGAGTGCAGGCTCAGTAGTTGTGGAGCATGTGTTCAGTTGCTCCGCAGCACGTGGGATCTTCCCCGGGTTAGGGCTCGAACCTGTGTCTGCTGCATTGTCAGGTGGACTCTTAACCACTGTGCCACCAGGGAAACCCGAGCCATGGTTTTTAATTGGTCTTTTCTAATGGGGTGATTCTTTAAGGCTCATAGTTTTTATATGGTACATGCAATTTTAACTGCTGCTCTATTGTTTTATGTATTCTAATTTAACACTTTATATGTTTCACTTGGATCCTTAAACTGATCTAACCATGAAGGACATAATATTATAAATTGAAGATTGACTAAGAGAAACATATAGGGATTCAAGGGAGAAACAGAGAATGTAAGTATAGTCAGTTAACTGAGACCTTTGAGGAAAGTGAAAGGAAAAACAGTTTGTTTGGCATAGTTCAGAGCATTAAAAAATATTGTTGTGGTGTGAGTTGTATTTTTAATAAAGGACAGATATAGATGATTACTTGACTGTATTTTGTTCCTATCTTCTCTATCCAAAATAATTAGTTTTAAATTTAAAATGATAGAATGCACATAGTTAAGAGGAAAAAAATACTTAAAAGCAATAAAGGTAGAAACATTTTGAATGAAAAAATAAAGTTTTAAAAAGTATCAATAAGGAAGAAGAATGAATTAAAACTAATGAGACAAATAAATACAGATCTATAAGACTATGCATAGTTTTTTAAAGGACTCACCTGGTGCTTTATAACTCTTTGCATGGATTACCAACAGCAAAAACAACAAACCATAAGGGACCATATCCACTAACAACTGAAAAGTCTATAGAACTAATTTTATGAAAACTACCTTTGGGTTAATAAAAGTGTTGAGAATTAACAGTAATTTTCATTAGTGGACTGATAATTAAGATGCATTATATTCAAGGAGAAAAAGACAAAAGTGAGAATTTCAGAGAAGAAACAAAAACCAATACACTGAAAAACATTAAAAATAAAATTAAGTGACCAGTGAATGAGTTAACAGCTAGAGAGAAAATTTCTGACCTGGAAGTGATATCAAGAAGCACTTACGCAGAGTGAGGCATATAAACAAAGAAAGAAAGAAATATATGGAAGGCAAAAGAAGTGACAGGGACTACAGAGTGAGAATACCTAACATATGGGTTATTGGAGTTCTCAGAGGAGAGAAGAGAGAGTGTAAGAAGACATAATGACTGACAACTTTGCAAAACTTGTGAAAGAAATCTAACTTTAAATTGAATAAATTTATAAACAGTAAGGTGGATCAATACAAGAAATATACACTCAAATACATCAGATTGAAACCTTTGAAAACCAAATCTAAAGAAAAACATCTTAAAAGTAGCCAATATTGTTACCAATATGAAATGATAATATCAAAGTACTGAGAGAACATAACTTTCAGAAAACAATGCTTCATAAATTGAAGGTGAAATCAAGACAATTCCAGAAAAACTATAGTGAGAGATAAGTCATCTACATACCTACAACAAAAGAAACTTTATCTTTCACTATAAAAGATTATAAATGAAAGTTTGGGGATGCATGAAGGACAGAAAAGCAAGAAAAGTATAAGCAAATGATAAATCTAAGTAAACATTACTTTTATAAAATAATAAAAATAATTTCTTGTAGGATTTTAAATATAGGGAGAGTTAAAATATATAATAGGGCACAGATAAAAAGAACTGACTTGTTCCTTGAATTATCCAGGAAGATAATAAAATTACTAATTACTATCATGATGTGGTAATATTTACAAAGGTATGTCACAACCACTTACCATACCACTAAATAGTAAAACAATGAACAACACTGAAGGTGATAGCAAGTAAATATGAAGTAAAAAAATGTTTTTGCATAAAAGAGTCAAAACAAACAGAAGGATGGTAAAATTATAAGGACAAACTAGGAATTATTATTTTAAAATGTGAAGATAGTAGTGTGGGTGTGGACGATTTTTGATTTTTTGATCTAGGTGGCGCCTACATGCTTTTTTATTTTATTGTAACTTGATAAGCTATAGAACTTTTCTTTATGTGCTGTTATCTATATATGTTATATTCAACATTTTTTAAAAAAAAAAAAAGGTTTTAATAAAACACAACAATCAAAGGGTAAAGCCAAAAAAAGAAAGACAGGACTAGACATATTATCGTCAAATATGAGTAGGCTTGTCATGTAGGAGACTTTTTATGCAATTCTGAGATTGATGTTTAGAACAACAACCAAAAAAAAAAATGAAATAAGTATCAATCAATATGGAGTAAGAAGACCAGACCCAAATAGCGTTTGATTTAAGAAAAGAAAAAAAAAAAATGACAGAAAAATTTGAAAAAGTTAAATGGCATTTCCAAGGTCACCAATATATACAGAATGGCAGTGTTGGGTCTAGAAAGCAGGTCTTTGAGTCCTTTTTCATTGTTCATGACAGTATACAGAAGTGTTTCCTATTTTTGTTTTATTATTTTTCTTGTAAAAGTTAACCCTAGGGTTTCAGCTTCCAAGGATTGCTGTTATAAATTCAGAGACTATCCTGTCTTTTGCCTTCCTAGCAGTCCACATATTTCTATGTTTTGGTTTGTTTAATATTTGTATTGTTACTGATTGGTAAGCATCATGAAAGCAGGGACATCACATTTGTTTGAATTCCTTTTGTATTCCCCCAGCACATAGAAAATTTGTGGGTAAGAAGTCAGTAGATTAGGTTCAGTAGATTAGATGTAAAAAGTGGCAAGAATAGAAATCAGATAAGACATTTGTGCAAAATGAAATTTTTCTAGTCATTTTCCTTATGAAAATATGGGACGATGTTGTGTATACTATTTTATTAGTTGGTTGTTTTGTTTTATGGCTTAACCACAAATTATGAATGACTTCCCATATTAACAAATACATATAAATAACACCATTATGATAGCTCTATCATGATGCTTTATTTTGTGATTGTCTCATTCAATGAATGCCCATTGTTGAACATTTAGGTTCTGATTGTTTCTAAAATGCTACATTATACATTTTTGTATGTATCTTAAGATATGTAATCACTGGGACAAATGATATGAGTAAGTTTAGGGCCTTTGGTAAATACTGTTAGAATTCTCTCCACAGAGGATATTGTAAAGCATCTTTACATTTCAGCAAACAAGAATAATTGTCATTTTCTTCAGAGGCTTCCTGCATTTTTTGGTGCAGGAGTGTTTTTCCATTTGTAGTTACTAAAAGTTTTTAAACGCTTCTTAGATAGTCACGTTCTATCAGAAGAGTTTTTCATGTAGACAGAACATTATTCTAAATGATGTTCAAGGGTTGTGAAAGGGAATTCTTGCATTTATTTGACTGTTAACTGGTTATAAGCCATGGCTAATTTTATGTGTCAGTCTGACTAGGCTAAGGGATGTCCAGATAGCTGGTAAAATGTTATTTCTGGGTCCATCTCTGAAGATGTTTTGGAAGAGATTAGCATTTGATTCTGTAAACTGAGTAAAGGCCCACCCTCACCAATGTGGGTGGGCATCAGCCAATCCACTGAGGACCCAAATAAAACAAAAAGGCAAAAAAATGTGAATTCCCTGTTTCTTCTTGAGCCAGGAAGTCCATCTTTTCCTGCTCTTGGACATCAGACCTCCTGGTTCTTGGCCCTTTGGATGCTGAGAGTCACATCAGCAGCCCCCCGATTCTCAGGCTGCCAGACTTGGACTGGGAATTATACCATGAGCTCTCCGGACCCTCAGACTCAGACTGAATTACACCACCAGCTTTCTTGGTTCTCCAGTTTATAGACAGCATACTGTAGGGCTTCTCACCCTCCAAAACCTCATGATGAACCAATTCTTATAATAAAGCGCTCTCTCTCTCTCTCTTTCATATCAGTCTGTCTCTCTAGAGAACCTTGATACAGTATATAACTTTCAAGTGTGTCTTTATAGGATTTAATAAAAATATGAGATGCCTCAAAGTCATAAAACAAGCTGCACACACCAATAACCCTAGTTCATTGGCATAATCTCCCTCTCTCTCTATCTCTCTTTCTCTCTCTCACCCCCAAATCCAAATCTATCTATCTATCTATCTATCTATCTATCTATCTATCTATCTATCTATCTAATCTATCTATCTATCATCTATGTTTGTATCTATCTATCTATCCTATGCATATATCTATACCATTATCATTTCTTCTGCTGCTTTAGCCTGGAATTTATTTTAATGGTTTTCACAATAAACAAGATATTTGTTGTTGGTAGGTATTTATTTTGCTTCACACATTAACAGAACCCATTTATGGTTATCTTCAATGATATAGTTCACTAACTTTCTGGAATCTCAATCTCTTTAAAATAAAATTTTGATTACGGCCACAGAATTTTTTTCTTAAGTGAATACATTGTTATACAAAATTGTTTATGACTTTTTTATTATTTCAATTAGTTTACTCTGGTAGTTGGTTTTTATTAGCTATGTCACTCTTAAAATACTGTGCATCTTTAGATTTGTATTGCTTTGTCTAATATGATGAGAGGTGATCTAGAATTTCTTCTGTATTTTGGAACAAATGATATTAGAATTCCAAAGTTCCATAACAATCTAAGAACCATACTCAAATCAGCTTAAAGTTCCATTAATATAGATGTCAATTTTTCTGGCTGTCTTCAAGAGATATTTTGCATACTTGTAAATGTGTCCAAAATGTACCATAAATTAAAATCTGAAATGATAAGCTATGTTGAAGTATTGAATTTTTAAATTCATTTCCCCAATTTTCCAATGGAAAAACTATAGCTTATATGTAAATTAGAATAAAAACTGACGTAAAGTATCAGTTTCCTTATAAAATAAAAGCCATTCTGAGATAAAGGGAGTTTTTCTTTACAAAGAAATACCCAGCTAAAAAAATCAAAACAACCAATAACATAGGCCTCAAAAATTTAGTCCTTTCTTTATCCAGTTTGAAGTCCCTTTATAATCACTGTCTTCCCAACCACTTCCTTTTAAAGAAAAAGCATAATAAGCAAGAGATATTCTAAATAATGCTTGTTAAGCCTTCCTCTTTCCATAACGCCATTCCCTTATATAGTCCAGAGAAACAGAAACACACGTAGATAAATTGTGAAATATCATCCAGTTTTTCTTATTTAAGATATAGAATAAAAGTATGCCAACCTTTTAGTGAGTTCCTAAAGATTTTGAGCTATAACTTTTGTAACTTAAAGTTGAAAGTTAACTGAAACTTGACCTAGATAATTTCTGCTGCAGTGTATGCTCCCAATTTTGCTGCTGACAGAATACCACTATTTTATTTTAAACGAATTTCATGTCACTTGGCTTATTATCTACTTTACAATTTTACCAAATATTAAATATTCTTTTTTCTTCATCACTTGCCTCATATTGCATTGTTGTTGTAGGTGTGTGTGGATGTGTGTGTATTAACGTTTTCCTTCTTCTCCATCTCTTTCAAGTATCAGTGGATATTTTGGGAGTACAGTGTTCAAGTTAAACTCTATTTATTACCCTTTTATCCTTTATACTCAACTCCTCAATCACTTGGTATAGTCTTCACTTTACCCAGTGTATTTTGATAAGTAAATCATCAAGCTGAGAACAAGATGGGGATACTTATCTTCAGTGCCTGGGATAAAGTTGATCATCTCTCTCAGCTCAGGGTATTCTTCTCTAATTTCATATTTTCATCACAAGCTGTCAAACTCAAGAGAAGGCCCCTTGCAGAGTTAGGTATCACATTCCAAATCAATGATTCAGTGGGCAGATGGACACATTTGTCAAATGTCCAGCTCCAAAATGGGAGTATTAAAGGAAGGTTGAAGCATGTTTTTGAAAAAAATGATAAAAATGTTGGAAGTATTTTTTTTTCCTTAAATAGAGTTGTATTTTATTTCTTTAAGAACTATGTGAGAGTCTTGTACCCTCTAAGTCTATAGAATGTTAAGTATTGTGAACTGTATGTTTTAAAACATAAATCATATTCTTTTTTTAAACCCCACATTTGTTTATTTATTTATTTTTGGCTGTGTCGGGTCTTCGTTTCTGTGCCAGCGCTTTCTCTAGTTGTGACAAGCGGGGGCCACTCTTCATCACAGTGCATGGGTCTCTCACTATTGCGGCCTCTCTTGTTGCGGAGCACAGGCTCCAGACGCACGGGCTCCAGACGCGCAGGCTCAGTAGTTGTGGCTCACGGGCCTAGTTGCTCCGCGGCATGTGGGATCTTCCCAGACCAGGGCTCAAATCCGTGTCCCCTGCATTAGCAGGCAGATTCTCAACCACTGCGCCACCAGGGAAGCCCAATATTCTTTTTAACTTAGGGAAAATAAAAGAAAAACCGTATTGTTCATGCATGCTTGATGACAACCATCACTATACACATGGATAGTATTTGCTATTTATTATACTTTGGATTGAAAAGTAATGAAAGAGTGAGAACAATCATTATGTTAATGAAATGTCAATGAAGCACGTTTGCTTTTCCCACTTGTAATGAAAATAATCTTGCTTCATCTATTAGATTTTAACAGAAGTCAGAGAAAATAGTCGATGTTATGCAAATTATTCTAACTACCATATTATAAACTTTATGTATGACTTAAGAACTCGTTAACTAAATACGACATTTATGGAGTTACACTCTAAAATTATATCTAAGAATCTTTTCAAAGATTGTTCCACTGCCTAATTCACCTACTAGATTTGTCTTTTTGAAAACTACTAGCATCCAAATAAGATCTCAAAAATAAGATCTATGGGGAGCACAAAACCCATTATATCCAAGATCACCTCTGCTACAATCACTATTGTCAGGCAGAACACACGGGAAGTTTGTTTGGGTAGTTTTTCCTCTGTTCCCAGCTCTAACATATACATCTGCTTTCTACAGTTAAGCAGAAGTTGAAACAGGTAGGCATGTGGGTTCAAGTGAAGTTTCAGATTCTACTAGAATTATAATATTCTAACAGAAATAGATATTACGTGATTTTCCCTTTTAGAATAAGATCATGTAAGAGTGTGTCTGGTCATTTTCTTCAGCAAAGATTTGAAGATGGCCTGACTAGTTAAGCTAAATCTTTTCTCTGTTGATATTGGGAGAGCATGACCATCATGAGCTATTGTGTAGCTTCCTTCTGCATCTTTATCAGGGTGCTAGACATGACCACTGGAATTCTTACTGATCCACAGGCAGAGTTTAGGCCACCATGTCTAAGAATGGCAAAACTAAAGACACATTGTATTTAGTTGTGGTCAACATGGAGTGGACAAAGAGGATTAACTCTCCATCACAAGTACTGAGCAAAAAGAGAAAGGAAGAGCAAACAGAAGATAGAGCTTCTGGAGGAAACTGCAGCAAAAATTTCCAAAGGACTTTGAAATGGTCTCAATTATCAGTGTTTCTGCCTTTCATTTTTTGTATGCAAATTTACATATCTATAAGTTGTACATAACTGATATCAATGCAAATGATAATAGTCTATAGACATATAATTTTACCTGACTTAGTCACTGTCAAAAACAAAATGGCTCAAAACACTATGAGGAACAATTAAAAAATCAAGACAAAAACCTGTCTTTAAAAAAAATAATAAATGAAATTGAGAAACTACTAGCAAAAACTAATAAAGGTAAAATAATAGAAGACCCGCATTATCATTATCAACAATGAAAAAGGATTTCGCTACACATCCTGCAGCCTTGAAAAGAATAATAAGGTAACACTACAAACACCTTTATACTCAATTCAACAACCTGGAAGAAATGAACCAGTTTCTCAAAGGCCATGAACCACTATAATTCAACCATGATAAAACAGATAATCTGAAAGTTTAAAACAACTAAAGAAATTAAACTTGCATTTAAAAAGACCACAAAAACGAAATAAACAGGAATAGATGTTTCACTCAATAATTCTCCCAGACATGTAATAAAGAATTAACATCAAAACTGCAAAGATGAAAGATCCAAATGCCTGCTAATAGAGCAAGTTGTCTGCTCCCAAAGACCATTGAGTCTTCAAAGAAAACACCAGAGATATAAGTAAAAGAGGTTAAACAGGAGAGTTATTTTCTTTAGACTTGAGTAGGCTGTGTATGGTACTCAGCATCCACCTGTCCTTGAGTGTGGGATCTTGACGCCCCTCTATTCTACTTTCTACCTCTGTCTGCCTAAGTTCTTTTTTTCTTCTTCTTTTTTTTAACTTTATTTTTTGAATTTTATTTTATTTTTTTTAAATATAGCAGGTTCTCATTAGTTATCTATTTTATACACTATTAGTGTATATATGTCTTCCCAATATCCCAATTCACTCCACCACCACCTCCCTCCCCCACTTTCCCCCCTTGGTGTCATACACTTTTCCTCTATATCTGTGTCTATATTTCTGCCTTGCAAACCAGTTCATCTGTACCATTTTTCTAGGTTCCACGTATATGCATTAATATACGATATTTATTTCTCTCTTTCTGACTTACTTCACTCTGTATGACAGTCTCTAGATCCATCCACATCTCTACAAATGACCCAATTTTATTCCTTTTTATGGCTGAGTAATATGCCATTGTATATATGTACCACATCTTCTTTATCCATTTGTTAGGTTGCCCAAGTTCTGAGCATTGTTTAGCTTAAATCTCATGCTGAACACCAGATATGGTGATGGGCTTGATGGACAGTAAACTTGCTCCATGACCAGTCAAGGTGAAACTGAACAGAACTATAGTGGTGAATTTTCCTATGAGATTGAAAAACAGTGGACATACTGACACTGACACACACTCCTTTATTCAGCAAAAATGTATTAAGTGCCTAGTATATGCGAGGCACTGTGCTCAGGCCTGGGTATACAAAGATTGATCCCCCTAAACTCAACAGAGCAGAGAAACTGGATCAAGAGCAATCACAGCAGAAGCATAGAAATGTGACATAGCACAGTTTGAAAGAAAAAGATGAACCATTCCTGAGTTAAGAGGCAGTTACAAAATTGTTTTGCAGTTTTGTGTGTTGGAGAATAAATCTCCTAAGACTCATCTTTGACCAAATCTCTTCCAATCTTTTTTTTTTTTTCTGAAACACCAGTAGGTAGGATTATAGAAATAAAGTTAATAACATCTATAATTTTAAAAACTGAATTTTAAAAACTTCTAGAGAGACAGCAACCAAGAATTTGCTACAATTTCAGTACAAATCCCATACTCTTTAAAAGCTCATTTTGAGGAGTCAAATATATTCAGAAAATGAAAATGAAAGATAAAAATATCATTTAGGAAGGCATTTTGGTTTACCACTTTTGAATAAGAGGTTTAATTATTCTACAGTGAGTAGAAAATTACGTTGTTTTCAGAGCTAACCTTATGTCCTTTGGATTTTATTGCATATATGATATGGAATATAGAATGAATATATTTCACTTTCAGGTGTGCAGTTTTGAATCTTTGTGGTCCAAAGTGTGTGTATTTGTGTGTGTGCATTTGCACCTTTAATATAGAGTGTCATAAAAATAGACCATACAAGTATAGTTGTGTGAAAGGATTTCAATCTAAAATGGAACCTCATTTTTATTCACACATGAGCTCTCAGAAGAATGGAACTTAAGAACTGAAAGACTGATGTCCATTAAATGCCTGATGTATAAAAGTCCAAGACTTATCTCCTGACTATTGAACACCCACCAAGAATCTTTCCCCATCCTCAAGCCAATGAACTTACTGTTTGGACTCTGGCTGGGCTTTCCCCTATTTGCACTCCATGCCTATAAATCCAATCCACTCTTAACCCTCACTGGACTCGCCTATAGCTGGTGCCAGCATGTGTTTCCTGAATTTCAATCCCTCTGCTATTACTGAATAAACTCAATTTTTGGTAATTTGAACTTGTCTCAGTTTAACTCCTTATTTAGGCTGACAGTGGTAAGTATCCTTTGTTTTTGGCTGTGCTGCCGAGCATGCGGGATCAGTTCCCCCACCAGGGATCCAACCCGTGTCCCCTACAGTGGGAGTGGAGTCTTAACCACTGACCGCCAGGAATTCCTGTAAGTATACTTTTTTTTTTAAGTATACATTTTTATTGGATGATTTTAAATAATTACAGAAAAATGTCTCTAAAAAACCTTATTTCTGTTTGGTTTTTCACATGATACACTATGTACCAAATTATTATATACAACGTCCAATGTAGCCGATTTTCTTAGTCCTTTCTTTCCAATATCTTTAGGCTATTTGAATTTCTTTCTCTGCTATTTAAAAAATCTTAGAGATTGGATCATTTATCTATTGTAATAACAACATCCAAGAAAGTAATATTCCTCATCGTACTGGACTTTCAATTAAGCCAAGTAGTATAAGGTCAATTCAATATTGTAATTGGGAAAAGATTGTTTTATTGTTGGCTGCTTTTGGTATATTGCCCATGGACTATGCGCCAGATTAATAAAAATATTCAGTGTTTGGTGTCCCTGATATTTCATATCTTTGCTGATCCTGAACCAGGGTCAGTATCTTCTCTTTGAGGTTTGAAATTCATTTCTCCCCCGGAGTCAAATCTCAAATTGATGTGACTTGACTGTGATGAGTAAATTGATAGAATTGACATTTATCAAGTACATTGTTATGGGCATATTCATAAAATATTTATTATATTTATAAAAAGAGATAGAATCCCTTTAATTTTGTTTCTGGTAGAAATAGGGGGAATTTCAAGCTATTTCTTTCAACAAACTACAGCTCATGGGCCGAATCTGGCCTGCTGCCTGTTTTCATATATAACATTTTATTAAGTCACTGCCACACCCCTTCATTTGCATATTGTCTTTGGCTGTTTGGGGGCTACAAGGTCAAACAAAATAATTGTGATAAAGCCCAATGGCCTACAAAGCCAACATTTATTTACTGTTTGACCTTTACAGTAAATGTTTGCTGAACTAATAAGTCTGAATTTTAGTTTGTTCCCTAGTAACTTTCATTAATAATAATACAAATAATAACTGAAAACTGTACTATAAGGAAGATGCTGTTCTAATCACCATACATTTATTAAATTATTTAATATGCACAACTAATATTTAAGAACCAGAGGTTATCTCAATATTAAAGATGATAGGACTAAAACATATAGAGGTTAATTAACTTGTCTATGATCACACAATTAACTAATAAGGGGCAGTTCAGTGTTTGAAACACTAAGATCTAGTTCCATTGCCTACACTTTAACTGCTATGTTATTTATGTGACGGTCAGATGAGATCATTGTTTAAGCTTTGTTTTTATCTTGAGTTCATTGTCATCTTGAGCTTATAAATTTTGTTACTACATTCTACTTTTTAACCTGCAAAACTGCACTGCGTCAAGAGTAATATTTCTTTGATAATATATTATCATACTAGTGAAGTAACTCTTTTAAAAAAAATGCCGATATATTTAAGGTTCATCTGATTCCCTGCTATTCTGAATATGAGAAAAGTATTCTTTTGTACTTCTTTTTTAGCAAAAACAGTAAAACAGTAGTAAACATAACTCTGTAGCACTTTCTAATATTTTATTGTATCAGTTTATTTTTACAAGTCCTTCAAAATTTAATAACTAACCAGAACATTAGCTTATCTAGAATATTTCATTTGCAACCACTCCAATGAGTGTTTTTCATCCCTTTATATAAGAATGGGACCATCTGATGATGGCTTGGCTTCTTACTATCTTCTATCTTGCTTCCTGCATACTCTCACTGGTTTGAGAGTATGCAGGGGGGTACTTCCTTAATCCATCACCTTCACTTGAATCTATGGCTTAGGTCTGCTACTGATAGAATCCTCCTGGATATTGTAGAAGGGAACCAAGATACAATCAAGAAAATTTAGGATGCACTCCAAGCTGATACTTACAGATAAACAAATGTTTAAACAAAAGGAGGCAAGGCCATAAAACAAGAGCAGCAACAAAACTGTAAGCAAAATATCTGGCACTTTCATTTCCATGATCCTCCAGTATATAGCAGTGAGTGAAGAAACAGAAAGAGGAGAAAGACCATGAGTCTCTCTGACAGAAATATCTCCTCAGTATATATGTTCTTTTTGTTTTTTCCTGCCTCATTTTTTTCTACACTAACACTGCTTTGGCCTAATTTAACTTGAGTTTATGCATCTGTGTGTTTGTGTCTATGTGTGTTTCTGTGTGTCTTTGTAGTTATAAAAGTATATATGTACTTGGGTGTGTATGTATGTCTGTGTATATCTACACAAAACACTTATTCCTACATACTGAGTTTTTCCTTTTGTTAAAAAAGAGCAAGTAAAGAAGGGAAGAGAAAAATGTAATAACTTTTTCATGTTATTTTTCCCCAATATTCTCAAATTAAAATTACAATATTCGAAGAACTATTACACTTAATACTTAATGGTTCTTGGAAAATTGAAATAGATTTTCTTTTCTCTGTATTCATTATATGTTTTTCAAGGTATAGTTTTGTAATAATCTTGATTTCATAATTTGTTTTCAATTATAAATATGAATGTACTTAAGCACTAAAGAAATCCAGGAGCTTCAGCAGATATGTGACTAATGAATGGGTTCTCCTGAAGATATTTTATAAATAGGGGGAGTCAATGCATTACACACTGCATGGAGAGAGCATTTCCCCTCCTGTATTACACAAAATGATGGTCTTCCCATTGGGACATTTATATCATTCAGATGTTCAAAGGAAACAACAGGCCACATCTTTATGGTCCAAGTGTCCTAAAAGTGTCGTTTCCTAAAGTTGATCTGCAGAAAAGATCTATGACCCAAGAGTATTCCCTTTCTCAAATGTTCTTCACAAGGGACTTTTCTCTTGACTTTTCAAGGAATAACATATTTTACTCAGGTCATATTTTATTTTCATGTCTTGCAGTGCAAAATCCTTGGAATGTGATCATTCTTGTCAATATTATATTTACAAGGAAGGATTAAATGAATCAAATGCCTAGTAACAAAGCACTTTTCAATTTAGGTTATTATCGAATCATTACTTTAGCAAAATTGAAGGAGAACTTAATCTAGTTCTCCACTTATAGATATTTAAACATTTTTATGATAAATCAGAGTAAGATTTGGATATAATTTATAAAAACCTTAAAGAAGTAAGTTACACTATAAAAAACTTTGTTCTAGTCCATTCTACATATTTATGGAGACATAACTTTGTGGTGCTTCTATTTGTTAATAATAAAAGTGTAGGGGGTAGAATTAATACTGGAATCATATCTCATTTTGATAATAAATAATTTGTGTCCATGGATACGTGTGCTGACTGGTAAAACTAAAGCTTTCCTCATACCATTAAAAGCTATACTTTCAATAAAATATTGTCTTTTAATATTTAATAAAGATAAATATTAAAAATATTCATTTAGCTTTGATCAGTTCTGTGCTATTGCACATCAATTTTTTAACACCCAAAGGACTCTTCAGCTTTTTACCAAGATGGAGTTACATATGTGGGTCTATTTCTGTGTCCTCTGTTCTATTCCATCATCTTTTAACTAATATTGATACTACCTTGATTTATGTGGCTTTATAGTAAGTCTTGAAATAAGATAGTGTGACTGCTTCAACTTTTTTTCTTTTCTCAGAGTTGTTTATGCTATTTTAGTTGCCTTTTCTTATCAATTTTTGAATTCAGATCGTAGTTTTCTACAAACATTTTTCTGGGAATATCACTTGGTTTGCATTTATTCTGAAGACAGATTGAGAAAAACTGACATCTTTACCATGTTGAGTCTTCAGCTTCATGAACATATATATGCTGAAAATGCTGAAGGACATGCTGAAGGACAAATTAGGTGTCCTTGCATTTCCTCCTCCAGTTCTATTTTTTTTTCCCTTCTCTATCCTGCTTGGTAATCCAGGACACTGACCTCTATGGACTGTATCAAGGCCTTCCTTATCCTCTGGATTCCAATTGGCTTGGGCCAAAGATAGCAACTATGAGAGATCAAACAACAGAAAATGAGGAAGGGTGAGTTTCTTTACCAAAGGCACAGCCCCTATTGGGCAGCCTTCTTCTACAACTACAATTTTTGCTGAGTTTTTTTCCTTCAGGTTTACAACTGGCAACATTATCCACTATTCTTCATTGGACCCTCTTAAGTCTGCCAGAGCCTTTAAAATTGGCCCTCAATTAAATTTTCTTAAGTTGTGCCTTTGGAATGTGCCATCACTTCAATGTCATGACCATATCATTGTGTATATGTTTTCAGGTATACTGTTATTTTAAAGCAATGTGAATTTGATTACATACACACAGAGTCTCTACTATTGGTAAATACACTTACATATTTGTAACTTAAGTCAGATGACCAGTATTCTTTAATGCATACTTTCATTTTTC
Organism: Phocoena phocoena; assembly: GCF_963924675.1. Classification (NCBI taxonomy): domain Eukaryota; kingdom Metazoa; phylum Chordata; class Mammalia; order Artiodactyla; family Phocoenidae; genus Phocoena; species Phocoena phocoena. The sequence goes on along the minus strand of NC_089222.1, from coordinate 122,809,681 downwards.
AGGGCACAGTTATGTTTTTATATAGAGAGGGACGTTCATTTGAATTAATAGATTATATGCTATGAATTCTGAAATCGTATAGCACATCTAATAGAATATGTTACTGAATTCAGATTCAGCTGCTCACCACTCGAAAAGCCAATACTCGAGAGACAAATGCTGGTAGGAATGGAAGTTTGCTTTATTCAGGACGCCAGCAATTTGGGAAAAAGGTGGACTCATGTCCCAGAACCAACTGTGAAGATTCTGCTCAGCCATGACAGTTTTTAAAGGGAAAAGGGGAAAAGAATCTCAGTGAATCGTCAAGGGAGTAGGTTGGGTTCTGTGTCATTTTCCATTGTGTGCAGACTGGCTGACTTCTCATGATCTTTCTTCAGATGTTACCTTGCCTGCAGAGTCTGCCTGCAGAATTACTAGGGGGGCTGCAGGGAGTAGAGCGCTAGTCATTTAACTACTTAATTCTTCATTCTTACTTCTTTTAATCAAGGAAAAGAATCAACAGGTTAGGCAAGGCATTGCGTGCACTCGGTAGAGCTAAAGTCAGGAGTTAGGTTAAATGTTACCTAGTGATCTCATTTTTATAATTAAGGTTTAAGGAGGACAGAAATAGGCAAGCAGGAAAGGGGGAAAAGAGCTGCTTACAAATAGGTAAGGTGAAATTATTAATTCTCCCTGGATCTAGAAATTTCAAATTGTAAGATCAAGAATTTCAAATGTAACACACTTTCTAAAAATAGAAATTTTTGTAGATGTAAAAAACTTTTGTAGATGTAAAGTGTTATATTCTAGTTATATTTTAAAATGTGATCTGTAAAATTTAGCTTATTAAAGGTGTGTATTACAGAGTCACATTTGGAAGAGAGAAAATTGTGATGAAACTCATATAATGTGTTCTATTAAGCAAGAATGGATGTGTTGCATTGAAATGGGAAGTATTAAATGTTATAAACTGGCTTCATTGTAATCAGAACCTTGAGAAGACAATGGAGTACAAAATAAGGTAACTCAAGAAGATAAAAAGCTAATGTCATCATTTTTCCACATATCTGAATTATCACTGATGAGAAACTCCTAATTAGCATTTTAACCTTTAAGCAGATAATTCAGCAAAACTTTCATTAGTAGTAGATCAAGAAGAAACTGCAAATTAAAATGCAATTTTCTGACTTGTTACAAACTGCTTACTGAATTTAAGGGTAGCTATATATAATTACATAATATTCATTATCAGTGAAACACGCTTATAGTAGACTTATTCAAAAATATGTTACAAAGGCTATATAAATTAAAAAAAAAATTTAAACTAGATTTTTATCTTTTCCACAGTAATCAAAAAATTAATTTAATATAGAGTTGTTTAAAATGAGCTAAAGAAAGAATATGTACTATTTGTTCCCATTTCATAAAATTTTAAGTACTGTTTTCCTTTTAACATTCAGTAATTATTATTGAGGTTTGGCAATAAAATATTTTTAAGAATAAAATGAACAAATTTACCCTTCTTACAATTTTTTCCACCAGTTTTTGGAGAATGGGTAGTAAAGAAAGTTTGTTGTTTTCACCCGCTTTTTATGAGTGGGCATGGAAAATAATCAGTTCCACATCTGACCAGTTCTGTCTTAGTTGTTTTGTATAACTATAAAAATGAATCTTTGCAATGTCAAGCTTGCAATGTGATTATGCTTATCCCTGGCAGCCTTTTGGAAAACAGCAATATATATCCTCCTTTTACTGATTGATTTCTTATCTCTCAACAAACTGAAGTCTTACTAATGATGGCAATGGTTCTGGCCCTTAGGACAACTCCAGTGGCTACATGCATTTATGATGGCTACTGTTTGCTATTCCTGCCCTTTTGAAAAGCCCAAGGCTTTTTCCCTGGAATAGCTAGGATCAGTAAATGCACCCCATGATTATACTCTATCAGTGCTTGCATGGTAGAATAGAGCAACACAGTGAGAAGATTAAAAGTATGACTGTCTTTATCCCAAGTCTTACTGACACAGATTTACTACGAGAAAATTAAAAGGCAAAATTCATTTCACAACATCAAGACTAATAGCTTGATATTGGATAATAGTAAGAGATCTTATTTTAAAATCTGGTACCAGTGTATCATTAAGGTGGATTAGCTATGTGAGGCTTAAGGGTACTAAAATTTTCAAGGCTGCCACTGACTTTAAATTGTATATTTTCAGAACTTAAGTTTCATATGTTTTGAAGTGAGAAAGTTAAATCTAATGTATTATCTGTAATATTAGTAAAATTTTAAGAATAACTTTCTTTTTCTTATATGGAAAACTTTTAGTAAGTGTATACTACATTCCTAAGAATGAAAGGTGCCTTATTCTGGTGTTCAGTTTTTTATATTGAAATGGGTCACAGGCATTACATAAATTTGAGAAATTATTTATACGATTAGAGGTCATAGAAAATTTTACACTTTGCCTTCATTAAAAAAGAACAAAAACCAAAAACAACAACAAAAACCTTCTCTTAATTTATATCCCTCAACCTTAAGTATCTATTTCTTCTGCTTTTTGCTTTAGCACCAATGTAATCAATATGTGAATTTGAATTTGTCAGCACAGTTTGTGAAGAGGAAATACAGCATAAGATTTTAATGATTAAATGTATATATCAGAAATAGCCAAATATCCTTAAAGAAGAAATGCCAAGCTCTAGATTTGGTCTCAATGAAACCAATTATGATGCATAAAAATTGCATTTGCTTTAGAATATTTTCATCTAACTGTGTGCCCTGCCTATCTGAAGAGACTGCAGATTAGGGAAGAATGTCACTGAAGACTGAAAATCTTTCAGAAAATGATGTTCAAAATACAAGACATAGTTAAGATTAAAGAACTGTGAAATAGGTAAAAGGAAGAGAAGGATGAAATAGTAAAGTCAGAAGGGAAGAAAAAGAGCCTAGTTTTTAGAAAGTGTCATTCTGTTAAGCAGTCAGGTTTGCAATGTTAGACATTCCTTTTACAATTTCCGTAACAGGGACCCACTCTGGTTACTTTCATTAATAGAGATTTATCCTATGTATATAATGAAGTAAGGACAGAAAATAGTTGCCACAAAACTAAATCTCACAGGAAATTGCAATAGAATAATTGCCACCAGGATGTGATGCAGTTCTAGCATACTGCAGCAATGATGGCTCTAAACAATTATTCCCCTAGTCCTATTTGTGGCCACTTTGTCTATTTGTCCTGTTCTTTATTCCTCTTACCACCTTACTGTGATACCAAGTAGCTGTTCTCTCTACTTTCTGACATCCCTTGGTTCTTGACTGGTAACACTTCACTTCTGCTTACTCACTCAGTTTTCTATGTTGCTCCAATTTTGACCACTCTACTCTCTACTAACTTTCCAAGTGTTCCATGTCCAGACTGTCAAAAGGAGAGATCTGGTTGAACCAGCCAGCCAGTCACCATCCGGTTTAAAGTGTTCCTTATGGGCAGAGCATCATACTGTTTCATGGTCTACTCTTTAAGCGTGAGGACTCCTGGGTCTCAGGTATAAATTACTGTCTGAACATCTAGGTGTATATGATACAAAGCATAGTTTGGTATGAAATTCTCTTCGAAAAACTCTAAAATTGTAATGGATGTTGAGAAATATATGACCTTTCCTCTGACCACCTTTAAGTATATCTGTCTATGCATGCCCAGTGTCTAAAGAGAGTTGGTTAATTGGAGTAAATGATCCAAAGTCCCAGATTCCTTTAAATTCTTGCTGCTTCTTTTAGAAAAGCAACATATATGTTTTAATAAACAAATTTATATTTGATGATTTATTTAAAATAAAAAGTGGAAATTCTCTGTAATCCACCCTGAGAAAATTACCAACAATTGGTTATATATTATTTCTTAGATACTAAGCATGTTATAAAAATGTGATTTTTTTAAAATTGGGATCATAAAACTATAATTTTCTGTAACTTGTAGATGCATGTTCATTTAATGGCTACATAATATTCTAAATAGTGTTATACATTTAATTATTTTTTTGGTTTTTTACTATTACAAATAATGCTTTTATATATACCTATGTAGTTACATGTTTATATATTTGTGTAAGAACTTCTATATTATAAAATTCTAACATGAAAATATTGGGTCAAAGATTTTTTATAGATTAAGTGTTCATTAATTAGGTACTTGAAATATATCATATTTTGTGTGAGATGATGGTAATAAAAAGGTGAAAGTATTATATACTTTTCTTTCTTATGTTGCTCTTTCACTGTGTTTCTCTTTCTTGTTGGTAGTTTCAACTCCATACTTCATCACCCATAGATGCTTTTCTGCAAAACAACCTCACTCTAACTGCATCTAACAATCAGCCATTACTGGGCTTTTCTCAAGATTGAAGTGTGTTATAAGAAGAAAGAAAAAAAAAAAGAATGAATACATAAATGAGCTACTGTGCTCTCATGGTTAGCAAATTCAATGGTTGCTAAAACCTGCTGCCAAACTCCCTAGTTTTCTCTTGTTTTGCTCTACTTGTTGGCAATTATTCCTCATTCTTCACAGAAAGTATTCAAACTGACTGTTCTCCATAAATCTTTGAATCCATACCGTCTTTGAGCAGATCATCTTGCCCTACCCATCACACAAAAGAAGCCATGTGATCAAATATATCTTAAAAGCCTGGTATTGAATTGTAGTCTTTTTTCCTTTCTGTAAAAACAAGAGTGTTATCATTTCCTTAATCTAAAGGTTTAAAAAATAGCAAAGAGCAGGGTCTTGTGTTTCCTGAAGAAGACAGGTGATGGCTGGTAAAGGAAAAAAAAGAGAAGGGGAAATCAACAGAATCTAGCCTTCTCTTTTGTGTATTCAGAACCTCAGTCTTTCCACTGTTCCTGAGATGAGCATCCCTGGAATGCTGTCTTACACACACACACACACCAAAATAGATAAATAAATAAGTAAATAAATAAACCTAAAACAACAATATCTATTTAATAATTCAGAAGTACGTATTTCTACAATGAGAACTTCAATAGCTATGAGGACTGGAGGTTATTCAGGGTCACTAATAAATGACTGTTCTCACTTCCAGTAAGAAGTACAGAAAACTGAACTAAAACCACAAGTTCAGTTAGCACAAAAACAGTAAATGAAGTTAACTTCATGCTTAAAGTGTCTGATATATCACCTTCACAATAGGAATATATAGGAGAAGGATACTTTCTTCGTTTACAATTGTTTGTTTCTCTTTTAATTTCTGTTTTTACTCTAGTAGTTGAGCAAGTCTCAGTGAAAATTACTAATGCCTGTTTCACATACCTTGTCTAATGTAAAGTTAAGGGTGGCTATTCAAGTGTACCTCATGCTCTTTGCATAGGACCTCAAAAGGATTAAACACCTACTATGTACTGGATACTCTTCCAATCATTAGAACAATCTTTGGCATTATATCTGTATTTGACACATATATACTGAGATTATGTAGGATCTCTGAAAAGCAGAACCTGAAAAAATAGAAATATATTTGCCTTTACTTTTTACAAAACTGTATTTATCTTCCTCTGATTATTGACCTATGTTGGTTTTACAACATAATGAATCTCTAAAATAGGGTTTTATTTGTTGGCTGAAAGCACTGAAGAGGAGACAGAACACATGGCAACACATTAGAGTGAATTAACTTTCCATTAATCTCTGTGAGATCATAGAAACATTAAATCTGACCCTGTTATTGAAGGGAGGTCTGAGAGGTAAAAGCTGAAGTCTCTTGCTAGACAAAGATTTGTAAAACATTACTGCTTTAAAAATAAAATTTGTATTATGGCTAATGTAAACAGGAAAGCTAAATGAGGTGTGAGAGTTTACATTAGAAACTGTATGTTGTCTACTGAATTCTTGCTTCCATTTGGCAGCATAGTTACTTATTGGCTAAGCTACAAGATGAAAGAACAACGGGTCCTTTCAGTAGAAGAAATGGAAGGTGAAAAGAAATCCATTTATTGATTCAAGCACTGGATGATTAGGTGAGTGAGGAAGAACAATTTTTTTTTTTATAACGATGGTGAGAACACTTAACATGGCCTACCCTCTTAACATTTTCAGTGTTTAGTACAGTATGAATAAAGAACTTGTGGTCATAAATACAATGGGATATTATTCAGCTTTAAAAAAAGAAAGTACTCCTGCCAAATGCAACAACATGGAAGAACCTTGAGAACATTATGCTAAGTGAAATAAGACAGTCACAGGAATAATACATTTTTAAGCCATCAAAATTTAGGGGGTTGTTTTTTAGAGCAGCTAGTTTTGTCTTTCCTAACACAGTGAATATGTGTATTCATTGAAAATGTACATTCCTTATAAGTGGTCTTCTTGAAATATTTCAAGGGGTTAAAAAAAATGCAGGATTCCTGACTTCATGAAGCCTCTATTTTAATAGGAGGAGGGAGGAAAAAAAAAGAGTTAAGTAAATAAATAAACACACCTTATTTCTTAGGAATCTTAGCATCAATAAGCAGAGTGAAGTGAGTAACTGAGGATGGCATGGCTGTATGCTGAGGATGTTGCAGGTGTGCAGAGGTGGTGATCAAAGATGAGTAGTGTGGAGAGAACTGCATGCCAAAAAAAAAAAAAAATGAGGGTGGAAAAACACCTAGGGCTTGGATGTGCTTGGCTGTTAAATTAACAAAATGGTCAGTGTATCTAGATCCTACTAAGGTAAGAATGGAATGAGAAGGTGCTACAAACCAAGACTTGAGCTGTACCAAGAGACAACTCAAGCAGTACCATCTAGTAAAGAGGTTGGAGTTTTATTTAAAGACAATGAGAAACCATTAGAATGTTAAGCAAGGATGTTATTCACTTTGGTTTATATTATATAGATCATTTTTGTCTCTGTCATCTAGCTGATGGTGAGCTACAGTGGAATCTTGGATAACAAGAGAATTCTGCAATTTTCCAGGCAGGAGATGGAGATGGCTATAGCCAGGGTACTCACCACGCAGGTAGAGAGCAGTTGTTGATCATAAATTTTATATGGAAAGCAGGTTCACAGTGGAATTTGCAATTTCATTTCCTCAAATATTATTCAGACAAAAGTTCTATTATTAAGAAGCAGAATGAAATATTTACCAACTACTGATACTTTTCAGAAATGTTTTGGTACAGATGTAAGAATTAGGTATATTTGGTAATCTTCCTATATTGAAAATTAAATAATAAATTTCATAAGTGAGGAGATCATTTTGCATATGATTTTAAAAACTCTCAAACAGGGACTTCCCTGGTGGTCCAGTGGTTAAGACTCCATGCTTCCACTGCAGGGGGCATGGGTTTGATCCCTGGTAGGGGAGTAAGATCCCTGTGTTGCAATGTGGCCAAAAAAAAAAACTGTTTAAAAAAAACCCTCTCAAACAAAAGGCAAGTGCAATGGGTAAATGGTCCATCAGTATTTGTGTACCTTTGTTGTCTATATTTAATTGAGTACAATGGAGTCGCATAGCTTTGATAACATTTTTGTCTGCCCTTATTGAATTTCATTTAACTATGAAGTGCTTTTAGAAAATAACAGACTAACAGACATGGAAACTTTACACAGGAAGCTTCAAGCTGTAATTTTTTTTTTTCTTAACTAGAATGCTATCTGGATTTTTATCTCTACATGAAAAAAGGCATTAATACTTTGGTACTCTATTAAAATGTAATGTCACTTTGATGAACTAGGTAATGGGCTGACATCAATACATCAAAACAATGAGTTTCAGGAGAGATTCAAAAGGGTTTATGAGCTTAAATCCAAAGGTACTGAACGCAAAATGCTAAGTAGTGATTAGTAACAGAATATGGAATTTGAGAATGTTAATGTGTGCATATGAATTAAATCTAAAGTGGCCTTAGAATTATTTCAAAGGCTATGTTTACAGGACACTATTCTCTATATTAATTTATGTCAGGTAAAAAAATTCAAAATAATTATATACATATGAGTCATGGAATTTCTATCAAAGATCTATGTTACTAAATTTGCTGTTTTCATCAGTTTGGTTTAAAGAATATGGTTGTGCAAATATGTAATTAGGCAGTTGACTAAGTGCACAACAGAATGAGGCAGATCTATAAAACAATTAATTTGGATAAAATAGATTCTAAATTTGAGGTATTATTATGCTTGATGAGCTATGGTGATTGAAAGCAAAGTCCTGATTCACTGGATAACTATACAATTGCTTTCGTCGTTGGGAATTTCCTCTTTTTTTCCTCTCTTGTTAGGCTTGTTCTAAGATCTCCTGTAGCTTAGTTTACTGGAAGCATCAACAGTTCTCTTCAATACATAAGAATGCAGTAATTCATTCCTAACTTTAATCATTTGGAATCGACTAGATATGGTCCATAAAATGCTGAAGTATAACTATGACAGGTAACAACCTTAGCAGAGGCAATGAGCTATAATTACCCAGATGTAACTATTAATCTTACAGTTGTAGTAAAAATACAGAATAAACTTGTGTTCTTAGAGTAAATGTATGTGTATGCATTTATGTTTCTGCGTGAGTTTATGCAAGCGAGTCAAGAGCTCAAAGCTATTTGTCACAAGATGAAGAAAGAAGTATACAACTGATTCTCATTATTTGCAGCAGTTATGTTCTATAAAGTCACCGTGAATGCTGAATTAGTGAATACTGAATCATTATTCCTAGGAATATACAGTGTTGGATTCCTGGAAGCCTCTAGTCAAAACACTTTATCAACTCATCAATACATAACCTTGTTTATGTGTGTTTCTTTTCAAAGACACCTTATTTAATATATATTGCTGATTCATTAACATTGACCTCACAACCAACCTGTTAAGTTATGTCAGAACTAAACTTACCTAAACACACTTGTTTTCTCTGTAAGGTACATCATAACCTTCCTGGACTTAGGAAAACTACAGAGCACTACAGCAGTATGCTTAAGAGCCATTTAAACAGCTAGAATCACTACCGCCACTACGAACAAAAGACAGAAAAATGTGGCACTACTTATAATGCAAAAAGGACATATTTACAGTGTCAGAACTGAAACAAGAAGGCAGAGAATCACCTTGTTTGACCTCAGCTGGGAATGTGAGCTTCAGGCCACTCAGAGTTTTCACTGTTCTGTGCATGTGCAAATGGAGTGGAGTTATGGCTCCATGATTCCTCCTATGTTGACTCATGTCAGTCATAAGTTCTACTATGGGACAGAAATTGGAGGAGGTATGATATCCATCAATTCAAAAAACAGTGATTAAGCATCTATGTTATATTAGGCAATTATATGTTAATTGCAAGTATGTAGCAATGAAGAAAATAACCATGGTCTTTGGGGAGTAACAACTTACAGTGCCTCATCAATTACAGTGTTCAAACAGCTGATGGGTTTTGTACATACCTGCATGGATCTGCTAAGATTCCTCTAATGACTATTAAAAAAATCATTATATTTAAACAGAAATATCCACTGGCTTGAAATATTTTGTGATTTAAAAACCATGGCTGTCATTTTTAAATCAGTTGAGAAAAGGAAATTTCAAGGCAGCTGTCTTCTATCATTGAAATAGTCTGTTAACATCATTGTTAGTGAAATATTAATTACTGAATTAATACTGATACATCTTAGTTCTAAGTAGGATTGACTGCTATAGATAGCATAAAAGGTGTGTACCATGTCTTTATAGTCTGCATGTAAGGTAAAAGGACTTACTGCATATATTTTGGATTTAAAATTTAAAGAGAGTGATCTGGAAAAAAAAGCTGAACAGACCATAAATTGTACACATACACACACACTCCCCCCCACACACACACAAAATAGACACAGATATATGAGTGTGTATAACAATTTAAGATGAGTTTTTATGCTTATAGAGCATATTTTCGGGATCTGTAGTATGTCAGTTAAGCTTTACTCTTTTTATTGGTGTACAATTCACCAGAATTACTACCTGAAGGCAGGAATACCCATCTGACTTTACAATCAAGCTCTGACCTAAACTTTACCCAAAACTTTACTTCTTTCTCTGTTCATATATTTTGCTAAGCCATGAAACTTGGAATATGATTATTATATGTGAAAAATCACCATTATTTCATTATTGATTTTGAAAACGTAAAATTAAAAATGAAAATACTCTGAGGGTTGTCAATACTATCATCATCACAAACAAATGTCAGAGTCCAAATGAGAAATTGTATGTTTGAGACATTTTTCAACCAAGCATCGCAGTCATTTTTGGTGGGTATCAAGGAAATATTTGTAAATATTTGGAACATTTAAGCATTTTTTTCAAAGGCAGCCTTGAAGCTTAACTGACAGACCCAGAAAACTAAAGGACATCTGATAAAAACTTATAATATTCTATTGTGTGTTCTGGGATTAATATTATTTTAGGAAATGAAATTAATCACTGGGATACTTCTAAATTTTTATTTCAGTGTTGGAGAGGGTGTGGAGAAAAGGGAACCCTCTTGCACTGTTTGTTGGAATGTAAACTGGAACAACCACTATGGAGAACAGTATGGAGGTTCCTCAAAAAACTAAAAATATAGTTGGCATATGATCCAGCAATCCCACTCCTGGGCATATATCCAGACAAAACTATAATTTGAAAAGATACATGCACCCCTATGTTCATAGCAGCACTATTTACAATAGCCAAGACATGGAAAAAACCTAAATGTCCATCATCAGATGAATGGAGAAAGAAGATGTGGTGTGTGTGTGTGTGTGTGTGTGTGTGTGTGTGTGTATACACACACACACACAATGGAATCTTACTCAGCTATAAAAAAGAATGAAATAATGTCATTTGCAGCAACGTGGATGGACCTAGAGATTATCATACTAAGTGAAGTAAGTCAGAAAGAGAAAAACAGATACCATAGGATATCACTTATATGTGGAATCTAAAATACGACACAAATGGACTTATTTTTGAAACAGAAACAGACTCACAGACATAGAGTACAGACTTGTGCTGGCCAGTGGGGAGGGGAGGTGGGGGAGGGAAAGATTGGGAGCTTGCGATTAGCAGATACAAACTAGTAAATATAGGATAGATAAACAACAACGTCCTACTGTATAGCATAGGGAGCTATACTCAATATCCTGTGATAAACCAGAATGGAAAAGAATATGAAAAAGGATATATATATAACTGAGTCACTTGGCTGTAGAGCAGAAATTAACACAACATTGTAAATCAGCTATACTTCAATAAAATTTTAAAAAATAAAATATTTCACAATAAACAATTGCATAAAGTTTTATGAAAAGAAATTATTTATCACTCTATTCAAACTCTATGTTGATCTCACATTTAAACCACTTTATTTACATAATATTAAGAAAGATGTGTTATTATCAGAGGGGAGCCATATCATTTTCTAAAGAACTTACAGGTATTTTTAAGAAAAAATAACTGAATTTCAGAAAAGTCAAATATAATTTTTTCAAAAATGAGGATTAATATAAATGCTTCTATATACCTGAAATGTTTATAAATGAGCTTGTACATAATCAAATTAGTAAATGTGAATAGAAATAAAATGATTAATACAAATTCTATTTTAAAATAGACTATGTTATCTAACTTTGCACAAATTACTTTCTTCCTATTGTCTATCAACTTCACCTGCCTTCTCTGTAGGAAAGTTTCTAAATCCACTTTGTAAATACAGTTGTGACAACAATGACTTAAAAGATAAGAATAAAATATGTTGTCACTACTGATGTGTTTATATTACACCTGCATTGAAACTGGGACAAACGTTTTTGTCTTGAAAACAAAGCCAGTTGAGCTTGAAGCACTTGTCTGTTTCAACCACTGAACCATTAAATTTTTAATGACTTTAAAGTTTTAAATTATAAACAACTTTCTCAAGCTTTTTTTGGATTCCTATAAAAAGTGGATTGATGTGAAAAAGAAATACATACAAAGAAGAAAACAGGAAAATAAGATAATTTATTTTGTTGTTTGTATTGACATTTTCCAAGTAACTTAAAATAATAAGTTAGGCTGTTTAGAGATTTTAATGGAGGAATTGGCAAAAAGATAGATAAATCATTGTTTTAACTTCCAATGATTAAATGTCCCAATTTGACTTTGGGGTCATTCCCATGATGGCAATTTCAAGTAAGAAGTTGCTTATTATACTACTAATTTGAAAGTATTTTAAAGGGATGGCAATGATTTTAAATCTATTTCTTTTCAGAGCTATCTGAATTTTTTATTTATCAGGGAACATCCAGGTAAACAAACTCACACCAGGTAATTTAACAGAAGGAATTTAACATGAAAACTTAATTCCAACATTTTATAAGAGGAATAGGGCAACTAGGGGAGAATGAAGACATCTCCTTCTTAACTACAGGAGGTTCTTACCACTCTTAGGACTGAAGAAAGACAAGGAGGTGGTGGTGGTACCAGCTTCAAGGAGTTAGAGCTCCTAGTCAACGATGGGATCAAAGCAGATGTGCTTGTCAGGAGTGGGGACCCTAGTATGGTGGGAGCTGAAGACGTAGAAGAGATGCTTCTGCCAGCGATGCTAGCCAAGGAAATAAAGTGTGAGAAACACCTGCTCTTTGAATTTCCTTCCTTCCCCAAATCTCTTTCTAGTGTCTCCCATTGACTGAACCTAGCCCGAAGTCAGTGGGCAAGGGATCCTGGGAAAAGCGTATAGCCCCCGACTATTATGCAAGGAAGAGGAGGGGCAAAACAGTAAATGGAACTGAGAACAAATCACTAACACAGTCTTCTAAAAGCTTGGATCTATTTATGTCTCTTGCAATTTGTTAAAGTATTGAATGCTCCCCACTGCCTACAGTAAAGGAGTTAAATAACCCTACTCAACAAGACCATCAAGTACTTTTGCAGTCTAGCATCAGTATAATTGTCCAGGCTGGTCTTCTGCCACTCCCTGTCTTTCAGTCTAACGTAGAGGTAAATAAATGAAATACGAGTTATTTATCACATAGAGTAACTTCAGGTCACTAAACCTTGTTTACATTATGGCTTTTGCATAGAATGTTTTTCCTGGCCCTCCCCCTGACCCCAGCACTTTATCCCATGATTCTCAACATCTTAGGAAATCAATTCAAACATATCATTTCTGCAGAAATTATTTCGAGATGCAGATAGAATGACTTTATAGTGATCAACCATATTATTAGTATAATATTTATATTATTAGTAGTAATATAGTTTTCTTTCCTTTAATAAATTGAACTCTTTTAAGACAGGGACCAAGTTAAAATGCATAGTGAATGGATTATTGTCAGTTCTCAGTAAGTATTAAATATATGAATTAATTATGTTTTTTAGAATCTAATAAATTATATTTTTCCAAGAAAATTTCCAATATATTAATCATTGTGGTGACTTTCTTTTTGCACCTATGGGATCAATGCTTTGTAATAATCAAGATTTACACTGAAATATAAAAAAACCTAAAATATTTAATTTTGTCACTAGCAATCTTTCTTACTTGTATTTTGTCAAACTTTCTCTTTAAAAACATCTTTTTTCTAATAAAATAATATTTTCAATCTCACATGGTTGGTAGAATATCATTTTCTGTTATTCACAAACCAGTAAACAATCAAAATACCTGCAGGAATCAAGGAAAAATGATCATGGGCTTTGCACTTTATTAGTCATAGCTATCATTTGTTTTCTACTCCTGTCCATTTCTTTTCTGCCCAGAGACTGAATTAAGAAACCCTATGTAGTATGTGAGCCCAATTCTCCAGCCATAAATGACTGAGTTATGGATAAATTTTTGTTTCATACTGAGAGGAAATATCCCTTAGAAATGTCTGCAGCTGCTCTCCCTCTAGCATTATGTTTGCATTTCAGTCAAGAAGAGGAAGTACTGACGCCTTTCCAAAAGCAAAGTTTTTTCAGTAAATTCCTATTAAACTTTAATCTGTATTTCATTGTGCAGAAATATGTTACGTGATGACACTTAAAACCAACTGACTGTACAAATCTTAGTGCTGAAATCTCAGAATAGTCTTCATAATCTTAAAGTTTGTTTCAAACTTTGCAAGCATCAAGTGTCAGTCAAAACTGAGGATGAAACACCAATGAATGTTGAATTCTCATTCTCTGCTATTTTTACTGTTCTGTTTCATTTAAATTTCCTACACACTAACTTCATTTGTGCAATTGAAATAAAATTGCAGTATATACATGTTAAAAAAAGGAAATGAGAAATTATGTTCTTGACGTTTCAGTCTCTACAGTAGAGAAAGGAAATTGAAAAAAGAATTAATACTTTATTCTGAATGAGCCAATTCATAGTATCTAACCAAACAATATGGAGATTTGGAGCTAAGAAACATAGGGAGATAGTAGGGGACATTTAAGGCAATGAGGTCACTTCTCTAAGCCACATGCCAACACAGTAACCAGTGCAAAAAGTAAGAATTTTGCAGAGGAATGTGGTATATGGAGATAAGAGTGAAAAAGAGAGCAAAAAGGAAAAAGACCATGGGGCCTCAAAGTAAAGAGAAAAAGAGAACAGCTGTCTGATGTTTCATTTGTTAAGTAGCCCAGCTATAATTTGAGCAATTAAGATTCCCAAGATTCATTAGTATCCTCAAAAAAATTGCCTATACTTAAGACGGCCTGAGAGGTATTTTGTTTCTTTATAACCAAGCTTCCTGATTTATATAAGAGCTTAGTTGAGAGTAATATAAGTGGAAAGTCTGGCAACATCTTCACTGTTTCTTTAGAATGTGCTCCTACTCTCATATACTCTATGAACATACAAGAAAACCCATTGAATGAGTATATGTGTTACATTTGCTACTATTTTCTCCATTTAAAATTATCAGCAATCTTATGAAGAACGCTTTTAAAGGATAGTTTTTTCCAGCCATCTAAACATGTAGCTAATCATTTAGCATTTAATGCAAATCAGTCAGAAGCAAAATTAAGAAGAATGAAATGCAATGAAACATCTGTACTTATTCTAGTTACCTCAATGTAAATTTTAATTCTTAGTAATGTCTCCTCATATAGTTTCACTTGTAAATATTAGGAACTGTGAAAATGCAGCTAGAGTTTATCACTTATTATCCTCCTAGTATCATTTGTTTCTCCTACTTGATATGCTTCATCATTTGTTTGCTATTGAACCCATGTCTATGGGATATTAGAGAATCTAACAGCTATGCATTAATCCAAAGGTTACCTGACAGATTTTAGCAGTTCTCCCTGGGAGGTCCTTTTGCTCCCTTATATTTTTTTGAGCATTCTTCCTAAGGCAACACATTTGATTATAAGAACAATACATCTTTTGGAAAAGAGGCATTAGAATGTCAGGAAATAGTACAAAACGTAAACTTTAAAAATATATAATCTATTAGAATTGTGGAATGGCCGAAAACCAATGCAAGAAGAGCTAGTTTTTACTATCACTTAACATGATACAATATTTGGTGATAGAGAATACTGATTGAGCAGTTTTATTTTTCCAAGTATTCTGCTTATTTTGTATTACTTTTTCTGATACAACCTCATGTACAATTTGTTTAAATTTAGTCCATTTATTATGCATGCCATAGATGCATCTTTCATATACACCAAATGCCATACGTAAACGCATATACACACATATACTTATTTGAGCTAAAACATCTTAAGTAAAGGAAATTTACTGTAAAATTAATCTTTGCTTCAACTCATAAGCATGAAACAATTTGCTTCAACTCATAAGCATGAAACAATTTTGGATTTATAAAAACACATACATACATTCCATTTTTACTGAGACTAGTAAAATTGCCAACACTAACAGATAGTGATAGACTCAGAGCAACCCTAGATTTTTGAATTGTGTTTGTCACCTTAGCAGAGATGGCAAGTTATTCTATGACATTTCTTTGCCTATTCTTCTATGGCAATAGAAATGTTAGCTGGGGCTGGGCACAACAATATCCAAGTAAAGATTGTCTTGCAACTAGATCATGTGGCTAGGATCTGGCAAGTGGGATGAAGTGGAAAGAGTGTAGGCAATTATATTGTTCTACCCTTAAAAGAAAAAAAAATCATTTTTTTCTCTTCCTATCCCATTCCTGCCAGGAGAAATACACATATGGTGATGAGCCTTTTTGGATAATGAAAAAAAAGATAAAATCTATGTATGGATACCAAAGATAAGCAAAAAGCAAAAGAAGGACACTGGATACTTAATGCCATAGAGGTATTATTCTAGATCTTAGTTACAAATGCTTGGAATGTTAACTAATAGAGAAATAAACTTCCATGCTATATTTTTTACATCTTTATTAGAGTATAATTGCTTTACAATGGTGTGTTAGTTTCTGCTTTATAACAAAGTGAATCAGTTATACATATACATATGTTCCCATATCTCTTCCCTCTTGTGTCTCCCTCCCTCCCACCCTCCTTATCCCACCCCTCTAGGTGGTCACAAAGCACCGAGCTGATCTCCCTGCGCTATGCGGCTGTTTCCCACTCGCTGTCTATTTTACATTTGGTAGTGTATATATGTCCATGCCTCTCTTTTGCTTTGTCACAGCTTACCCTTCCCCCTCCCCATATCCTCAAGTCCATTCTCTAGTAGGTCTGTGTCTTTATTCCTGTCTTACCCCTAGGTTCTTCATGACATTTTTTTTCTTAAATTCCTTATATATGTGTTATACATATATATATGTATACCGTGTTAGCATACGGTATTTGTCTTTCTCTTTCTGACTTACTTCACTCTGTATGACAGACTCTAGGTCTATCCACCTCATTACAATAGCTCAATTTCATTTCTTTTTATGGCTGAGTAATATTCCATTGTATATATATGCCACATCTTCTTTATCCATTCATCCGATGATGGACACTTAGGTTGTTTCCATCTCCAGGCTATTGTAAATAGAGCTGCAATGAACATTTTGGTACATGCCTCTTTTTGAATTATGGTTTTCTCAGGGTATATGCCCAGTAGTGGGATTGCTGGCTTGTATGGTAGTTCTATTTGTAGTTTTTTAAGGAACCTCCATACTGTTCTCCATAGTGGCTGTACCAATTCACATTCTCACCAGCAGTGCAAGAGTGTTCCCTTTTCTCCACACCCTCTCCAGCATTTATTGTTTAACTTCCATGCTATTTAAGACACTTTTTAGTGAGACAGTTTTTCAGCAGCTAGAATGGTGCCCTAAATATTTTGATCGCCATTTATCACATCAATAAATTGAAGGTCATATATAATAAATGAAAGGATTTTAATGAAGATGCTTGTACATATTTGTAAATTTGATTAGAAAATGAGGTCTACTGGTTTATAAACTAACGTCAAGAAAGCAAAGGAACTTTTATTCCATTTCACTTTTCTTAGTTATGTGATATGATGGCAATAATAATAATAAATTAAAGGTAAAACTAACTATTAACAAGAATATCACAATACTCTTTTCTAACACAGAAATTCATAGTCATGTATCCCTTGGGGATACTTTGCTACCTAATCATTGGGCTTCCTACATTATGAACAGGACCATGATTTAGTGGCTTTGACCTAAGAATTGGCACACTAGTCTCATAATTCCAAATGTACACTATTTTTCTTAATGAAAGAAATACTTAAAATATATATTATACATTATATTTTTAACATATTTATTGGAGCATAATTGCTCTACAATGTTGTGTTAGTTTCTTCTGTATAACAAAGTGAATCAGCCACATGCATACGTACATCCCCATATCCCCTCCCTCTTGTGCCTCCCTCCCACCCTCCTTATCCCACCCCTCTAGGTGGTCGCAAAGCACCGAGCTGATCTCCCTGCGCTATGCAGCTGCTTCTCACCAGCCATCCACCTTACATTTTGTAGTGTATATATGTCAGTGTTACTCTCTCACTTCGACCCAGCCCATCCCACCCATTCCCCCGGTACCCAGGTCCATTCTCTACATCTATGTCTTTATTCCTGTCCTGCCCCTAGGTTCATCAGAGCCATTTTTCTTTTTAGATTCCATATATATGTGTTAACATACAGTATTTGT
Source organism: Phocoena phocoena (assembly GCF_963924675.1). Taxonomy (NCBI): domain Eukaryota; kingdom Metazoa; phylum Chordata; class Mammalia; order Artiodactyla; family Phocoenidae; genus Phocoena; species Phocoena phocoena. The sequence goes on along the minus strand of NC_089222.1, from coordinate 122,791,651 downwards.
TGTTCTCTTTCTGACTTCCTTCACTCTGAATGACAGTCTCTAGGTCCATCCACCTCACTACAAAAAACTCAGTTTTGTTTCTTTTTATGACTGAGTAATATTCCATTGTATATATGTGCCACATCTTCTTTATCCATTCATCTGTTGATGGACACTTAGGTTGCTTCCATGTCCTGGCTATTGTAAATAGAAGTGCAAATGGACATTGTAGTACATGACTCTTTTTGAATTATGGTTTTCTCAGGGTATACACCCAGTAGTGCGATTGCTGGGTCATACGGTAGCTCTATTTTTAATTTTTAAAGGAACCTCCATACTGTTCTCCATAGTGGCTGTATCAATTTCCATTCCCACCAGCAGTGCAACAGGGTGCTCTTTTCTCCACACCCTCTCCATCATTTATTGTTTGTAGATTTTTTGATGATGGCGTTCTGAGTGGTGTGAGGTGATACCTCATTGTAGTTTTGTTTTGCATGTCTCTAATGATTAGTGATGTTGAGAATCTTTTCATGTGTTTGTTAGAAGTCTGTATATCTTCTTTGGAGAAATGTCTATTTAGGTCTTCTGCCCATTTTTGGATTGGGTTGTTAGTTTTTTTGATATTGAGCTGCATGAGCTACTTGTATATTTTGGAGATTAATACTTTGTCAATTGCTTTGTTTGCAAATATTTTCTCACATTCTGACGGTTATCTTTTTTTCTTGTTTATGGTTTCCTTTGCTGTGCAAAAGCTTTTAAGTCTCATTTGGTCCCATTTGTTTATTTTTGTTTTTATTTCCATTTCTCTAGGAGGTGGGTCAAAATGGATCTTGATGTGATTTATGTAGTAGAGTGTTCTGCCTATGTTTTCCTCTAAGAGTTTTATAGTGTCTAACCTTACATTGAGGTGTTTAATCTATTTTGAATTTATTTTTGTGTATGGTGCTGGAAGTGTTCTAATTTCATTATTTTATATGTAGCTGTCCAGATTTCCCAGCACTACTTACTGAAGAGGATGTCTTTTCTCCATTATATTTTCTTACCTCCTTTATCAAACTAAGGTGACCATATTTGTATGGGTTTATCTCTGGTCTTTCTATCCTGTTCCATTGATCTATATTTCAGTTTTTGTGCCTGTACCATACTGTCTTGATTACTGCAGCATTGTAGAACATTCTGATGTCAGGGAGCCTGATTCCTCCAGCTCCGTTGTTCTTTCTCAAGATTGCTTAGGGACTTTTGTGTTTCCATGAAATTTTTTGTTCTGGTTCTGTGAAAAATGTCATTGGTAGTTTCATAGGGATTGCACTGAATCTGTAGATTGCTTTGGGTAGTATAGTCATTTTCACAATATCGATTCTTCCAATCAAAGAACATGGTATATCTCTCTATCTGTTTGTATCATCTTTAATTTCTTTCATCAACATCTCATAGTTTTTTGTATAGTGGTCTTTTGTCTGCTTAGGTAGGTTTATTCCCCAGTACTTTATTCTTTTCATTACAATGGTAAATGGGAGTGTTTCCTTAATTTCTCTTTTAGATTTTCCACCATTAGTGTATAGGAATGCAAGAGAATTCTGAGCATTAATTTTGTATCCTGCTACACTACCATATTCACTGATTAGCTCTACTAGTTTTCTGGTAGCACCTTTAGGATTCTTTATGTATAGTATCATGTCATCTGCAAACAGTGACAGTTTTAATTCTTCTTTTCCAATTTGCATTCCTTTTATTTCTTTTCCTTCTCTGATTGCTGTGGCTAAAGCTTCCAAAACTATGTTGAATAGCAGTAGTGAGCATGGATTGTTCCTGATCTTAGAGGAAATGGTTTCAAATTTTCACCATTGAGAATGATGTTAACTGTGGGTTTGTCATATATGGATGGCCTTAACTATGCTGAAGTAGGTGCCCTCTATGCCTACTTTCTGGAGAGTTTTTATCATAAATGTGTGTTGAATTTTGTCAAACACTTTTCCTGCATTGATTGAGATTATCATATGGTTTTTATCCTTCAATTTGTTATTATGGTGTATCACGTTGATTGATTTGCGTATACTGAAGAATCCTTGCAATCCTGGAATAAACCCCACTTGATCATGGTGTATGATCCTTTTAATGTGCTGTTGGATCCTGTGTGCTAGTATTTTGTTGAGGATTTTTGCATCTATGTTCATCAGAGATATTTGCCTGTAGTTTTCTACTTTTGTGACATCTTTGTCTGGTTTTGATATCAGGGTGATGGTGGCCTCATAGAATGAATTGGGAGTTTTCCTCCCTTTGTTATATTTTGGAAGAGTTTGAGAAGGACAGGTGTTAGCTCTTCTCTAAATGTTTGATAGAATTCACCTGTGAAGCCATCTAGTCCTGGGCTTTTTTTTGTTGGAAGATTTTTAATCACAGTTTCAATTTCAGTGTTTGTGATTGGTCTGTTTATATTTTCTATTTCTTCCTGGTTCAGTCTTAGAAGGTTGTGCTTTTCTAAGAATTTGTCCATTTCTTCCAGGTTGTCCATTTTACTGGCATATAGTTGCTTGTAGTAATCTCTCATTATCCTTTGTATTTCTGCAGTATCAGTTGTTACTTCTCCTTTTTCATTTCTTCTTCTGTTGATTTGAGTCTTCTCCCTGTTTTTGTTGATGAGTCTGACTAATGGTTTATCAATTTTTTTTATCTTCTCAAAGAACCAGCTTTTAGTTTTATTGATCTTTGCTATTGTTTCATTTCTTTTTCATTTATTTCTGATCTGATCTTTATGATTTCTTTCATTCTGCTAACTTTGTAGGGGGTTTTGTTCTTCTTTCTCTAATTGCTATAGGTGTAAGGTTAGGTTTTTTATTTGAGATTTTTCTTGTTTCTTGAGGTAGGATTGTATTGCTATAAACTTCCCTTTTAGGACTGCTTTTGCTGCATCCCATAGGTTTTGGGTCATCGTGTTTTCATTGTCATTTGCTTCCAGGTATTTTCTGATTTTCTCTTTGATTTCTTCAGTGATCTCTTGGTTATTTAGTAGTGTATTGCTTAGCCTCCATGCGTTTGTTTTTTTTTTTTTTTTACAGTTTTTTTCCCTGTAATTGATATCTAGTCTCATAGCATTGTGGTCAGAAACGATACTTGATATGATTTCAATTTTCTTAAATTTACCAAGGCTTGATTTGTGACCCAAGATATGGTCTATCCTGAAGAATGTTTCATGAGCACTTGAGAAGAAAGTGTATTCTGTTGTTGTTGGATGGAATGTCCTATAAATATCAAGTAAGTCCATCTTGTATAATGTATCATTTAAAGTTTGTGTTTCCTTATTTATTTTCATTTTGGATGATCAGTCCATTGATGAAAGTGGGGTGTTAAAGTCCCATACTATTATTGTGTTACTATAGATTTCCCCTTTTATGGCTGTTAGCATTTGCCTACTGTATTGAGGTGTCCCTATGTTGGTTGCATAAATATTTACAATTGTTAAATCTTCTCCTTGGATTGATCCCTTGATCATTATGTAGTGTCCTTCTTTGTCTCTTGTACTAGTCTTTATTTTAAAGTCTATTTTGTCTGATATGAAAATTGCTACTCCAGTTTTCTTTTGATTTCCATTTGCATGGAGTGTCTTTTTCCATCCCCTCACTTTCAGTCTGTATGTGTCCCTAGGTCTGATGTGGGTCTCTTGTAAACAGCATATGTATGGGTCTTGTTTTTGTATCAATTCAGCCAGTCTATGTCTTTTGGTTGGAGCATTTAAACCATTTACATTTAAGATAATTATCAATATGTGTGTTCCTATTACTATTTTCTTAATTATTTGGGGGGTTTTTTTGTAGGCCTTTTCCTTCTCTTGTGTTTCTTGCCTAGAGAAGTTCCTTTAGCATTTGGTGTAAAGCTGGTTTGGTGGTGCTGAATTCTCTTAACTTTCACTTATCTGTAAATGTTTTAATTTCTCCATCAAATCTGAATGAGAACCTTGCTGGTTAGAGCAATCTTGGTTGTAGGTTTTTCCCTTTCATCACTTTAAATATGTCCTGCTACTCCCTTCTGGCTTGCAGGATTTCTGCTGAAAAATCAGCTGTTAACCTTATGGGGATTCCCTTGTATGTTATTTGTTGCTTTTCCCTTGTTGCTTTTAATACTTTTTCTTTGTATTTAATTTTTGATAGTTTGATTAATATGTGTCTCGGCATGTTTCTCTTTGAGTTTATCCTGTATGATACTCTCTGCGCTTCATGGACTTTACTGATGATTTCCTTTCCCATGTTAGGGAAGTTTTTGACTATAATCTCTTCAAATATTTTCTCAGACCCATTTTTTTTTTCTCTTCTTCTTCTGGGACTCTGATAATTCGAATGTTGGTGCATTTAATGTTGTCCCAGAGGTCTCTGAGACTGTCCTCAATTCTTTTTGTTCTTTTCTCTTTATTATGCTCCCTGGCAGTTATTTCCACCATTTTGTCTTCCAGCTCACTTCTCTGTTCTTCTGTCTCAGTTATTCTGCTATTGATTCCTTCTAGAGCATTTTTAATTTCAGTAATTGTGCTATTCATCACTGTTTCTTTGCTCCTTAGTTCTTCTAGATCCTTGTTAAATGTTTCTTGTATTTTTCCATTTTGTTTCTGAGATTTTGGATCATCTTTACTATCATTACTCTGAATTCTGTTACAGGTAGTTTGCCTATTTCATCTTCATTTATTTGGTTTTGTAGGTTTTTTCCTTGCTCCTTCGTCTGTAACATTTTTTTGTTGTTTAATTTTTTTTTTTTTTTTTTTGATGTGTGGTACTGTATTCCTGTCTTACTCGTTGTTTGGCCTGAGACATCCAGCACTGGAGTTTGCAGGCAGTTTGATAGAGCCGGGTCTTGGTGCTGAGATGAGGACCCCTGGGAGGCCTCACTCCAATTAATATACCCTGGTATCTGAGGTTCTCTGTTAGTCCAGCAGTTTGGACCAGGAGCTCCCACCACAGGAGCTCTGGCCTGACCTCCAGCCTGGGAACCAAAATCTCACAAGCTTCATGGTGTGGTTAAAAAAAAAAGAGAAAGAAAGAAAGAACGAAAAACAGGAACAGTACAATATCAAAGAATAAAAAGCAAAATAAAATTAGGAGGATAAAAAATATATTAGGAAAAGTAAAACTATAATTGAAACAACTGCAATAAGGCAATATAAAACCACAACAGGAAAAAGAAAAAAAAAAGAGCGGGGGGAACAAGCCAAAAGGAGAGAGCAACAAAGTTATACAATAACAAAGTGCAAAGAATAAAATAAAGTTAGAAAAATAAAAGATTTATTGGGAAAAATATAAAAGAATCAACAACAAGGAACCAACAAGGTAAAACAGAACCCCAATCTAAAAAAGTAAAAAAGAAGAAAAAAAAAAAGCCTTGACTATGGGGGTGGAATTTAGGTGGGGGTGGAACTTTGGCAGGGGTGAGGTTAAAGGTGGGGCGGGGCCTAGGCCTAGGACCTATTTAGCCAGAAAAGGCCCTGGGGGTGGGGCCCAGGCAGGGCAGTGTTCAAGCTTGGTGTGTGGCTCTGCTTAGGACCTGCATGGAAGGGGAGAGGCAGAACATGGAAAGGAGGGCCTCTGGAGTGTGGAAATCTGGAGTTTGGAGGTAGGGTCCTGAGTGAAGGTGTGTGGGTGGGGTTTAGGCCCAGTGCATTGGAGGGGGTCTCTGAGTGTAGAAATAGGGCCCTGGGTGGGGGTGTAGGGGCAGGGCTTGGGCTCTGCATGGCAGGAGGGAGGCTCTGAGAGCAGAGGATTAGGCCTGGGAGCCCAACAGGCTCCCTGGTGCCTAAATGAACAGGGAAAGTGCTGGCTCCAGTCCCTTCCATTCCTTTGCACCCTTCCCCAACCATCTCCCCCCAGGGTATCCCCTGTCGCTGCTGGACCCCTAACTGTGGGTGGGTCCCGCTGGGTGTAGGAGCTCCTTTCCTCCCGCAGTCACCTAGCAGGGGTGCAAGTTCCGTAGGTCTGGCCTTTACTTTTGCTCCCCCCTCCCTCCCTCTCACTCTTTCAGGACCCACGTGGCTGGAGGTGCCTTGGTAGGCAGAGGTTCAGGTTCGGGATCTCAGCAGGTTTCTGAGGGCCCAAGTGGGCAGGGGAAACCTGGCCACACACCCCCTTTTAAGCCTGTGCCCTCCCAATGGTTCCCCAATTTCCCCCTTCAGATGTGGGATCCCTTCCCCTCCCCCAGCTGTCCCTCAGGGGTGCCAGTCCTGTCCCACCTCCAGTTCTCCTCCCCCTTCACTCCCCCAATGCCCCACGTCCTACCTGGTTTCTGGGGGTTCCTCCCATCCCCTCAGGTGTCTGTCATCCCCCACCGGTGCCTGTTAGGTGCCCTAGTTGTGAGGAGACACTAATTCCGTGTCCTTCTAGTATGCCATCTTGACTCTGCCTCCTATATATTATATACATTTTTCAGAAGTCTCCGAAATTTACAACAAATTATAATAGAATCAAAACCAAAATTCTCTTCATTTATTCTCAATCTCTAATTACATAATTGGGAAGAACCTTGTTATATTTTCAATGTTTTCAGCATCTGCTTGGGAGAGTGATATCCAATTCCTCATATATCAAAAGTTTCAGGGTCCTGATTATTTAAAGCCTTGAAAGCCATGGAAAAGATCATAGAATGCATTCTATAGCAAGCTATGTGGGATTACACTAGAAAAATTAGAATAGAATAATAATACAGTAAAGTTTAGGTTTAAAAAAAGTAAGGTTAGTCTGTGGAGAATATAAATTAATATTCACATATATCATCTTAAGAATTTCATGTAAAAGCAGGAAACTGGGTACATAAATTCCTATGATATATATAGCAAAGACTGTAGTAACAACCTACTGCTACTACTGTATCTGCTATACTTGTGAGTTATTGTTAATATACAATTCAGTTGAAATACCATAGTAACAATGAGGAAAAACTTGAACTGTTGAAAATTTCTTTTAATCTTATCTGGTAAGTGTTGCTGATTTCACAGCCAGATTTTGAAGGTAAATATTATTATTATTATTACTATTATTACTATTTTTTGGTCAGGGGAGGTAGGAAACTTATACTGTCCACAATAACATTAATGTTTACAGAGAATCCATTAGGAACATTATGGTGTCTGATTTGCACAATTCATGCCTGTATCATTCAATCTTTATAACAACCAAATGAGAAACACAAAGTTCTAAAATGTTTTTCTTAGAAATGCCAAGACATACATGTAATAAGTGAGAGGTAGAATTCTCACCTAGGTCTTCATTTATCTTTTAATGTTTTTTTCTAAAAAACTAAAAACAAAACTATGCTAGCCAAAATAAATTTATTCTTTTTTGAGTTGAATGTAATGTCAATGTGAATTTAAAAATACATAAAAGTTTCAATGTAGATATGGATTTTTACTTAAAAATGCTACTCCTAGAAATTTATCCTTAGGAAATAATTAGACATTTAGCATAAGCAACAATCTAATTGTCCAGTGGAACACCACCCAGTCATTAATTACCATATAAGGCTAAAGATGTACACTTATTCATATAAAAAGTTGTTCCTGGCCTTCCCTGGTGGCACAGTAGTTGAGAGTCTGCCTGCTGATGCAGGGGACATGGGAAGATCCCGCATGCCACGGAGTATCTGGGCCCGTGAGCCATAGCCGCTGGGCCTGTGCGTCCAGAGCCTATGCTCTGCAACGGGAGAGACCACAACAGTGAGAGGCCCGCGTATCGCAAAAAAAAAAAAAGTTGTTCTTGTCATGTTGTTAAGTGTAAAGATGGAAAAGAAAAACCACTGAATAGAATGCATACTAAAAAGCTATTTGGTTTTGTTTGTTTACTTATTTGGGTAAAAATAAACATTTCGTGTGTTCATGTTTGAGGGAGTATCAAAGATGTCCTACAATTTCTAATTCTTAAAAAAACAATTTTTAATGCTTGAATAACAATCATCAAATCTTTTATCCCACATGGTTACTGGAACCACAGGTTTTACCCCATATTCCTGCCCAAATCATTAGAGAATGTTTTAGTAATGCTGAAAAAGTTCACACATCCCTTTCAGCCCCAATTTTAGAAACTCATTTTGCTTCCATCATTCTCTAGTCACTAGTCCTTGATTTTCCTAAATATCTTTTAAACTTGTCTACATAATTTCCTCTCTACTGCTATCACTATTCTCCACTTCATTATCTTCACCCATCTGAGTTATGTTAATAGCTTTCTAATGACCCTTCTGTCGTTAGTAAGATTGTCCTGCAGCTACAATGATTTTCATAAATGCAAAGTTCAGCATACCATGTTTTCTTAAACTTTCCAGTGGCTTCCTAAAACCCTTAAAAGAAGTTTTAATTAAATATTTTAATAGCAGTGTCCATGTTTTCCATAACCTGGCTTTTACCTTTTTGTTTTCTGTGTTACATCACATCCCTCTACCTCTTACAACTCAGCCACATTGAACTTGTTTTAACTCTCTCTAGCTTTAGAAAGATTGTTAGTTCCTTTCTAGTGTACATATCAAGCATCAAAGAATCCCAGGAAGAGGAAGCAAAATGCACACTGAGTGAACCAGAAGCAAAGTTCTCTCAGATTGTCAAGTCTGCCAGAACTGGTAGACACAGCAATGATTGTGATAAGAGGTGCGGCCAAAAGAATTTGAAATTTTTTCATGTGTCTGTGATAAAGTCATGCACAGAAACATACTTTATAGACTCATATTTTATAGAATTCAGAATTCCATTTACCCTTACATTTGTTGTTGTTGTTTTAGCACTGCCATAATACTTGTTCTCTATTTGGTGCAAACCTTATTGTTTTTCTTTTCTAACATTTCATACACATGTTCTTAACTCTCTTTTTTTTCTCAACAACGTATCTAAACTTTGTCCGAAGAAAATATATTTATTTTATTTTATAAGCTTTTAGATCACACATTTTAATTTCTCCCATCTTTCAGAAGTAAATATTGCTTAGGAAATCTCAGAATCAAAGTTAAGTTTAGGTAGAGCCAATTTGGCACTTAGGAAATCATATTACCTAATATAAGTAGCAAATACCAATTCCTTACTTCTGCCTTTTCAGATAATGAAAGTGTTATCTTAAAGCAATAAAATGAACGTGTTTAGCTCTACTAGATATCTCACCAGCAGAAAGCAATAGAGCTGGACCAAATAAGCTACAGAAGACAACAGGGCACATTAGACAATGTTATACCTTCATTCATCATCAGAATACTTGAATTTTTTTGCAGTTATTTTTTTCTTTCTTTCTTTCTGTTTTTTTAACCTAGTAGCATAGTGTTTTAACTCTCTGGTCCTTGCACATTACTTATCAAACATACTACTTGTCTTTTTACATTATCTATATCGTCTATTCTTTCTTCTCCTATGTGTCACCCTATTTCTTGTTAAGTATTTTGACTGGCTCTGACCTATCAATATTGGCATAGTCCCACTTATTTATGCATTCCACAATTATTTATCAGCTATATGATAGTGACTACACTTTGTTATATATTGTTTTATTGTTTTCAGATTGTTTAATAATGTTTTATTTATTATTGTTATATGTTACTTATAAAAGTGTATAAAATAAAATACTGTGCTGTCTAAAAGTTCAGAATAAGGATAGCAAAACAATGTTTTCACTAGATAAGATTTGGATTTTGACAGAGTTAATTACTGGGGAAAAAGTGGGAAGCCATCTTAATCAGCTTGGGAAAAATGGGAGCCTTTTAAGAAGAAATAACACTAAAAGGAATTTTCCATGATAATTTGACATTATTGAGGGAAAATGTAATCTTGTGTTTTATTATGAGAGGTACAAGTAATTTCATTTGGCTGTTCATAACATAAGAGTAAGATATAGTCAAAAATGGAGCAAGTGAAGTAGAATGAAGTATAAATATGATGAATCATTAAAGAATTTTAGATAGATAGAAGGCATGATAGGATTTATAACAGGAAGTTTAGCAATACTATGAACTGTTGGTCAGAAAGCTGTGATTGTAGTAAGTCAGATCAATTAGGTAACTATTTAAGTAATACAGAGGGAAGTAATCTAGATCTTACTTTAAGAGGGTATAGAAGATACCTCCATTTGAAGAACATTTATGAAGCAGAATTGAAGGCAGTAAAATACTGAGTTCCTGAATATACATAAGAAGGAAGACAGAAAAAGAGAGAGAGAAAGAAGAGGAGGAAGGAGGAGGAAAAGGAAGTGGAAGAGGAGGAGGAGATGAGAGAGACTTACTCCATGAAGCATGAATTACTCCACAAAGTGTGGTCTCGTTCAATGAGTTAATCACTCCGTCAGACATCTTCCCCATGGGTGGTGAATGTTCATAACTATAGCCTTACATAAACTCTATTGTTTTGAGAAAATTGTAAATCTATTTTTATTTGTTCAAAGCATTATCAATTTTATAAATTGCCTTGAGGTGCAATTTCATTTACTAAATATTCTATTCAATAAACAAATATTGATTCAATACTCCATGGCAGGGATTATTTTTGACTATGAGTACACAATGGTAAATAACAGAAATATAGTCCATATCTATCTTCCTTCAGATTTTTTGACAGGATATAAGCACATAAATAAACACAGCAATTACAGATTTGTATAAAATTTTGAAGGAAAAAAAGGAGGATATTTTATAGAGAATAAATTTTAGAACTGTGTAGTCTGATAGTGGGAGATACCCCATACATGTTCACAAAATACTTTTCAGAAGAGAAGATATTTTGGCTGAGACTAGAAAACGGAGAGGTGCTGTATCCAGTCTTTAGGAATAGGATGGACTCTTACTCAAAATTTTGTTCAGATGTCAAGATTGATGAAGCTACACACACTGAAAGGGTATGAAATGTTTTATCACTAACACAGTGAGGCTCCCTGAGAGCAGAGCAGGCCTCTTAAGTTGATCCAAAAAATGGCTAGAGAAAGTAAGGAAAGGACACATGCTTGGAGTAATGAGTGGGTCCATAGTAAGGGTCCCAGAGCACAGAAAGGGGCTTGTAGTAGTTTGAAACTACTATAGGTGTCAAAGAGCTTTCCTGGGCTTTCTTATCAGCTTGTCCAGATATGGAGCCAAAGAGGAAACAGAAAGGGTGAGGCACCTACCTGGCAGAAGTAAAACATCCAAAAATAGAGACTTTCTTACAGAAAGCTACCTTTGGACAGAGCTGGATGATGGGTGAGGAGAGAGCTTGTTAAAACTTAGAACTTAGCCATGAGGCCTGAGAAAACTGAGCATGATCAAAGCAGAATGCTGGTGTGGATGGTGTACGGTAAATAAAGGTGAGGAAATTTCTAAAAACATTTATCATTTTATCCATGTTTCTCTGTAATTTTTCAATCTCTTAACCAGGATGTCATTCAGAATCAGAATGGACACCAGCCTTAGCTCTAGAATAAGATCCTCCAGGCTCCCCACTGAGCCATGAATTAACCCTTTAATATTCAGATTACTTAAAAAGTCCATGATGTCTTAGAGAGGGGACAGGTGCCCAGATCAGTAGGGAAGATAATTGGGAAGCTCAGGGCAGTGGCTCTTTCCCAAGACACACAAAGTATTTCAAACTTTTAAAGCTGGTATAGTACCAGCTGAATGTTGACCTTATTTTAAGTATTTTCTACAAGTGAATGAACTAGAAATTGAAACTTATGATCAAAAGTCAAAATGAAGATACAAACATTTCAAATAGTACTATTTCTTAAACTTCAACATAAATATAAAGTATAAAAAAGATATTTTTAAATGACTTGCATCCTCAGTTTTAAAAACATATATGATATTGTACAGGGATATGATTAGCCCATATACAAACGTGTAAATTTAAAAATATTTCTCTTCCTCTGGGTGCAAATATCCCCATTCTTATTCTCCTGATTTGGTGAGGACCACAAACTAAATTACAGCTCCTATGTGCCACTCAAAAAGTGCCTTTATGCAGTGAACAACTTGAAACAGTATGTAGGTTGGACTTACTGTTAAAATTCTTGAAAAGTGCTAATAATCTAAATGTTCTTTAATTATTTTGAAAATTAGGGAAGAAAAGAGTAGCTGTCTTGCAAGTAATAGCAATGAATCTGTACATATTTCAGAGGAGAATATTTTAGATCATCAACATTCAGTTCCAGTTTGGCTAGGAGAAAAACAAGAAACACTAGTCACTAGCTTTCTGTTTTTAGGAAAGAAATTGGTGAGAAAAATAATTCATTTCTTATTATTTTCAGTTGTAGGTTGTTGGTGAAATTATCTGCAATTTGAGGAAGGGAAAACTCTTGGATATTTGCTTTAAAATATCACTAGAGGGCTTCCCTGGTGGCACAGTGGTTGAGAGTCCGCCTGCCAATGCAGGGGACACGGGTTCGTGCCCCGAGCTGGGAAGATCCCACATGCCGCGGACCGGCTGGGCCCATGAGCCATGGCCGCTGAGCTTGCGCGTCCGGAGCCTGTGCTCCACAGCGGGAGAGGCCACAACAGTGAGAGACCCGTGTACCGCAAAAAAAAAAAAAAAAAAAAAAAACTTACTAGAAAATCCTTCATTGCATTTTTTCATGGTTGTTGGACACAAAGCAATGGCATACATTTATGTATGAGCAAAATCACCAGCTGAAAATGAACTTTTATTTCCCCATGGGAACGTAACAGAAAAAATCTTGGAATTTCACTTTTTTTGTTACTTCTGCTTTTTAATGAAAATACTAATTATCCTCAATAGGAGCTCTGGTAATACATTATTTAATATTTCTTTTTTGAGCTAACACAGATGCTGTCAGACTATTCAAAATAGTTTTGCCAATTTTTAAAAGGCAGTCTTTCTGTCATATGTGGGTGGAGAGGTTGATGAATTTACCTGACAAAATTCATTGGTAAATAATAATTCAGTTTGCTTTATTAAAGCATTTTTCATTTTACAGTTGTGATTAAAAGTCTTGGCTTTTTCTTTTGCATTTTATGATGTTTCAGAGTATATCAGTAAAGCTATAAAAATATTTATTTTTCTCCACTGAAAGAATACTTTGTATAAATACATCTTAAGCAAAAAGGAAAATTCATTTTTATGGTTGATTTTTCACAGTGACTCACAGAGACAAGAGATTTTACTACAAGTGTATAGTATATTTAAATTAAGGAACCCTTCTTTTCTAAGATTGTTTTCTGTTTTCCACAGCACTTTTTGTGAATCCTCTAGCTGTCTGTATTTTAATAAGAATGTTGGACTTTCCTGGTGACACAGTAGTTAAGAATCTCCCTGACAATGCAGGGGACATGGGTCCGAGCCCTGGTCCGGGAAGATCACACATGCTGTGGAACAACTAAACCCATGCACCACAGCTATTGAGCCTGCACTCTAGAGCCTGCAAGCCCACAACTACTGAGCCTGTGTGCTACAACTACTGAAGCCTGTGTGCCTAGAGCCCATGCTCCACAACAAGAGAAGCCTGTGCACCGCAAGGAAGAGTGGACCCCGCTCGCCACAGCTAGAGAAAACCTGCACTCAGCAAAAAAGACCCAATGCAGCCAAAATTAATTAATTAATTAATTTAAAAAATAAGAAGTTTATGACCAAAGGAATATATGGATTAAATCAGGTACTATAAGCCACTTGAAAGATCAAAGTAAATTTCTTTAGTAAAACTGTGTGCCCAGACTGTGTTGATAATTGAAGAGTTTTAGTTAAATAAAAGATACTGACATCTTAAAAGTCCACATTCATAAATATGCTTTGCCTAAGATTTTGAAGAGCTTCTGGAAAGAGCATCGTAATAATAATTATGTTGAGAATATTTTGTTATTTAGCAAAACAATCTAATTGGCCAAAGTTCATTTTAACAGGGTGGAAAACATATATATAATAGATATTTTTAATGCAATGTCATAACAGAATTTCCAAAAATTTGTAATCAAAAGGAACTGAATCGGCATAACTGCTTATTTCAAAGTATTTCTAACACTGACTTTTTAATTGATAAATAAAAGGTTAAAGATTCACACATTTTATTGTGTAAGAATATTACAAAAGCTCAAACTATATCTGATAAAAATATATAATACATTTAAAACATCTTTCAAAATAAGTTGCTTGGTGAGATATTTGCTAAATAAAATTTTACATGTTCAAATCTTACAGAGCTTTATAGAAATCTTAATAATTCATCTAAAATTATAAAATATCATTGTATAAAAGTATGACATAAACTCTGAAATTAAAATAGCTGTATTTAATATTTTATAGCAATATTCACTTATAGAATAACAAAATTTTTTTAAAGTAGTGAAGATAAGGGGGGATAATCATAATAGTTTTCATTATATTTAAGTAGCAATTGAAAATATTTCATTACAAGATAATATATTTAATAAATGTTTTACCAAATATTTCTGTTTAAACCCCACATACAATATTGGTTCCAAAAAATTAAATAATTTAACTTCCTTCAATATAATTTTAAGAGAATTTCAAAAATTTTTTGCAAATATATAATTTTATTGTAGAGCCTTTTATATTAAAATTATAGAATAAAAAGTAAAACATTTATTATTTTTCCTTTTTCATAGTAAAATATAACTATGATTCTCAAAAATGAGATGCAATAAACTTAAGTAAAACAAAATGTAATAAGGAGATTCATTTGTTTTTTGAAGGAGTTTCATTTATTCTTGTTTTAATTATCCAGTATTAAATCAACATTGTTAAACATAAATTTGAAGTGTAGAAGGGAATATACAGAGGAAAACATAAAACAATGGAACTGGAAAGGAAATGGACCATTATGAAAGAAAGTGCATGGATATGTAGGTCAAGGGGGAACCTACATATATTTTAGTTAAAAAAAAATTGTAATCACAACCTCATGTAGCTTGTAAACCACTTCATCATTCCAGTTCCTATTTGGTATGTTAGTTAACTAGAGTTTGGGTAGCTGCCTCACTTTAGCACAAACAACCATGTTGATGATTCACTCCGTGGCAGATGGCAGATGCTATCCTTGTCCTATATGTAACTCATAGATATCTGAGTGTGCAACTTCCAAATGCCTGAAGGAACTGCTGAAAGATGAACTGCCAGCCTGAAGTGCCAAGGAATGAATACTATAAGCAGCCCTGAAACAATGACGTTTCACATTTCATATAAACAGACTCTAGCTATATTTACCACAGGATAAACAGGATAATTTTGAGGTGTGTTCTTTTGCATTGTTTCCATCATTTTTCTGTGGGATTGAGGACCTTGTTCTTCACCACTATATATAAGCCTGAGCTACGATGGATAGCCACAGAAACACATGAATACAGTAAGTTATTTCTCTACATAATATGTTAATTATTTTATATAGAATAATTCACTGAAGTCAGTCTCTTGTAGACAGCACATATACATGTCTTTATTTTGTATCCATTCTGCCAGTCTATGTCTTTTGGTTGGAGCATTTAATCCATTTACATTTAAGGTAATTATTGATATGTTTGTTCCTATTAGTATTTCCTTAATTGTTTTGGGTTTGTTATTGTAGGTTCTTTTCCTTCTCTTGTGCTTCCTGCCTAGAGATGTTCCTTTAGCATTTGTTGTAAAGCTAAGCTGGTTTGGTGGTGCTGAGTTCTCTTAGCTTTTGCTTTTCTGTAAAAGTTTTAATTTCTCCATCAAATCTGAATGAGATTCTTTGTGGGTAGAGCAATCTTGGTTGTAGGTTTTCCCCTTTCATTACTTTAAATATGTCCTGCCATCCCCTTCTGGCTTGCAGAGTTTCTGCTGAAAAATCAGCTGTTAACCTTATGGGGATTCCCTTGTATGTTATTTGTTCCTTTTCCCTTGGTGCTTTTAATATTTTTTCTTTGTATTTAATTTTTGAAAGTTTGATTAATATGTATGTATTAATAATTTGATTAATAAGTGTTTCTCCTTGGATTTATCCTGTATGGGACTCTGTGCTTCCTGGACTTGATTGACTATTTCCTTTCCCATGTTAGGGAAGCTGTCAACTATGATCTCTTCAAATATTTTCCCAGTCCTTTTCTTTTTCTCTTCTTCTTCTGGGACCCCTATAATTTAAATGTTGGTGCATTTAATGTTGTCCCAGAGGTCTCTGAGACTGTCCTCAATTGTTTCCATTCTTTTTTCTTTGTTCTGCTCTGTGGTAGTTATTTCCACTATTTTATCTTCCAGGTCACTTTTACGTTCTTCTGCCTCAGTTATTCTGCTATTGATTCCTTCTAGAGAATTTTTAGTTTCATTTATTGTGTTGTTCATCATTGTTTCTTGGCTATTTCGTTCTTCTAGGTCCTTATTAAACCTTTCTTTTATTTTCTCCATTCTATTTCCAAGATTTTGGATCATCTTTACTATCATTACTCTGAATTCATTTTCAGGTAGACTGCTTATTTCCTCTTCATTTTTTTGGCCTGGTGGGTTTTTCCTTGCTCCATCATCTGCTGTGTATTTCTCTGTCTTCTCATTTTGCTTAACTTACTGTGTTTGGTGTCTCCTTTTCACAGGCTGCAGGTTCATAGTTCCCATTGTTTTCGGTGTCTGCCCCCAGTGGCTGAGGTTGGTTCAGTGGGTTTTGTAGGCTTCCTGGTGGAGTGGACTGTGGCCTGTTTTCTGGTAGATGAGGGTGGATCTTGTCTTTCTGGTGCACAGGACCGTGTCTGGTGGTATGTTCTGGGGTGTCTGTGAACTTATTATGATTTTAGGCAGCCTCTTTGCTAATAGGTGGAATTGTGTTCCTGTCTTACTAGTTGTTTGGCATGGGGTGCCCAGCACTCGAGCTTGCTGGTCGTTGAGTGGAGCTGGGTCTTAGTGTTTAGATGGAGATTTCTGGGAAAGCTTTTGCTGATTGATATTACATGGGACCAGGAGTTCTCTGGTGGACCAATGTCCTCAACTTGGCTCTCCCTCCTCAGAGGCTCAGGCCTGACACCTGGCCAGAGCACCAAGACCCTGTGAGCTACAGGGCTTAGAAGAAAAGGGAGAAAAAATAAAAAGAAAGAACAAAGAAACTGAAATACAATAAAATAAATACAGTTATTAAAATAAAAAAGCAAAATCTATTATTAAAATGAAAAAAATTAAAATGTAATAAAAAAAAGAAAGAATAGAGCAACCAAACCAATAAACAAATCCACCAATGATAACAAGTGCTAAAAACAATATTAAAAAAAAAGAAAGAAAACTGGACAGACAGAACCCTAGGACAAATGGTAAAAGCAAATGTATACAGACAAAATCACACAAAGAAGCATACACATACACACTCACAAAAAAGAGAAAAAGGAAAAAAGAAAATATATATATATGAAAAAAGGAAGAGAGCAACCAAATCAATAAACAAATCTACCAATGATAATAAGCTGTAAATACTAAACTAAGATAAACATAAAACCAGAAACAAATTAGATGCAGAAAGCAAACCCCAAGTCTACATTCCTCCACTGCCTCAATTTTGGGATGATTCATTGTCTCTTCGGGTATTCCACAGATTTAGGGTACATCAAGTTGATTGTGGAGATTTAATCTGCTGCTATAGAGGCTGCATGGAGAAATTTCCCTTTCTCTTCTTTCTTCACACATTTCCTTGCGTTCACCTTTGGATTTGGCCCTGTCTCTGCATGTAGGTTGCCCTCTGGCATCTGTTATTTGCCCAGATGAGGGGATTAAAAGAGCGGCTGATTAGGGGGCCCTGGCTCACTCAGGCCAGGAGGAGGGAGGGGTACAGAATCAGGGCAAGCCTGCAGCAGCAGAGGACAGTGTGACATTGCACCAGCCTGAGGCATGCTGTGTGTTCTCTGGAAAAGTTGTCCCTGGGTCACTGGACCCTGACAGTGGCAGGCTGCACAAGCTCCCAGGAGGGAGGTGTGGAGAGTGACCTGTGATGCACACAGGCTTCTTGGTGGCTGCAGCAGCAGCCTTAGAATTTCATGCCCTTCTCTGGGGTCCACACTGATAGCTGAGGCTCACGTCCATCTCTGGAGCTCATTTAGGTGGTGCTCTGAATCCCCTCTCCTTGCACACCCTGAAACAATGGTCACTTACCTCTTAGGCAGGTCCAGACATTTTCCTGGACACCCTCCAAGTTAGCTGTGGTGCACTAGCCCCCTTCAGGTTGTGTTCATGCCGCCAACCCCAGTCCTCTCCCTGGGATCTGATCTCCGAAGCCCAAGCCTCAGCTCCCAGGCCCCACTCGCCCTGTTGGGTGAGCAGACAAGCTTCTCAGGTTGGTGAGTGCTGGTCGGCACTGATCCTCTGTGCAGGAATCTCTCAACTTTGTCCTTGCACCCCTGTTGCTGTGCTCTCCTCCATGGCTCTGAAGCTTCCCCCTCTGGCTATGCCCCATCTCCACCAGTGAAGGGGCTTCCTAGTGTGTGGAAACTTTTCCTCCTTCACAGCTCCCTCCCAGAGGTGCAGGTCCTGTTCCTATTCTTTCCTCTCTGTTTTTTCATTTTTATTGTGCCCTATCCAGGTATGTGGGGATTTTCTTGACTTTTGGGAAGTCTGAGGTCTTTTGCCAGTGTTCAGTAGGTGTTCTGTAGGGGTTGTTCCACATGTAGATGTATTTTTGGTGTATTTGTGGGGAGGAAGGTGATCACATCTTACTCCTCTGCCATCTTGAAGGTCCCCCTCCTCAAGAGATACTTAAAAATATTTTGAACTAAATGGAAATAAAAATATAAGCTACCAATATTTGTAGGATGGGGCAAAAGCAGTGTTTAGAAGAAAATTAGCACAGAATACATGTGTTAGAAAAGAAGAAAGATCTGAAATTAATAATTTCAGCATCAGCCTTAAATATTAGAAAAAGAATTAAATCCAAATTAAGCAGGAGAAAAGAAGTAATAAAAATCAGAGCATGTATCAAAGAAATTGACAACAGGAAAACAACAGAGAAAAACAAAGAAACCTAAAGTTGGTTCTTTGAAAAGTCTGACAAAATTGATAAACTCTCAACCAGTCTAACTGATAAAAAAGTAAAAATACACAAATACTAGTATAAGAAATAATGGAGGCTGTATAGCACAGGGAACTCTACTCAGTACTCTGTAATGACCTATAGAGGAAACGAATCAAAAAAAGAGTGGATATATGTATATGTATACCTGATTCACTTCGATGTACTCCTGAAACTAGCACAACATTGTAAATCAACTATACTTCAATAAAAATTAAAAAACAAAAGAAATGAAGGAGGGCACTCACTATCAATCCCATGGATGTTATAAGGAAAATAAAGAAATATAAACAATTCTATGCCCACAAATCTGATAACTTAGATGAAATGGACCAATTTTTCTTGAAACCCCAATCTACCAAAATTAATTAAATATGGAGAAACAAATAATTATATGCACACATGCACACACACACACACACACACACACACATGCATATATGAAATAACATCAAAAATAGAAAGCACCAGGCCCATATGGTTTCACTGGTGAATTCTACCAAACAACAGAAGAGCAAATCATTTCAATTCTCAGCAATCTCTTTGAGAAAATAGAAGCAGAGGGAACACTTTCTAAACTCATTTTATGAGGTCAGTGATACACAAATACCAAAAACAGACAAAGATGTTACAAGAAAGGAAAACTACAGACCAATATCTCTCATGAAAATGGCTGAAAAATCCTTAAGAAAATATTGAGTAATCAAATCAAAATGTGTATGAAAACTATTATTAACATGACCAACTTGAACTTATTCCAAGAATGAGAGATTGGCTCTAATTCAAACATCAATTAATGTAATCTATAACATCAACAACAGCTAAAGAAAAAAGATTATATTATCATATAGACAGATGCAGAAAGGGCATTTGACACAATCCAACTCTCATACAGGATAAAAACTGTTAGAAAACTACAAATAGAGGGGTACTTCCTCAGCCTGATGAAGAACATCTACCAAAATCCTATAGCCAACATCATATTTAGTGATAAGAAATGAGAAGCTTCCTGCTAAGATCAGGAATAGGCAAAGATTTTCCCTCCCACCAATACCATTCAACATTGTACTGGAAGTTCTAGCTAATGCAATAAGAAATGAAAAGGAATTTAAAAGGTACGCAGATTGCAAGGAAAAAAAATAAATATCTCTTCATTTAAAAATGACATGAACCAAAATGTAGAAAATCACAAAGAATCAAACAAAAATCTCCTGGAACTAACTTGTAATTATAGCAAGGCTGTAGAATATGAGGTTAATATTCAAAAGTCAATTGTTTAAGCAATAAACAATTGGAAGTTGAAATTAAAAACACAATGCCTTTTATATTAGCACCAAAATATTGTGAAATACCTAGGTATAAATATAACAAAATATGTGCAAAATATATATGAGAAATACTATAAAACTGTGAAAGAAATCAAATAATATCTAAACAAATGTAGATATATTCCATGTTCGTGGGTAGGAAGAATTGATATTGTTAACATATCAGTTCTTCTCAATTTTATCTATAAATTCAATGTAATCCCAAACAAAGGCCCAACAAGTTACTTTGTGATATAAACAAACTGTTTCTAAAGTTTCAAAGGAAAGAAAAGAAGCCAAAATAGTCAATATGATATTGAAGGTCAGAGTTGGAGGACTGACATGACCCAACTTCAAGTCTCACTAGAAAGCAACCATCAGGTCAGTGTAATATTAGTGAAAGAGTAGTAAAATAGATCAATAGAATGTAATAGAGAGCCCAGAAATAGACCCACACAAATACAGTCAACTGATCACTGACAAAGGAGCAAAGGCCATTGATTGGAGAAATTGTAACAAATGACACTAGGACAATTAGAAAGCTATACGCAAAAGAAGAAAAAAAAATCTAGAGACGACCTTACATGTCTTACAAAAATTAACTTGAAAATTAGCTCACAGACCTATACATAAAACATAAAACTATAAAACTTCTGGAAGATAACATAGGAGAAAATTTAGGTGACCCTGGGTTTAGCAATGAGTTTGTCAATAAAAACACCAAAAGATCAAAAGCGTGACCCATGAGAGAATGAATTGGTAAGTTAGACTCCATTAAAATAGATACTTCTGCTTTGTAAAAAAAAAAAAAAATTAAGAGAATGAAAACAGAAGCCACAGATTGGGAGACTGTATTTGAAAAGCATATATATGATAAAGGGTTTGTATCTGAAATACATATTTTTAAAAACCTATTAAAACTCAATAATAAGAAAACAAACAACCTGATTGAAAAGTGGGCAACAATCTGAACAGACACCTAACCAAAGAAGGTATATCAATGGCAAACAAGCCTATGAAAAGATGTTCAACATTTTACCTCATTAGGGAACTGCAAATTAAAACAATGAGATACCACTACTCACTTATCACCCCAGGATGGCTAAATTCAAACACACTGACAATAAATTCTAGTGAGGGTGTTGACCAAAAGCAACTCTCATTCTTTGCTAGGAGGAATGCAAAATGGTACGGCTACTTTGGAAGACAGTTTCTTACAAAGATAAATCTAGTTTTTGCATATAATCCACTCCCAGGTATTTGCTCAAATGAGTTGAAAACTTAAGTCCATGCAAAAAATATGCAAACAAATGTTTACAATCAATTTTTATCATAATTGCCAAAAACTGGAAGTAAGATGTTTTCCCGTAGGTGAATGGATAAACACTGTATTACATCCATACAATAGAATATTATTCAGTGATAAATCAAAGTGAGCTATCCAGCTACAGAAAGACATGGAGGGACCTTAAATGTATACTAAGTAAAGCAAACCAGTCTGAAAATCTGTTTGATTCTAACTATATTACATTTTGCAAAAGACCCAACTATAGAGAAAGTAAAATGATCAACAGTTCCCAGGGGCTGGGGATGAGGGGAAAGGGATGAATAGGTGCAACACAGGTGATTTTTAGGACAGTGAATCTATTCTGTATGACATTATGATTGTGGACACATGACATTATGTATAGAACTGCACAACAGAAAAAGTGAACCCTAATGTAAACCATGGAATTTAGTTAATAATGGTATATCAGTATTGGTTCATCAGTTGTAACAAATGTATCTCAAGAATGAAGGGTGTTAATAATAGGGAAAACCAAAGACAGGGAAGGAAGCAGTATTTGGGAACTCTTTGTACTTTCTGTTTAATATTTCAATAAATCTAAATGCACTCTCAGAAATGAAGTCTGTTTCTTAAAAATAAAAATCACCAACATCCACCCCACCCCCAAAAAAGGATTACATTTCCAAGTCACCTGCTTATGGTTAGCTTTTGAAAATACATGTCTGCCAGATTAACAAACTTTGTTTAAAGTTAACTCATGCAATAGCTAGAGAAAATATATTTAAAAAATTAAGCACAACAGTGAATTGTACAGAAAGAAAACAATATGGATTTTGTGAAGTTTTCCCTGATCCTATTTAAAATTATATCTCCCCAAACTTGGAACTCCCTGTTGACACTTTCTGACTGTATTTTTGCTCATAGCACAAACTACCATTTTACCTACTATATATTTTATAACTTGTTTTGTCTCACTAGAATGTAATTTCCTTCAGGGCAAATATATTTGACTGGTATTTTGACTGCTGTATCTCCAGGGCCATGCACAGCATCTAGAATATAGTAAATGCATTGTATATGATTGGATAAATGGATTTATGGGAAAAGATTTAAAATTGACGTGTGAAATAACAGAAAATATATTGATATATATTGGTCTCTGCCCTTGGTTCCCAGCACAGAGCTCCTAAAACTGTTGTAACTTTCTAAGTTATAAGAATTCTAGGAGCATCTTTTTCTGATATCTGGTCTTTGGTCCTAGTTCCTCAGACAGAGGTCCTAAAACCCATTGGAATTTCCTGGGTAATAACAGCATCTTTTGTTCCAGTGAGGTGACTCTTGGTGGGCTCCTTAATGGGGGCTGGTCAGTAGAAACACCAAGCCATTATTAGAAGCTTGGAACTTTCAGCCCCACCCCCTCACTCTATGGGAAAGGGAGAAGGGCTAGAAATGGAGTTAATGATTGATCATGCCTACAGGATGAAGACTCCATAAAAATTCTAAAAGTATAGGGTTCAGAGAGCTTTGGGGTTGATGAACACATTCACATGCCAGGAGGGTGACAAACCCTAACTCCAAGGGGTCAGAAGCTTCTGTGCTTGGGACCCTTCCAGAAATTGCACTATGTATCTCTTCATCTGGCTGGTTGTTTATATATTTTATCATATATTTTATTATATAAGAAAGTAGTAAGCAGAAGTAAGTGTTTCCCTGAGTATGAGCTATTCTTAAAAATGATAGAACCCAAGCAGGAGAGGCATGGGAACATCTGATTTACAACGACTTGGTCAAAAGCACAGGTGGCAACCTAGACTTTCAACTGGCTTCTGAGGTGTGGGGTCAGTCTTGCAGGGCTAAGCTCTTAACCTGTGGGGTCTGTGATAATGTCAGAATTGAATTGAGTTGTAGGATACCCAGCTGGTATAGCAGAGAACTGCTTAATGGGGGGGAAAAACCCATACATTTGGTGTCAGAAGTGTTATAAATAGAGCGTGAGTACAGCAGAAACAGAGTTTTTTTGAGACAGGACAATCATTAAAAATTTAAGACTCTTCATAGGACTGGTCTTTAAATGATTTGTAAGATTGGAGAGAAGGAGAAGAGGACAAGAGAGACCACACTTGGTGGTAACACTATAATTCAAGTCAAACTGATAAATACTGGGTCATACAGAACTGAAAAACTTTGGATCAGGTGGACCAGAGAATGGGAGTAAATGTGTATAGCAACACAGAAGCAACCTGTATCAGCTATAAAGCCCACAGTTTCCAGACTTCATGATAAAAACTATCTGTATGCTCTTGGTTAGCAGTCAGACCCTAATCCCAAATCCTAATGCATTACAAAGTTTACCGCAACACTTACACAAAAAGTCAACAAGGTATTTGGGGTTATCAGTGCCCGATTTTAGTTGGAAAGACCCCATCCCTGACCCCAGTGTGTTCTACACATCACCAAATATTTTTTTCAGTATTATTTCAATGTAAGAAACAAAAAAGTAAAAAGTGTACACACAAATAATACAGCTAGAAAATTGTGAATTCAATTTTTCTTCATCAGATACATTTTTGACCACACGTAAGTGGATTAAAATGTAGATAATATAAAGAATGGGATACATATTTTGTAAGTACAATTAAATTACAATCTTTTTTGGTGCACACATCAGAAAAGACATCAACTCTTAACAATGAAGGAGCAAAGCAACACATTAAAAATATATCCAGAATAAGACAGAACAGAGGGAAAAATAATACATAATTATTACTCCAGAAGATCCATAGGAGTAAAAACCATTGCATATTGTGCCTCAAGTGGCAGGGACATTTCATAGTCAGTGGATTTTTTTTTTTTAAACATCTTTATTGGGGTATAATTGCTTTACAATGGTGTGTTAGTTTCTGCTTTATAACAAAGTGAATCAGTTATACATATAAATATGTTCCCATATGTCCTCCCTCCTTCATCTCCCTCCCTCCCACTCTCCCTATCCCATCCCCCCAGGCTGTCACAAAGCACCGAGCTAATATCCTGTGCCTTGCGGCTGCTTCCCCCTAATTATCTACCTTACTACGTTTGTTAGTGTGTATATGTCCATGACTCTCTCTCACCCTGTCAAAGCTCACTCTTCCCCCTCCCCATATCCTCAAGTCCGTTCTCCAGTAGGTCTGCATCTTTATTCCTGTCTTACCCCTAGGTTCTTCTTGACAATTTTTGCCTTAAATTCCATATATATGTGTTAGCATACGGTATTTGTCTTCTTCTTTCTGACTTACTTCACTCTGAATGACAGACTCTAGGTCTATCCATCTCATTACAAATAGCTCAATTTCATTTCTTTTTAAGGCTGAGTAATATTCCATTGTGTATATGTGCCACATCTTCTTTATCCATTCATCCGATGATGGGCGCTTAGGTTGTTTCCATCTCAGGGCTATTGTAAATAGAGCTGCAATGAACATTTTGGTACATGACTCTTTTTGAATTTTGGTTTTCTCAGGGTATATGCCCAGTAGTGGGATTGCTGGGTCATATGGTAGTTCTATTTGTAGTTTTTTAAGAAACCTCCATACTGTTCTCCATAGTGGCTGTACCAATTCACATTCCCACCAGCAGTGCAAGAGTGTTCCCTTTTCTCCACACCCTCTCCAGCATTTATTGTTTCTAGATTTTTTGATGATGGCCATTCTGACCGGTGTGAGATGATATCTCATTGTAGTTTTGATTTGCATTTCTCTAATGATTAATAATGTTGAGCATTCTTTCATGTGTTTGTTGGCATTCTGTATATCTTCTTTGGAGAAATGTCTATTTAGGTCTTCTGCCCATTTTTGGATGGGGTTGTTTGTTTTTTTGTTATTGAGCTGCATGAGCTGCTTATAAATTTTGGAGATTAATCCTTTGTCAGTTGCTTCATCTGCAAATATTTTCTCCCATTCTGAGGGTTGTCTTTTGGTCTTGATTATGGTTTCCTTTGCTGTGCAAAAGCTTTGAAGTTTCATTAGGTCCCACTTGTTTATTTTTGTTTTTATTTCCATTACTCTAGGAGGTGGGTCAGAAAGGATCTTGCTGTGATTTATGTCATAGAGTGTTCTGCCTATGTTTTCCTCTAAGAGTTTGATAGTTTCTGGCCTTACATTTAGGTCTTTAATCCATTTTGAGCTTATTTTTGTGTACGGTGTTAGGGAGTGATCTAATCTCATACTTTTACATGTAGCTGTCCAGTTTTCCCAGCACCATTTATTGAAGAGGCCGTCCTTTCTCCACTGTACATTCTTGCCACCTTTATCAAAGATAAGGTGTCCATATGTGTGTGGGTTTATCTCTGGGCTTTCTAACCTGTTCCGTTGATCTATCTTTCTGTTTTTGTGCCAGTACCATACTATCTTGATTACTGCGGCTTTGTAGTATAGTCTGAAGTCAGGGAGCCTGATTCCTCCAGCTCCTTTTTTCGTTCTCAAGATTGCTTTGGCTATTCGGGGTCTTTTGTGTTTCCATACAAATTGCGAAATTTTTTGTTCTAGTTCTGTGAAAAATGCCAGTGGTAGTTTGATAGGGATTGCATTGAATCTGTAGATTGCTTTGGGTAGTAGAGTCATTTTCACAATGTTGATTCTTCCCATCCAAGAACATGGTACATCTCTCCATCTATTTGTATCATCTTTAATTTCTTTCATCAGTGTCTTATAATTTTCTGCATACAGGTCTTTCATCTCCTTAGGTAGGTTTATTCCTAGATATTTTATTCTTTTTGTTGCAATGGTAAATGGGAGTGTTTTCTTGATTTTACTTTCAGATTTTTCATCATTAGTATATAGGAATGCCAGGGATTTCTGTGCATTAATTTTGTATCCTGCTATTTTACCAAATTCATTGATTAACTCTAGTAGTTTTCTGGTAGCATCTTTAGGATTCTCTATGTATAGTATCATGTCATCTGCAAACAGTGACAGCTTTACTTCTTCTTTTCCGATTTGGATTCCTTCTATTTCCTTTTCTTCTCTGATTGCTGTGGCTAAAGCTTCCAAAACTATGTTGAATAAGAGTGGTGAGAGTGGGCAACCTTGTCTTGTTCCTGATCTTAGTGGAAATGCTTTCAGTTTTTCACCATTGAGGATGATGTTTGCTGTGGGCTTGTCATATATGGCCTTTATTATGTTGAGGAAAGTTCCCTCTATGCCTACTTTCTACAGGGTTTTTATCATAAATGGGTGTTGAATTTTGTTGAAAGCTTTCTCTGCATCTATTGAGGTGATCATATGGTTTTTCTCCTTCAGTTTTTTAATATGGTTTATCACATTGATAGATTTGCGTATATTGAAGAATCCTTGCATTCCTGGAATAAACCCCACTTGATCATGGTGTGTGATCCTTTTAATGTGCTGTTGGATTCTGTTTGCTAGTATTTTGTTGAGGATTTTTGCATCAATGTTCATCAGTGATATTGGCCTGTAGTTTTCTTTCTTTGTGACATCCTTGTCTCATTTTGGTATCAAGGTGATGGTGGCTTCGTAGAAGGAATTTGGGAGTGTTCCTCCCTCTGCTATATTTTGGAAGAGTTCAAGAAGGATAGGTGTTAGCTCTTCTCTAAACGTTTGATAGAATTTACCTGTGAAGCCATCTGGTCCTGGGCTTTTGTTTGTTGGAAGATTTTTAATCACAGTTTCAATTTCAGTGCTTGTGATTGGTCTGTTCATATTTTGTATTTCTTCCTGATTCAGTCTTGGCAGGTTGTGCATTTCTAAGAATTTGTCCATTTCTTCCAGATTGTCCATTTTATTGGCATAGAGTTGCTTGTAGTAATCTCTCATGATTTTTTTTATTTCTGCAGTGTCAGTTGTTACTTCTTTCTCATTTCTAATTCTATTGATTTGAGTCTTCTCCCTTTTTTTCTTGATGAGTCTGGCTAGTGGTTTATCTATTTTGTTTATCTTCTCAAAGAACCAGCTTTTAGTTTTATTGATCTTTGCTATCGTTTCTTTCATTTCTTTTTCATTTATTTCTGATCTGATTTTTATGATTTCTTTCCTTCTGCTAGCTTTGGGGTTTTTTTGTTCTTCTTTCTCTAATTGCTTGAGGTGCAAGGTTAGGTTGTTTATTCGAGATGTTTCCTGCTTCTTAAGATGGGCTTATATTGCTATAAACTTCCCCCTTAGACTGCTTTTGCTGCAGCCCATAGGTTTTGGGTCATCGTGTCTCCATTGTCATTTGTTTCTAGGTATTTTTTTTATTTCCTTTTTGATTTCTTCAGTGATCACTTCATTATTAAGTAGTGTATTGTTTAGCCTCCATGTGTTTGTATACTTTACAGATCTTTTCTTGTAATTGATATCTAGTCTCATGCGTTGTGGTCAGAAAAGATACTTGATACAATTTCAATTTTCTTAAATTTACCAAGGCTTGATTTGTGACCCAAGATATGATCTATCCTGGAGAATGTTCCATGAGCACTTGAGAAAAATGTGTATTCTGTTGTTTTTGGATGGAGTGTTCTATAAATATCAATTAAGTCCATCTTGTTTAATGTATCATTTAAAGCTTGTGTTTCCTTATTTATTTTCATTTTGGATGATCTGTCCATGGGTGAAAGTGGGGTGTTAAAGTCCCCTACTATGAATGTGTTACTGTCGATCTCCCCTTTTATGACTGTCAGTATTTGCCTCATGAATTGAGGTGCTCCTATGTTGGGTGCATAAATATTTACAATTGTTATATCTTCTTCTTGGATCGATCCCTTGATCATTATGTAGTGTCCTTCTTTGTCTCTTTTAATAGTCCTTATTTTAAAGTCTATTTTGTCTGATATGAGAATTGCTACTCCAGGTTTCTTTTGGTTTCCATTTGCATGGAATATCTTTTTCCATCCCCTTACTTTCAGTCTGTATGTGTCTCTAGGTCTGAAGTGGGTCTCTTGTAGACAGCATATATAAGGGTCTTGTTTTTGTATCCATTCAGCCAATCTGTGTCTTTTGGTGGGAGCATTTAGTCCATTTACATTTAAGGTAATTATCCATATGTATGTTCCTATTCCCATTTTCTATATTGTTTTGGGTTCGTTATTATAGATCTTTTCCTTCTCTTGTGTTTCTTGTCTAGAGAAGTTCCTTTAGCATTTGTTGTAAAGCTGGTTTGGTGGTGCTGAACTCTCTCAGCTTTTGCTTGTCTGTAAAGGTTTTAATTTGTCCATCAAATGTGAATGAGATCCTTGCTGGGTAGAGTAGTCTTGGTTGCAGGTTCTTCTCCTTCATCACTTTCAGTATGTCCTGCCACTCCCTTCTGGCTTGTAGGGTTTCTGCTGAGAGATCAGCTGTTAACCTTATGGGGATTCCCTTGTGTGTTATTTGTTGTTTTTCCCTTGCTGCTTTTTTTTTTTTTTTTTTTTTTAAACATCTTTATTGGGGTATAATTGCTTTACAATGGTGTGTTAGTTTCTGCTTTATAACAAAGTGAATCAGCTATACATATACATATGATCCCATATGTCTTCCCTCTTGCGTCTCCCTCCCTCCCACTCTCCCCATCCCACCCTTCCAGGCTGTCACAAAGCACCGAGCTAATATCCCTGTGCCTTGCGGCTGCTTCCCCCCAGCTATCTACCTTACTACGTTTGTTAGTGTGTATATGTCCATGACTCTCTCTCGCCCTGTCAAAACTCACCCTTCCCCCTCCCCATATTCTCAAGTCCGTTCTCCAGTAGGTCTGCGTCTTTATTCCTATCTTACCCCTAGGTTCTTCATGACATTTTTTTCCCTTAAATTCCATATATATGTGTTAGCATACGGTATTTGTCTTTTTCTTTCTGACTTACTTCACTCTGTATGACAGACTCTAGTTCTATCCATCTCATTACAAATAGCTCAATTTCATTTCTTTTTAAGGCTGAGTAATATTCCATTGTGTATATGTGCCACATCTTCTTTATCCATTCATCCGATGATGGGCGCTTAGGTTGTTTCCATGTCCTGGCTATTGTAAATAGAGCTGCAATGAACATTTTGGTACATGACTCTTTTTGAATTTTGGTTTTCTCAGGGTATATGCCAAGTAGTGGGATTGCTGGGTCATATGGTAATTCTATTTGTAGTTTTTTAAGGAACCTCCATACTGTTCTCCACAGTGGCTGAACCAATTCACATTCCCACCAGCAGTGCAAGAGTGTCCCCTTTTCTCCACACCCTCTCCAGCATTTATTGTTTCTAGATTTTTTGATGATGGCCATTCTGACTGGTGTGAGATGATATCTCATTGTAGTTTTGATTTGCATTTCTCTAATGATTAATGATGTTGAGCATTCTTTCATGTGTTTGTTGGCATTCTGTATATCTTCTTTGGAGAAATGTCTATTTAGGTCTTCTGCCCATTTTTGGATGGGGTTGTTTGTTTTTTTGTTATTGAGCTGCATGAGCTGCTTGTAAATTTTGGAGATTAATCCTTTGTCAGTTGCTTCATTTGCAAATGTTTTCTCCCATTCTGAGGGTTGTCTTTTGGTCTTGGTTATGGTTTCCTTTGCTGTGCAAAAGCTTTGAAGTTTCATTAGGTCCCATTTGTTTATTTTTGTTTTTATTTCCATTACTCTAGGAGGTGGGTCAGAAAGGATCTTGCTGTGATTTATGTCATAGAGTGTTCTTCCTATGTTTTCTTCTAAGAGTTTGATAGTTTCTGGCCTTACATTTAGGTCTTTAATCCATTTTGAGCTTATTTTTGTGTATGGTGTCAGGAGTGATCTAATCTCATACTTTTACATGTACCTGTCCAGTTTTCCCAGCACCATTTATTGAAGAGGCTGTCCTTTCTCCACTGTACATCCCTGCCTCCTTTATCAAAGATAAGGTGTCCATATGTGTGTGGGTTTATCTCTGGGCTTTCTATCCTGTTCCACTGATCTATCTTTCTGTTTTTGTGCCAGTACCATACTGTCTTGATTACTGTTGCTTTGTAATATAGTCTGAAGTCAGGGAGCCTTATTCCTCCAGCTCCTTTTTTCGTTCTCAAGTTTGCTTTAGCTATTCGGGGTCTTTTGTGTTTCCATACAAATTGCGAAATTTTTTGTTCTAGTTCTGTGAAAAATGCCAGTGGTAGTTTGATAGGGATTGCATTGAATCTGTAGATTGCTTTGGGTAGTAGAGTCATTTTCACAATGTTGATTCTTCCCATCCAAGAACATGGTATATCTCTCCATCTATTTGTATCATCTTTAATTTCTTTCATCAGTGTCTTATAATTTTCTGCATACAGGTCTTTCGCATCCTTAGGTAGGTTTATTCCTAGATATTTTATTCTTTTTGTTGCAATGGTAAATGGGAGTGTTTTCTTGATTTCACTTTCAGATTTTTCATCATTAGTATATAGGAATGCCAGAGATTTCTGTGCATTAATTTTGTATCCTGTAACTTTACCAAATTCATTGATTAGCTCTAGTAGTTTTCTGGTAGCATCTTTAGGATTCTCTATGTATAGTATCATGTCATCTGCAAACAGTGACAGCTTTACTTCTTCTTTTCCGATTTGGATTCCTTTTATTTCCTTTTCTTCTCTGATTGCTGTGGCTAAAACTTCCAAAACTATGTTGAATAAGAGTGGTGAGAGTGGGCAACCTTGTCTTGTTCCTGATCTTAGTGGAAATGCTTTCAGTTTTTCACCATTGAGGATGATGTTTGCTGTGGGCTTGTCATATATGGCTTTTATTATGTTTAGGAAAGTTCCCTCTATGCCTACTTTCTGGAGGGTTTTTATCATAAATGGGTGTTGAATTTTGTCGAAAGCTTTCTCTGCATCTATTGAGATGATCATATGGTTTTTCTCCTTCAATTTGTTAATATGGTTTATCACATTGATAGATTTGCGTATATTAAAGAATCCTTGCATTCCTGGAATAAACCCCACTTGATCATGGTGTATGATCCTTTTAATGTGCTGTTGGATTCTGTTTGCTAGTATTTTGTTGAGGATTTTTGCATCTATGTTCATCAGTGATATTGGCCTGTAGTGTTCTTTCTTTGTGACATCCTTGTCCGGTTTTGGTATCAAGGTGATGGTGGCTTCGTAGAAGGAATTTGGGAGTGTTCCTCCCTCTGCTATATTTTGGAAGAGTTTGAGAAGGATAGGTGTTAGCTCTTCTCTAAACTTTTGATAGAATTCACCTGTGAAGCCATCTGGTCCTGGGCTTTTGTTTGTTGGAAGGTTTTTAATCACAGTTTCAATTTCAGTGCTTGTGATTGGTCTGTTCATATTTTCTATTTCTTCCTGATTCAGTCTTGGCAGGTTGTGCATTTCTAAGAATTTGTCCATTTCTTCCAGATTGTCCATTTTATTGGCATAGAGTTGCTTGTAGTAATCTCTCATAATTTTTTTTATTTCTGCAGTGTCAGTTGTTACTTCTCCTTTTTCATTTCTAATTCTATTGATTTGAGTCTTCTCCCTTTTTTTCTTGATGAGTCTGGCTAGTGGTTTATCTATTTTGTTTATCTTCTCAAAGAACCAGCTTTTAGTTTTATTGATCTTTGCTATTGTTTCCTTCATTTCTTTTTCATTTATTTCTGATCTGATTTTTATGATTTCTTTCCTTCTGCTAGCTTTGGGGTTTTTTTGTTCTTCTTTCTCTAATTGCTTGAGGTGCAAGGTTAGGTTGTTTATTCGAGATGTTTCCTGCTTCTTAAGGTGGGCTTGTATTGCTATAAACTTCCCCCTTAGAACTGCTTTTGCTGCATCCCATAGGTTTTGGGTCGTTGTGTCTCCATTGTCATTTGTTTCTAGGTATTTTTTTATTTCCTCTTTGATTTCTTCAGTGATCACTTCATTATTAAGTAGTGTATTGTTTAGCCTCCATGTGTTTGTATTTTTTACAGATCTTTTCCTGTAATTGATATCTAGTCTCATGGCGTTGTGGTCGGAAAAGATAGTTGATACAATTTCAGTTTTCTTAAATTTACCAAGGCTTGATTTGTGACCCAAGATATGATCTATCCTGGAGAATGTTCCATGAGCACTTGAGAAAAATGTGTATTCTGTTGTTTTTGGATGGAGTGTCCTATAAATATCAATTAAGTCCATCTTGTTTAATGTATCATTTAAAGCTTGTGTTTCCTTATTTATTTTCATTTTGGATGATCTGTCCATGGGTGAAAGTGGGGTGTTAAAGTCCCCTACTATGAATGTGTTACTGTTGATTTCCCCTTTTATGGTTGTTAGTATTTGCCTTATGTATTGAGGTGCTCCTATGTTGGGTGCATAAATATTTACAATTGTTATATCTTCTTCTTGGATCGATCCCTTGATCATTATGTAGTGTCCTTCTTTGTCCCTTTTAATAGTCCTTATTTTAAAGTCTATTTTGTCTGATATGAGAATTGCTACTCCAGGTTTCTTTTGGTTTCCATTTGCATGGAATATCTTTTTCCATCCCCTTACTTTCAGTCTGTATGTGTCTCTAGTTCTGAAGTGGGTCTCTTGTAGACAGCATATATAAGGGTCTTGTTTTTGTATCCATTCAGCCAATCTGTGTCTCTTGGTGGGAGCATTTAGTCCATTTACATTTAAGGTAATTATCGATATGTATGTTCCTATTTCCATTTTATATATTGTTTTGGGTTCGCTACTATAGGTCATTTCCTTCTCTTGTGTTTCGTGTCTAGAGAAGTTCCTTTAGCATTTGTTGTAAAGCTGGTTTGGTGGTGCTGAACTCTCTCAGCTTTTGCTTGTCTGTAAAGGTTTTAATTTGTCCATCAAATGTGAATGAGATCCTTGCTGGGTAGAGTAGTCTTGGTTGCAGGCTATTCTCCTTCATCACTTTCAGTATGTCCTGCCACTCCCTTCTGGCTTGTAGGGTTTCTGCTGAGAGATCAGCTGTTAACCTTATGGGGATTCCCTTGTGTGTTATGTGTTGTTTTTCCCTTGCTGCTTTTAATATGCTTTCTTTGTATTTAATTTTTGACAATTTGATTAATATGTGTCTTGGCGTGTTTCTCCTTGTATTTATCCTGTATGGGACCCTCTGTGCTTCCTGGACTTGATTAACTATTTCCTTTCCCATATTAGGGAAGTTTTCAACTATAATCTCTTCAAATATTTTCTCAGTCCCTTTCTTTCTTTCTTCTTCTTCTGGAACCCCTATAATTCGAATGTTGGTGCGTTTCATGTTGTCCCAGAGGTCTCTGAGACTGTCCTCAGTTCTTTTCATTCTTTTTTCTTTATTCTGCTCTGCAGTAGTTATTTTCACTACTTTATCTTCCAGGTCACTTATCCGTTCTTCTGCCTCAGTTATTCTGCTATTGATCCTATCTAGAGTGATTTTAATTTCATTTATTGCATTGTTCATCGTTGCTTGTTTCATCTTTAGTTCTTGTAGGTCCTTGTTAACTGTTTCTTGCATTTTGTCCATTCTACTTCCAAGATTTTGGATCATCCTTACTATCATTATTCTGAATTCTTTTTCAGGTAGATTGCCTATTTCCTCTTCATTTGTTAGGTCTGGTGGGTTTTTATCTTGCTCCTTCATCTGCTGTGTGTTTTTCTGTCTTCTCATTTTGCTTATCTTACTGTGTTTGGGGTCTCCTTTTTGCAGGCTGCACTTTCGTAGTTCCCGTTGTTTTTGATGTCTATCTCCAGTGGCTAAGGTTGTTTCAGTGGGTTGTGTAGGCTTCCTGGTGGAGGGGACTAGTGCCTGTGTTGTGCTGGATGAGGCTGGATCTTGTCTCTCTAGTGGGCAGGTTCACGTCTGGTGGTGTGTTTTGGGGTGTCTGTGGCCTTATTATG
Organism: Phocoena phocoena; assembly: GCF_963924675.1. Lineage (NCBI taxonomy): Eukaryota > Metazoa > Chordata > Mammalia > Artiodactyla > Phocoenidae > Phocoena > Phocoena phocoena. The sequence goes on along the minus strand of NC_089222.1, from coordinate 122,757,401 downwards.
ATTTTAGGCAGCCTCTCTGCTAATGGGTGGGGTTGTGTTCCTGTTTTGCTAGTTGTTTGGCATAGGTTGTCCAGCACTGTGGCTTGCTGGTCGTTGAGTGAAGCTGGGTGCTGGTGTTAAGATGGAGGTCTCTGGGAGATTTCCACCGTTTAATATTATGTGGAGCTGGGAGGTCTCTTGTTGACCAGTGTCCTGAAGTTGGCTCTCCTACCTCAGAGGCAGAGCCCTGACTCCTGGCTGGAGCACCAAGAGCCTTTCATCCACACAGCTCAGAATAAAAGGGAGAAAAAGTAGGGAGAATTAGTAGAAGTATGAGTAAAGAAAGAAGGAAAGGAGGAAAGGAAGGAAGGAAGAAAGAAGCAAAGAAGGAAAGAAAGGAGGGAGGGAGGGAGGGAGGGAGGAAGGAAGGAAGGAGGGAAAGAAGGAAAAAAGACAGAAAGAAAGATGATACAGTACAAATAAAATAAAGTATAATATAGTTATTGAATTAAAAAATACTTAGAAAAAAAAGGGACGGATAGAGCCTTAGGACAAATGTTGGAAGCAAAGCTATACAGAGAAAATCTTACACAGAAGCATACACATACACCTTCACAAAAAGAGGTAAAGGGGGAAAAATCATAAATCCTGCTCCCTGAGACCACCTCCTCAATTTGGGGTGATTCGTTGTCTAAAGGAGGGAAGGAAGGAAGGAAAGAAAGAAAGAACGAAGGTAAAGTATAATAAAGTTATTACAATTAAACTTAATTATTAAGAAAAAGAATTTTTAAAAAAAAGTCATGGACGGATAGAGCCCTAGGACAAATGGTGGAAGCAAGAGTATACAGGCAAGATCTCACACAGAAGCATACACGTACACATTCACAAAAAGAGGAAAAGGGAAAAAAATCATAGATCTCGCTCCTAAATTCCACCTCTTCAATTTGGGATCATTCCTTATCTATTCAGGTATTCCACAGATGCAGGGTATATCAAGTTGATTGTGGAGCTTTAATCCGCTGCTTCTGTGGCTGCTGGGAGAGATTTCCCTTTCTCTTCTTTGTTCTCACAGCTCACAGGAGCTCAGCTTTGGATTTGGCCCTGCCTCTGCGTGTAGGTCCCTGGAGGGCGTCTGTTTTTTCGATCAGACAGGACGGGGTTAAAGGAGCCGCTGATTCGGGGCCTCCGGCTCACTCAGGCCGGGGGTTGGGGGATGGGGGAAGGAGGGGCACTGCGTGCAGGGCCGGCCTGCGGCGGCATAGACGGCGTGACGTTGCGGCAGAGGCCGGCGTGACGTTGCACCAGCCTGAGGCCCGCCGTGCGCTGTCCCGGGGAAGTTGTCCCTGGATCCCGGGAACCTGGCAGTGGCGGGCTGCACAGGCTCCGCGGAAGAGGGGTGTGGAGAGTGACCTGTGCTCACACACAGGCCCCTTGGTGGTGGCAGCAGCAGCCTTAGCGTCTCCCGCCCGTCTCTGGGGTTTGCGCTTTCAGCCGCGGCTCGCGCCCGTCTCGGGGGCTCGCGCCCTCAGCCGCGGCTCGCGCCCGTCTCTGGGGTTCGCGCTTTTAGCCGCGGCTCGCGCCCGTCTCTGGGGCTCGCGCTTCCCGCCGCGGCTCGCGCCCGTCTCTGGAGTTCCTTTAAGCAGCGCTCTTAAACCCCTCTCCTCGCGCACCAGGAAACAAAGAGGAAAGAAAAAGTCTCTTGCCTCTTCGGCCGGTGCAGGCTTTTCCCCGAACTCCCTCCCGGCTAGTCGTGGTGCACTAACCCCTTCAGGCTATGTTCAAGCCGCCAACCCCAGTTCTCTCCCTGAGCTCCGTCCAAAACCAAAACCCGAGCCTCAGCTCGCAGCCCCGCCCGCCCCGGTGGGTGAGCAGCAAGCCTCTCGGGTTGGTGAGTGCTGGTCGGCACCGATCGTCTGTGCAGGAATCTCCCCGCTTTGCCCTCCGCACCCGTCGCTGTGCACTACTCCGCGGTCCCGAAACTCCCCCCTCTGCCTCCCGCAGTCTCCGCCCGCGGAGGGGCTTCCTAGTGTGTGGAAACTTTTCCTCCTTCACAGCTCCCTCCCACTGGTGCAGGTGCCGTCCTTATTCTTTTGTCTCTGTTTTTTCTTTTGCCCTACCCAGTTACGTGGGGAAGTTCTTGCCTTTTGGGAGGTCTGAGGTCTTCTGCCAGCCTTCAGTAGGAGTTCTGTAGGAGTTGTTCCACGTGTGGATGTATTTCTGGTGTATCCGTGGGGAGGAAGGCGATCTCCGCGTCTTACTCTTCCGCCATCTTCAAGGTCCCCCCCTTGCTGCTTTTAATATGCTTTCTTTGTATTTAATTTTTGACAGTTTGATTAATATGTGTCTTGGCGTATTTCTCCTTGTATTTATCCTGTATGGGACTCTCTGTGCTTCCTGGACTTGATTAACTATTTCCTTTCCCATATTAGGGAAGTTTTCAACTATAATCTCTTCAAATATTTTCTCAGTCCCTTTCTTTTTCTCTTCTTCTTCTGGAACCCCTATAATTCGAATGTTGGTGCGTTTCATGTTGTCCCAGAGGTCTCTGAGACTGTCCTCAGTTCTTTTCATTCTTTTTTCTTTATTCTGCTCTGCAGTAGTTATTTCCACTACTTTATCTTCCAGGTCACTTATCCGTTCTTCTGCCTCAGTAATTCTGCTATTGATCCTATCTAGAGTACTTTTAATTTCATTTATTGCATTGTTCATCGTTGCTTGTTTCATCTTTATATCTTCTAGGTCCTTGTTAACTGTTTCTTGCATTTTTGTCCATTCTACTTCCAAGATTTCGGATCATTCTTACTATCATTATTCTGAATTCTTTTTCAGGTAGACTGCCTATTTCCTCTTCATTTGTTAGGTCTGGTGCATTTTTATCTTTCTCCTTCATCTGCTGTGTGTTTTTCTGTCTTCTCATTTTGCTTATCTTACTGTGTTTGGGGTCTCCTTTTTGCAGGCTGCACGTTCATAGTTCTCGTTGTTTTTGATGTCTGTCTCCAGTGGCTAAGGTTGTTTCAGTGGGTTGTGTAGGCTTCCTGATGGAGGGGACTAGTGCCTGTGTTGTGCTGGATGAGGCTGGATCTTGTCTCCCTAGTGGGCAGGTTCACGTCTGGTGGTGTGTTTTGGGGTGTCTGTGGCCTTATTATGATCTTAGGCAGCCTCTCTGCTAATGGGTGGGGTTGTGTTCCTGTTTTGCTAGTTGTTTGGCATAGGTTGTCCAGCACTGTAGCTTGCTGGTCGTTGAGTGAAGCTGGGTGCTGGTGTTAAGATGGAGGTCTCTGGGAGATTTCTGCCGTTTAATATTATGTGGAGCTGGGAGGTCTCTTGTTGACCAGTGTCCTGAAGTTGGCTCTCCTGCCTCAGAGGCAGAGCCCTGACTCCTGGCTGGAGCACCAAGAGCCTTTCATCCACACAGCTCAGAATAAAAGGGAGAAAAAGTAGAGAGAATTAGTAGAAGTATGAGTTAAGAAAGAAGGAAAGGAGGAAAGGAAGGAAGGAAGAAAGAAGCAAAGAAGGAAAGGAAGGAGGGAGGAAGGAAGGAATGAGGGAATGAAGGAAAAAAGACAGAAAGAAAGAAGATACAGTAAAAATAAAATAAAGTATAATATAGTTATTGAATTAAAAAATATTTAGAAAAAAAAAGGGGGGACGGATAGAACCTTAGGACAAATGTTGGAAGCAAAGCTATACAGAGAAAATCTTACACAGAAGCATACACATACACCTTCACAAAAAGAGGTAAAGGGGGAAAAATCATAAATCTTGCTCTCAGAGACCACCTCCTCAATTTGGGTTGATTCGTTGTCTAAAGTAGGAAAGGAAGGAAGGAAAGAAAGAAAGAAAGAATGAAGGTAAAGTATAATAAAGTTATTACAATTAAAATTAATTATTAAGAAAAAAATTTAAAAAAAACAACATGGACGGATAGAGCCCTAGGACAAATGGTGGAAGCAAGTGTATACAGACAAGATCTCACACAGAAGCATACACGTACACATTCACAAAAAGAGGAAAAGGGAGAAAAATCATAGATCTCGCTCCTAAATTCCACCTCTTCAATTTGGGATCATTCCTTGTCTATTCAGGTATTCCACAGATGCAGGGTATATCAAGTTGATTGTGGAGCTTTAATCCGCTGCTTCTGAGGCTGCTGGGAGAGATTTCCCTTTCTCTTCTTTGTTCTCACAGCTCACAGGAGCTCAGCTTTGGATTTGGCCCTGCCTCTGCGTGTAGGTCGCTGGAGGGCGTCTGTTTTTTGCTCAGACAGGACGGGGTTAAAGGCGCCGGTGATTCGGGGGCTCCGGCTCACTCAGTCCGGGGGTGGTGGGGGGAAGGAGGGGCACTGCGTGCGGGGCGGGCCTGCGGCATCAGAGGCGGCGTGACGTTGCACCAGCCTGAGATCCGCCGTGCGTACTCCCGGGAAAGTTGTCCCTGGATCCCGGGAACCTGGCAGTGGCGGGCTGCACAGGCTCCGCAGAAGAGGGGCGCGGAGAGTGACCTGTGCTCGCACACAGGCCCCTTGGTGGCGGCAGCAGCAGCCTTAGCGTCTCCCGCCCGTCTCTGAGGTTCGCGCTTTTAGCCGCGGCTCGCGCCCGTCTCTGGAGTTCCTTTAAGCAGCGCTCTTAAACCCCTCTCCTCGCGCACCAGGAAACAAAGAGGAAAGAAAAAGTCTCTTGCCTCTTCGGCAGGTGCAGGCTTTTCCCCGAACTCCCTCCCGGCTAGTTGCGGTGCACTAACCCCTTCAGGCTATGTTCAAGCCACCAACCCCAGTCCTCTCCCTGCGCTCTGTCCAAAACCGAAACTCGAGCCTCAGCTCGCAGTCCCGCCCGCCCTGGCGGGCGAGCAGACAAGCCTCTCGGGCTGGTGAGTGCCGGTCGGCACCGATCCTCTTTGCGGGAATCTCCCCGCTTTGACCTCTGCACCCGTCGCTGTGCACCACTCCGCGGTCCCGAAGCTCCCCCCTCCGCCTCCCGCAGTCTCCGCCCGCGGAGGGGCTTCCTAGTGTGTGGAAACTTTTCCTCCTTCACAGCTCCCTCCCACTGGTGCAGGTGCCGTCCTTATTCTTTTGCCTCTGTTTTTTCTTTTTTTCTTTTGCCCTACCCAGGTACGTGGGGAGTTTCTTGCCTTTCGGGAGGTCTGAGGTCTTCTGCCAGCCTTCAGTAGGTGTTCTGTAGGAGTTGTTCCACGTTTAGATGTATTTCTGGTGTATCCGTGGGGAGGAAGGCGATCTCCGCGTCTTACTCTTCTGCCATCTTCAAGCAGTCAGTGGATTTTAAGCCAGTACAGAAAGATAGAATAAGGCAAGGTACAGAAAGTTAGGAAGGTGTTCCTGAGAGGGTTAGATTCACCACTTAATTTAAAATTCATTTTGTGCTCCCCCAGCTCTTCCCACGTATATCTGATCTGGTACACTTCACTTTACAGCAGAGCTACCTCGCACATGTCTCTGAGCCTTTCAAAAAGTAAGGATTACTTTATTCAACTTAGAACCATCAGTTCTTAGCACTGTGTTTTTTTAAATTTCCTAATTTGAGTAGCTAATGAATGCATGCATTTAGGGGAATCAAAGACATTTTAAATAATTAAAACCTCACTAGGAAGATACATTTTGGGGCTAAAATATCATGTGGTGAATCCCAAAGCCATTTATAGACAGCTTTTGCAACATTCACTGCTCTAAGTTACACTCTAACTTGCTCCAACTCTATTTCACATTGAGAAGAAAATACATTTTAGTTTATCTCAGAAGAGCCAAGAAATGCATTATAAAGGAGCAGGGTAGAAGCATTTATTGAAGACTTATAATAGTTATTAAAATTTTGACAACCAATTCCTGAGGTCGTTTTTACACGTTTCTTGTTAGATTTAACAAAACAGCAGCCCAGGATGTCTCCGTTACTTGCCCAAGGTCACACAGTAAGTAAATGGCAAACAATATCTCCATTTCTCCAAAGACTCTCCATATATCACATTAACTATTATAGAACAGCAGAGGGGCAGAAATGACTTTTTCTAAGCCGTGGGAGTATTTTGTGTCATTCTCTTTGAAAAATATTCAGCCATGTATTTTCAACCCAGAGTCATAAGGAATAAAGATAAGCCTCTAAAATAGCACTGAATTGCAGAAGAACATGAAATTTCTTATGCACAATTCCCAACTCTATCAATCATGAGTTGTGTAACCTTATATAGGTCATGTTAACCTCTCTAAGCTACCAAACTTTCATCTGTAAAATGGAGATTAAAAAATCACATCGATAGTGTTGTTATGAAGATTAAGTAAAACAATATTTTAACATGCTAGGGGCTGGTACATAGAAACATTCCTTGGGCATGATAGATGCCCTTTTTTACTTTTTAAACTATTCCTCTGACCCCTAAATACATATTCGGTCATTGAACAAAAGTTAATACAGTATTTGTTATGTGTCAGACACCATATCTAGAATCTTGCTATACTATGATCTACAAAACACAGGATCTTACCTCTCATCCTTTAGAAAACAGAGACTGTAGCAAATCAAAATGCTGATGACATATTTAGAGAGTGAGGATCTAGGGCATCATGGTAAGAAACAATACAAAGTGAGGTAAAGAAAGATGCAAACAAATGTTTACTGATGCGTACCTTTGGCAGGTGGCTCCACGAGTATAGTACCAGGTAGACTATACAGCATCAGTACTGTGCTGCTTGGCCTACAGGAAGAACATCTCTGGACAGGCTGCAAGGTAAACTCAGGTCTCAGAGTGGTCAATCAAAGAAAAGTAGGAAAGGAATTATGTGCCAATTTCTTTTTTACCTACTGTTTCCTATTGGTCAGAGTTGATCCCACAGGGAAATACCTCACATCCATTCTAAAAAGCACTACCTAGTGACTGGGCATCCCTTCTGGGATCCCAGATCCCCCTGCTTGTGCTATGGTGTTTCATCTAAACGTATCAGGTGAGCTAGAAGGCAGAAATTCCGTGATTTCACTGGTCAACCCACTCTGTTGAAATGGCCAGAGGGAATGGCTCAGAACCTTCATGACAAATGAATTGCTGGCCCTCAGAAATGGCAGCATCTTAACAGGAGGTGAAAACAAGCTATCAAAACTTTGTATCACTGACACCAAAAGAGAAACATGCTTAGGAAAGGAAAAAATGCTTAGGAAATGAGAAAACGTGTCCATTACAGCCAGAGAAGCTTCCATTGGATTGAATAACATGAACAACCTAGTTAATATATGAAAAAGCATATTGTTTGGAGGAGCCCAAAAGACAGATTAGAGCAAAAAGGAAGCAAAAGCAGTCTCTCTCTATCCAACATTCAATGCCAGGCAAGACATGCAAGAAACTACATGATATGCTAAAGGACTGTAGGGCTAGGCTCAGAAAATAGAAATGGTATTTTGATATATCAGAAATACTGAGGCTTCTCCTGAGGGGCTGAAAATACATTGCCTTTGGCCAAGAAAAAGTTGCAATGGAAGCCATTAATTTCAGGATATGTAGGATACAACAAAATTTATATATATATATATACATAATCTCACAAGTCATGAGAGGAAGACCACTGCCAGGAAGGAGATTAAGCAGCAGTCAAAAATATGAGAATCAGACCTATACTGGGAAATAAAGACATATATACAACTAAAAATAAAACTATTAATTTAAGTATGGATGTTAAATTTTCAATGTTAGAATTAAAATATTGAAATTCACTGTATATCTTTCCAAGTAGTAGAGAGGAACTATATGCTTAATAAAAGCAATCAATACAACAAAAGGAGAAGAATAAATAATAAGAGGAATAAATAAAAGGCAGGAAAAATAGAGCACATAATTTGAGAATGGAGATATATCTAGATATGAAAAATGTATTAAATTGATTAAATTTATGTGTATATATATGTGTGTGTATATATACACATACATATACAAGTGTTTTACTAATCACAGTAATTATAAATGGATAAAATTTTTTGTTAGAATACAGAAATTATCAGATTATATAAAAAAAACTAGTGATATTTACCAAGGACATACATAAAAGAGAAGGAAAAGTATGATGCAGACAAAAAATAGAACTGGTAAATGAAATCCAGTAATGATATATATCAGGGCTTCCCTGGTGGCACAGTGGTTGAGAGTCCGCCTGCCGATGCAGGGGACAGGGGTTCGTGCCCCAGTCCGGGAAGATCCCACATGCCTCGGAGCGGCTGGGCCCATGAGCCATGGCTGCTGAGCCTGTGCGTCCGGAGCCTGTGCTCCGCAATGGGGGAGGCCACAACAGTGAGAGGCCCATGTACTGCAAAAAAGAAAATAATAATAAATAAAAAATAAATAAATAAAATAAAAATGATATATATCAGACAAAATTAATGTTATTGTAAAAAACATTATTAGGAAAAAAGAAAACCTCTATTAATTAATGACTTCAACATTCAAAATAAAGTTAAAAAGCCAGGTAAAGAAAGTAAATTCTAAAAAGCATGTGTAAGGATTAGAAGAGGTTAAGCAAAAAATATTATTACGTACATAGTATCTACAGTAAATTTTTAGAATTAATGTGTGCAACCATGTTGCTATATGTAATATTTTTAAAAAATCAACTGAATTCTTCTTTCTCAGTGGCAAATATTAAGAAATCATAGTTAGTAGATACCATCTGCAATAGCAACAATATATAGTGCATCTTCGAATAAATCTAAAAAGGATGTTCAAAAACTCAATAAAAAATATTATAAAGCTTTACTGAAGTAATTTAAAGACCACCTGAATTAGTTGGAAGATGAACAATTTGATCCTGTCCAACCATATATTAAGGCTTATTTTAAATATGTAATAATTAAAATCCTGAAGCAGAGACATAATAATACATGCAGAGGCCAGTAGAACAAAACAGAGACCCTATTATTTGACAAAGCACACTTAGTGATATGAGATAATGGTCATTCTATATTGTTAAAGAGAAAGAAAAAATTTAAATGCTGCATGATAACATGGCCACCATGTTCCTAACTACACTGAAAAATATATAACCAAAGGAAAGTAATAGTATATTAGATGATGATGTGTCAATGTAAGTTTACCAACTGTAACAAATGTACCACTGGTGGGAGATGTTAGTAATGGTAGATGCTATACATGTGTGGAGTCAGGGGTATATGAGAATTCTGTGTACATTCCACTCAATTTTGTTGTGAACCTAAAACAGCTCTAAAAGATAAAATTTACTAAGAAAAGAAAAAGGAAGTCAGAAAAGAAACAAAAAAGGGTGGGGCAATGATAAAGCCTTCTATCCATTGCCTCTGTAAGAGATGGGAATATATTCTCCCACCTTTAGACTTTCTTTCACTGGTTAATGCCAGTTAACATCATTTTAGGGTTGTAAAAACAGAAGAAGTGAATGTTCTTGCCTATACTGCCAAGAAACGATAACTAAGACATCTGCCAGTTTATGAATGCCTTTAAAATCTTTCCAGGAGTATTTGGATATTTTGATTGGCTATTATTTTCCATTTGTAAAACCTGCAAATAATTTGTTTGCTAAAATCATCTATTATACCTCAATTTTTATACAATTGACCTATTTAACTGGTATCTAATATTTTACATATTATTTAATATTTGGATTAAACTATAAGATAAATTTCTGAACTCTTTCAATCTGACAAAATGTAGTCCTATCAGGCAGAATGCAGGATAAGTAATAATATAATTAAATCCTTTTAAAAGCATGAATGCTTAGCTTGAGGAGTTTGAGTCTCCTGTGTTCAAATTCACACACACCCATGCACATGCAAAAAGTTTTTTCATTGTTCTGGGAAATAGTTAATTAACAAAAATATAAAATGGAAGAAGAAAAGGGATTGTTAACTGATAGAAAAACATTAAAGTTAACTGTTTCCAGTTAAAAACACTCTGTCTCTTATTTTACTGAAAATGAACAAAAATGCTTTGATCTGCAATAGCTATAAAAAATAAAGTTATATAATGTGTGAAATCTATTATTAGCAAAGTAAAAAGCCGGTATCTATATCCAACTAAATACTGAAATAGTACACTATGAATTTTTGCAATTTTAATGTCTGATAAATTTGATTCTTTTTCTACTCCTCTAATTTTATAAACAGAGAAACTCTTTAATCAAAAAAATTTCCCAATTCCTACTATGGGCTTTATTTTTATCTGTTTTTTAATTTCAGTTTTACTTTGTGCTTTTTTACCTTATGGTTTATGTCCTTACATCTCATCCAATGTATTAATTTCTCATTTTTTGAATAATTTTTAGCAAATATATTTCTTTTCAGTTTCTTTTTAAACTGCATCTATTTTTTCTATATTATTTTATTGTTTCATAGCATGTTATTTGATGTTTCAATTTTACCACAATTAATTTTAAATATGCAATATATAACTTTTAGATAAGCTGGGACATATAGGTATTTATGACATTTTGAAATTTGATTCTAAAAAATGAAGATAAAGCAGTGTGAAAAAAGGTCTATTTTTCTAACCTGTTCTGTTACAATTTGAAGCCCATTCTTTGCTCTATGAGGCTTAGATCACAATTCTAATAATTAATACTTATTAAGCAACTTCAATGCTTTGGGCACTGTTCTTAGTGCTTTATACATACTTTCTATTTTATTTTTTATTGAGTTGGAAACATGTTCATAAATTAACCATCACTCTCTACTTCCAACCACTTCAACATTTCTTATCCCTCTCTTACCCTCATTTTGAGGAGTTAGACTTTCTTCATTCATTGACTCAGCAAAGTGCTAACCAAAGAAGAATCACAGTCTTACCTTTTGTGCTAAAAGCTTAAGAGCAGGGTGTAATCACTAAATTTGACAGATGCTAGTTATCAAAGAAAGGTTTTTCTATCACTCCCCCTCATTTCTTCATACCTCCCCAAACTACACACACACACACACACACACACACACACACACACACGATTCATTTGATTTTGAGAATGATAGCATGATGAAGAGAGAAATAAAAACAAAAATAAAACTTATACATGGAGGAACCTTTGAGAAGGTACCCAATGCTGCAGCCCACACTGTCCTGGGTAGCCATCAGTGAGGGAGAGGATCCTGATAGAGACGGGGTCCAAACTGCTGAGGAAACATCTACCCCTGATATCCAAGTGTTCAGATTCCAGAGTTCTCCTCAGTCAACCAGGGCTCAAGAGTCTCAAGTTAACTGAGGTACTTAAATCCACAGGCCAAAGAGAACTCAGTATGCAATAGATTTTCTCTTGTGTCAAGGGCCACAGGAAGCTTGGACTGAGGGAGAGTAAGCCTGAAGAGAATGTCATGGCAGCGAACTGCTTGGTTCCAAAGTCAGAGTCTCACCCTGAAATGTGGAAGGTGCACTCAGCAGATGGCAACATGTGAGGGTGACAACTGGACCCGAGGTAACGTGCCCCCTGCACATAAACACATACAGTAGCCATGAGAGGGTCTGATTTTTCCAACTACTCTGATTTAGAATTTAAGTGCTGGCTCAAGAAATGAAAGGAACATGATTTAAGTGAGAATTTGTCAGCCAGCGGAATGAGAAATTTAATTATATCCCAGTTATAGATAAACAAAGAATATTTTTTGCGTATGTGCATTTGTAATTTGATACACATATTCAGACTGATGCAATCTTACCATCCACATTTGATGGATAAAGAGAACAAGGCCCAGTATGACATTAATTTTTCAAGGTCACATAGCTAGAAATATCTACAGTCAGAATTGAAATGCTTGTAGGCTGATCCTGAACCTACACTTTAAAAAGAGATGTCTTCTGGGCTTCCCTGGTGGTGCAGTGGTTGAGAGTCTGCCTGCCGATTCAGGGGACGCGGGTTCGTGCCCCAGTCCGGGAGGATCCCACATGCCACGGAGCGGCTGGGCCCATGAGCCATGGCTGCTGAGCCTGCCCTTCCGGAGCCTGTGCTCCACAACGGGAGAGGCCACAACAGTGAGAGGCCCGCGTACCGCAAAAAAAAAAAAAAAAGATGTCGTCTCAGAAATTATTTTTTATAGTAAAAGTGGCTGAGAAGCTTTTTTTTGTTTTGGAGGGGAGGGGCATTCTGCCACCCCAACACTAAATGGGTGGATTATGTCAATAAATAGTGACATGAGATCTCTATCTAGCTATCTAAAATTTGAGGATTTTTGCTTAAATGCTTAATATATTTTCTCACTTTCTTTTTCATTAAAAAAGAAATGAAAAACTGTGTGATATTTTAAAAATTTGCTTTTCAGGTTTATTAAAAATTAATTTATTATCAAATTAAAATAAATAAACTGACATCCATTTTGTCCAAAATACTGTGTAACTGAGGCACACAGTGCCTGATCTTGAAGAATAAATGTGGACACAGATTTCTTAATGTTAATATCACATAGTTACTCAAAAGTGTGTCAAAAGAAGGTACAGTAAATGCACATGGCTGTGGTTCTCATCAGGAGTGAATGTTTCTATTTCAGAAGATCGATGAAGGAGATTCCATTTGAGCCTAATCATGAGACTATATAGAAGAATATCCATAAGCAGGAACACAAAATAGTAAGAACAATCTAGTTTGGGGAGAATATATCAAAGCCCAAAGGCCAAATGGCACAAGAATTTAGAATATCTGTTACATAAAGTAGGTAGTGAAAGTAGAAGCTTGAAATATCATTGGAATATTGATCAGAGAGGACCTGACATAAAATATTAAGGAGTTTGAACTTTATTCTTAAGGAATTAAATTATATGACCTAAAATATAAGATACACAGATATTTAAGGTCTCTGCGCATGTGCACTCCACAGCCCAAAGTGGTGTGTGTCATTCACATAGGCTCCAATATAAGTTATACCCCCTACAGTTGGGCCAAATAGTGGCTCTGAAGACACATTAGTTTGCAGAATAAAGGATACATCAAAATATCAGTGGCAATGGAAAATGAAACAAAGTTTAGCCCCATGGATATGTGAGATCGTGGTTGTAGAAATATTACAATTAGACAACCAAAGAAGAATGCCCTGGTTATCAATGGATTGCTCTTGTCTCCAGATGAACTTTACCTGCTCTGCAATAAAGGAGATTTCTGACAAGCACAATAATAAGCTTTGTCAGTAGAGAGCACTGGAGGGACATTACGGTAGTAAGGAGCTTCTCTTCCCAGGTCTATTTTGTTGCCATTTTTCTTTCTTATTGCTGAGACTGTGCAGCTGTACAAGGATTCTGCTTGAGCCCAGGGCATGTAGTTTCTCAGCAAGCTTGCAGCCCCTGCCCAGGTCTGGTGACCACCTTTCTGCTGCCCTTCTGAAATAGACACTCAAGACTTCAAGCTGCCCTGGCAGGACAGGTTCACAAAGCTGCGACTCCCTTTCTACCCTTGCTTGCTAGTGTGAATGTAAAATATTTATTGCTTGCCCTATCAGTAAACAAAGGATGCTGCAGCCATCAAGCCATCACTTTATGGTGAGCCCTTAGGGAACTCAGGAGGGAGGCAGGATGGCCTGACCCCACAACTAGCAGTCAGCTGCTTCAGGCATCCCCGGCTCTGCACCTGGAGTAGACTCAGGATGAGAAGCACAGGATACTGGCCCCGGATGGCTGAGGTGCATAGCAAAGGAATGATTTCAATGAGCCCAGACGTTGCATCTTCCCATACATAGAAAAGCGTTAAATTCTTTAACTTGAGATATCCGGTTTTCTTTATTTCTTCATTTATTTATATTTAAAGGGTGATTTTATTTATTTATTTTCAGGACATTATTTTATTTTTATTATTTTTAATTAATTAATTTTTGACTGTGTTGGGTCTTCTTTGCTGCACGTGGGCTTTCTCTAGTTGCAGCAAGCGGGGGCTACTCTTCATTGTGGTGCACAGGCTTCTCATTGTGGTGACTTCTCTTGTTGCGGAGCACGGGCTCTAGGCGCGTGGGCTCAGTAGTTGTGGCTCGTGAGCTCTAGAGTGCAGGCTCAGTAGTTGTGGTGCATGGGCTTAGTTGCTCTGCGGCATGTGGGATCTTCCCGGACCAGGGCTCAAACTCCTGTCCCCTGCATTGGCAGGCGGATTCTTAACCACTGTGCCACCGGGAAAGTCCTGGTTTTCTTTAATTAACAGTAATCTTTTGATATTCCAACCACCTGGTCTTTGTTGCAAAAATTCCTATATCTCCTAGCTCCCCACCTTGTCTCTTTGGAGCAGTCTCTCAGATCTATCTGAGATGCTGTGTCCCAGGGTTAAGTCCTCAGTTTTGTCTGCTGAATAAAACATAACTCTCAACTTTTAGGTTGTGCATTTTTTTTCAGTTGACACTAGCCTCTCTCAGCCTGCACCCTCGAGGATAAGAGGGTAGTTTATGCAACCCTACCAAGAGCACCCTAGGCTTCTGATGTCCCAAACAACTCTTCACACCCTCCTCTCGACCCACCTGCACAGTGGATTGAGTCTTTCCATCCTCTCTAGCTGGGGCAGCCCAGTGTGCTTTTCCACTATCCAATGGGCTACACCCACAACTTCTGCCAAGGAGACTTGGAGCCCAGCCTTGGGGCAGGGGCACACTTGTCCAAATTTGTCCTTTCTTCCTCATGTACTTTAAAATTCTGTTTATATTTTGATCATGTCTTTGCTTATTGTTAACAATTAGTTATATTTATATATTATTTATATTAAACTTCTCCTGTTCAAATTAAATTGTAGTTTCTGTCTCCTAGTTGGATATGAATTGATACAGGAGGATAAAATAAAGGAGGAGGAAAGAAGAACTGGATGTAATTATAATGACTATGTGTTTGTTGCAATTCAGAGTAATAATGGAGATAATTTCTGGGAAGATGGTTAGGGAAAGCAGAGAAATATTGCTAAAATGCTTATTTTATTGCTTAATAAAGAAGCTGCTTCATAAATACTTGAATGCCCAAATAACTAAGTTAATGAAATATATCATGACACAGTCACTGTGCCCTTGTTCCACCCCTCACTTTCTAGTTTGAAGTTGTTAAATGTATGAAGAAACTATTACAATTTTACATTAATCATATTTACAATGCATTTGTGTTTAAGTAGGTTTTAATTTGTTTACCATGAAAATATAACTCTCTAGTATGGCGTGTTTCTGACAGCTCTCAATTACATGTTAAATATATGTTTAAATTAGCTAGTCAATATATCTTCTATCGTTGAAGCTACAGAGAATTTCCCGACAAAAATTTGCTCTTTGATCCCTGTCTTGCTAAATTCTATTGAATATCCCTTTCTTCAGACAGAGGACAATGTAATTGCTTGGGTATGAACTTATTTATTATGTTATGCTTCTAGATCACATCAATTAGAAAATGGTGTTTCTTAATATCTTCAACGATCTATTTACAAATTATTCCTTTGGTGAAATAATTGGTACAGATGGTTGATTCTACTTATTGTATATCTTCATTTTATTTATAATGTGTATATTAGATTCCTAAGGCTGCTGTAACAAATTCCCAGAAACTGGATGGCTTTAAACAACAGAATTTAATTCTCTCACAATTGTGGAGTTCTGGCATCTGAAATCAAGGCTATCGTTCCTCTGAAGGCTCTAGGGGAAAATCCTTTCTTGCCTCTTCCAGCTTCTGATGGCTCTTGATATTCCTTGTTCTTTTTTTTTTTTTTTTTTTTTTTCGGTATGCGGGCCTCTCACTGTTGTGGCCTCTCCCGTTGCAGAGCACAGGCTCCGGACGCGAGGCTCAGCGGCCATGGCTCATGGGCCCAGCCGCTCTGCGGCATGTGGGATCTTCACGGACCGGGGCACGAACCCGTATCCCCTGCATCGGCAGGCGGACTCTCAACCACTGTGCCACCAGGGAGGCCCATATTTCTTGTTCTTTGATTGTAGCAACATAATTCCATCTCTGCTGTCTTCATATGTCATTTTTCCCCGCATGTATGTGTTCTCTTCTTATAAGGACACCAGTCATTGGATTTAGGACCTGTCTCAATTCCATATGACCTCATCTTAACAAATTATATCTGCAAAGATCCCATTTCTGAATAATTTCCAATCTCACATTCTGAGATTCCTGGAGCATGAATTTTTGAGGTACGTTATTCAACCCACTACTCTAGGGATATTAATTTTAAGGTTAAGGAAATTATCTAGGGTGGCTTCTGAAAAACAGAAATATCTTAGAGATCCATTTCAGTTCTTCTTAGTCCACTTTTATATTTGAAATATAGTACATACTTTTTATACTATAGACTTAAAATGGAGAGATAAATTAATATATCTGGAGATAGTAAACAACATGTGCCTAAGTTCCAAACTGCTCTTCTGCTTCACATTCTTTCAATAGGAATGTTGCTTTCTTTAAGCCATTTTATCGACCTTGATAGAGGTGGGCTAAATCCCTGCCAAGTTTCCCATAAGAGTCAGGATATATTATCCTGAAAAATAAATAAATAAATACTCCAGGTTGTTAGACAATGATGCATATAAGGATAAAAATCAAAAAGGAAACGTAGATGAGAATTTCAAAGCAGAGTTCATTGATAATAGTATTATTTAAACAGAAGAGGAGAGGGAATTATCATAAAATGATAGCCAGAGATGAGCTTTCTGGAGAGAGAAATAGTCAGTGTAAATGTCCTGAGATGGGTGATGCCTGATGTGTTTCTAGGATAGCAAATAGGTCAGTGTGACTGCAAGAAAGTGAGCAAGGAAGAGCTGCAGGAGATGACAGCACAGAGTTACAAGGTGGTGTGGGATCCTGGGGCATTTCTAGACCATAGTAAGGACTTTTCCCTTTAGTCTGAGTAAGATCAGACACCTGGAGGGTTTTGCCAAGAAGAGTGAGATTATGTAATGCAACATTGCAAGAGCTGCTGTGTTGCAAGTAGTCTTGCTGGGGGGGGGGGGGGGCGACAAAGTGGAAGCAATAATATTAAATTGAAAAGAGAGAGTTTATTGCAATAATCCAGGTGAGAGATGACTGTGGTTTTGACCACGGTGTGAGGAGTAGTGGTAGTGAGGTTTAGCAAGCACTTTAACGTATCTTTACACATCCACTTAGGAAAACTCGGTGATTTTGTAACTCATACACATTTATATAAGTAAACTGCCTCTTCAAATTCAGCAATGACATGAACATTGTGAAAGACAATGTTCAAATCTCGTTTTCCATCCCACAGGATATGCTCCCTGATTAAAGGTAGATTATCCATACACAGTAGTGGAGGAGTCTATGGATACAAAAGGTTGGGGGGAAGGCAACCAGGAATTCAGTTTCCATGTCTAACCTGAGATAACTACAGACCACCTAGATGGACATATTGTACAAATAGTTAATTATATGAATCCACAGTATAGGAGGAAATTCAAGCTAGAGAAATAAACTTTGAAGAGATATTGTTGGTACTCTTAGCAAAGAGGTTAAATGAGATCAATAAGGGAGTGAGTGTATCTAAAGAATCAAAGGGGGCATTTGATGTTAAGAAGTCAGAAAGAAGAGGAAGAAGGTGGGGGACCTCCCTGGCAGTCCAGTGGCTAAGACTCTGCACTTCCAATGCATGGGGCACAGGTTCGATCTCTGGTTGGGGAACTAAGATCCCGCATGATGCGCAGCTTGGAAAAAAAAAAAAAGAAGAAGAAAAAGAAGAGGAAAGGAAAAGCAACAAATGGAATGAAAAGGGGTTGCAGCAAGTGAAGAAGAAAAAAAAAGGCCAAAAGAAAAAAAAAGAGTCCAAAAGCCAAATAAAGGCAGTGTTTCAAAGACATGGGAGTAAAGCATGAGCTGTGGTCAATATGGCTGCTGGGTCAAGTGAAATGAAGACTATGAACTGACCAATGGCTTTAGCAATGTGGAGGTCTTTGGTGATTTTGACCAAAGGTATTCTATTTAAGTAAACTTGGACAAATCACAAAATCTCTGCACTTCTCTGTCTGGACGTACAACGGTAAAATTAAGTGACCCATGTACCTTATTTGCCTGTGGCTCATATAGAAGAAAACATGTCAGAAGTGTCTTAAAATTGGTAAAAGTTTGTACAAACGTAAACCAGTATGCTTTTAGTTATGAATAACTGACATTCCACGCATGTCCTCTCTTTGTTGACTAACTCAAACAACCGTTTGCTATGCTTTTTGGTTTGGGTTTCACTTCTTTTTATTTAGATGCTTTTACTCTATGTCTTAAAATATAAAGATATGATTTCTGTGAGGTAATAAGTGTTGGAAACTCTTTACTAACACTTTTTCTTTGAACCACGCAATTTATGTTTCTGTTAAATCTCGATTGCACTTAGGTTTAAATCTCATTTTTATAGAATCTACACACATCAAAAAAAAAAGTATTCAATACAAGGCAGTGAACAAACCATTTTTTAAAAAGTAATATGGACTTGCATCATCTCATAAGTGCAGATGTGGAGTGTACGTATTTAGTGCAATATTTATTTCGTTTGAAAACACGGTATTATATAAAATGTGTGAGGATCTTATTTTGCTGCTGTTACTAAACTGTGGTTAGAGGACATTTAAATCTTTCTATGTCAAATCTTCATCTATGAAATTAATACATTAGTTTAGATGTTCCTCTAAATTCCTTTCAACCTCTTAATTTCTGTGGTTCATTTCTCAGAATAATGTCCAAAGATACTTGCTTTCATATTTCTAGGTACTGCCTTTCTTGCAGGTTTCCTAGACATCTCATTTTATCTCATTATAAATAACTCTTCAGTTGAAATATGCCACTCTTTTTCCATAAAATTCTTAAATGTGTCTATTAATTTCATTTAAATTTAATAGAAAATAACAGCCCAGACTGTAGGTATTCATTGCACATGCTGGAGAAAATAATTGTTATTAAAGGATTGACACTAAAAAATTTTATACAAAATCCAGGTATTTCATTGACCTCCCTTTAGGATCCACTTCTGAAAACAATATTACTGAGATGTTAGTCATAAGTCATAATATATCAAAAGTATACAGGAATATGAATTAATGTCTATACTTTATGTAATTCTAAAGCAATTATATTTCTATAGGCATTTCAAAAATTGATAAAGTATTTTTTATATGTTTAAATATATTTGAGTCAACAATTATTATACACTTACTATCAGGTAAACTAGTTTTCTGGATGTTGCCGTAGAACAACTGTTGAATAAAACACACTCTACCTTCAAGTAATTAATAATGCAAGGAAAGAGATAAGATTAAAATTATTTATTGTGATTCTAATCCATGTTAGGTATTACGCTAGGGCCTGGGGGCATGACAGTGAATAAGATAGTATTTCTTTTTGGAGTTTATAGTCTAATGTGGAGAAATAAATGAGTAAGTACACAATTAAAATAACATCTGATAAGTGTTATGGTGTTAATGAAAAGAGTACAATGGGAATTCAAGGAAAAGCCACTTAATTCAACTGTATGGATACAAGGAAAGGGTCCTAAGTGAGAATGACATTCGATCCAAACCTGAAGAAATAGCAAAGGACGAAAGAGTTAAAACCAGGAAATAATATGGAGGCAAGCTTAAATTAAGTAAAAGCAAGGCATATTTGGAGAAGTAATGTGTTTCACCAGATTTTAAAGGTGGCATGTGTTCTGGACTGAATTGTGTCCCCTCCAAATCCATATCCTGAAGTCCTAACCCCCAGTAACTCAGAATGTGATTGAATGTGGAGACAGTGTGTTTGCAGAGGTAATTAAGGTTTAATGAGTTCATTGGGGTGGGTCCTAATCTTATACAGCCAGCGTCCTTATATGAAAAGGAGATCGGGACATAGACACTACAAGAGAAAAGACCATGTGAAAACATAGGTGGAAGGAGGCCATTTACAAACCAAGAAGAGAGGCCCTAGGAGAAATCAACTGTGCCAACATCTTGGACTTGGACTTCCAGCCTCCAGAACTGTGAGAAAGTAAATTTCTTTTTCTCAAATAAATTAAACACATAGTCTGTGGCCCTTTGTTACAGTAGCTCTAGGTTAAAAATATGTTAGGCATATCGTAAGGAATTTTGAAGCTATTTCACAGACTCTGGGCTTTATTGTGAAGTATTTGTAAAAGTTTTGCATTGCTTTCATCAGTGGAGTAATGATTTTAAAATGTCACCGTACCTGCAATCCTTAATGAATTGGCAGGAGACATGACTGAATTTGGAATGATATATAGGAGGATGATGTACAGGTTTCCAGGTAAGAAATGATGATAGTCTTAATTAGAATAGATAAAGTGAGGATGGTAAAGGAAAGTGAAGTTCCTCAAGGGATATTTCAGAGGTAGAATTGTGAGGATTTCATTGACCGTGTGTGAATATTGTGGAAAGAGCCAAGGATGCTACTCACTACTAAAAGATGGAACACTGGTTTGATGGAGATGCCATTCACTGAGTAGAGGATTGTAAAATGCTGACATGTGCAACTAACCTCCCTTTCAGGATGGAGGCACTTATTACCTTAAGTCCTGGGAGGACTGATAGCTGATGTCTCATCTGAGTTGCTTCCAGGAACTGCCCTCAGCTGAAGGAGCATCCTTTCTCAAAGGTACCCTTTTTGCTAGGGAGTAACCCATATCCAATGACTGGTTACTGCAGTGATATAAAACTTAGGCTGCTTCCCCTCAAAGAAGGAAATGCTGAAAGACTAGGGAAGCTTCAGAGACCCCAGAGTATCTGCTATGGCTTACATTCCAACTATATCATTCTTAAATTCAACTGCTCCATTACCCAATTCTGCTTCCCTCACTCTTTTATAGGTGTTGTTCCTTAGACACTGTTTAGTAAAACTCCCCCCATACATTTTTCTCTATTTTATATTTCCAATTGACTTAATATAGTTAAGTCAGAAGTCATCCCAGGAAGCAGGTTTTAAAATAAGATTTTTGGACCAGGATCATTCACTTCATGGCTAATTGGCAATGAGGACCAGCATATTAGTGGTATGTGTAATAAGAGTGATAGCCCCTGGATACAGTATTGGTACAGTTTGACTACTGATGGGATACTAATGGAAAGAAATGAGCTGAATAGTACAATAGCTCAGAGATTTGCAAGCTGTGGTGGGAACTGACGACCATGAGGACTGTGGAATCAGTTGGCTAAAACTAAGTGCTACCGGGCTTCCCTGGTGGTGCAGTGGTTGAGAGTCCGCCTGCCGATGCAGCGGACACGGGTTCGTGCCCCGGTCCGGGAGGATCCCACATGCTGCGGAGCGGCTGGGCCCGTGAGCTACAGCCGCTGAGCCTGCGCGTCTGGAGCCTGTGCTCCGCAACGGGAGAGGCCACAGCAGTGAGAGGCCCGCGTACTGCAAAAAAAAAAGAAAAGAAAACTCAGCAGCTGACTATGTCTTACAGGAGAACATGTGAGGCACTCTATTATTAGTGAAGGTAACAACAATCTTGTTGAGAAGCTCAATGGTGACTGTCTTCTCTAGAACATGAGTAACTACGTGGTATATTGTTACAGAATCAATCTCCTTAATAGAAATAGGGAACAATAGGGATGATAGAATCTCAAAATAATAGAAGTCAGGTGGCTATGTTTAAACACAATGTTAATACATTCTTTTCTATCCCTGGCAGGAGTAAGGATCAGAATCAGCTATTATTTATGTGACACAAACATTCAATTCTCTAGTTCTCTGACATCAGCAGTGATAATGAATGCCTTTTTTTTTTTCTTTTTTTTTTTTTTTGGTTCAGGGACCTGGAGATAAATTTTCAAAAAGAGTGGGGAAAAAGATCAAGGATTAAGAAGTTTCAAGAAATAGAATATGGACGGAACTATGGCAGTGGGCACAACGTATGAAGACCTTTGAAATGCAAATTAGCCAGTGGAGAGCATACTCTATAGAAGAGGCTTTAGCCCACCTAGTAAACAGAATAGCATAGTCATTTGCCATCAGAAATCTTCTATCATTGATTGTAGGCACAGTGATTCATAACAGAGTGGCCAGTGTGGCAGAGATCATGGCTATGCATGGCCACAACAGCATGGGTTCCTACCCTCCAAGCCTGATGTGCAAATATCCAGTAAAACAGTGCTGAACCCCCAGAGCCTGTTGTCACATTTATTATGTAGTACTACTTCCAACCTGAAAGGACAGTGATATACATTTCAGCTAAGGGTTTGTCTTACCTGCCTATAGGCCTTTGGCCAGCAGATAATTTAGAGACTTGCAGACCTGTAATCCCACATAAGATTGCTTCAGACCATGGAGCTCAGCCCACTTTCTAGCAAAGAAGTATGCCAGTGAGCTAATGACCATGGGATCTACGGGTTATACTGCACACCAGACCACCCAGAAGCTGCTATCCTGATGAGCAAAAAAAACAGATTTTGAAGGTGAGATACCATTTTGAAAATTATACTCTGAAGTAATGGGGTTTCATGCTTCTATACTCCAGGATGCAGCAAACATACTAAAGCAATTATCATTTTATGGTGCTGGGTCCCCAGTAGGTAAAAAATGTTGATACAGGAATCAAAGAATGAAAATAGAAGTGTTCCACTTACTGTCATTCCCCAAATGGGGAATTCATGCTTCTTGTCTTCACAGCATTAGGCTCTGTGGGTCTAGAGTCCCTGGTTGCTTGAGAAGAACACTTTCACCAGGGAAAAGAGTAAGAGTACCAGTGAACTTTAATATATGGCTGCCACCTGGTGATGGCATCTTTTTATGTCACAGAATAGTGTCATCATACTAACAGGGGAGGAGGTAAAGTCGATGTTACACAGTGAGGACAAGGACGGATTCACTTGGCAATCATTTGGGGTCTCTCTTGTTACCCCCCTGTACAATTTTGATTGCAAATGGACAAATGCAGCAGCCAAGGTCTGAGCAGGACATGGTGAAAATAGACCAGCCCAGATACTTTGGGGATGAATTTCTGAATCACCTCACTCTTCAATCTACTTAGGCTAACAGAGATACTAAAACAGAGTGTGGGGAATCTAGACTGGGTGGTAAGAGACAGAAATGTTAAGTGTTGCCATGAGAATTATAGCACCAGTGGGAGCTTCATTTGTCCCCTTTTACCTTACTTTTCTAAATTACTTCAGAAAAGAGGCCAATCAGAATCTTAGGGAAACTATACCTAGCTGGAGTTGGATCATGTGTTGCAAATTTATGGTCAGTAACAGATTCTTTCTTGAGTTGCCCAGATCACCCTTCAGAAATGAGGCTGTCATTCATCCAGCTACCAGGAATGTTGTCAGTTGCTGGCTCACAACTAAGCCTTTCATAAGGAATTGCTCTTGTCAACTGCAAGCCCACATCTAGTGACTGGTGAATGCCACAGTACAAAGGTTCAATCCCCTTGCCTCAATTTGGGATGACCCTGAAGGGCCATTCTAGTCCAGAGCTCACTGTGTTACTGGCTAAAACCTACATTACAGGTGTGTTACAGTTCAACTCCTTTCTCTGCCAACCCCATTTCTTTACTCTACTACAGGAGATATTCTCCAGATACTTCCCTAGAAATTTCTTGCTGGCAAATTTTCATGCCAGAGTCTGTTTTCAGGGAACCTTAACTAAGAAAAGAATATACCAGTAAAAGCAAATTAGAAGAAACATATAAAGAACTTAGTTGACTTTTATGGTGTTCTGGAATCTTCAGAAGGCTGGTAGATACATGGACTTGGAGTTAATTAAGGTGATCTGGGCTGGTGATATATTTGGGAGATATTGACACTAGAGTTGGTACCTGAAGTCATGAGAATAAAGATCACTTAGTACAAGTGTTCGAGTAAAAAGAGAAGAAAGTCTCGTACAGAATCCTGATAAAACAACAAATTCAGTGGGTTGGCAAAGGGTTAGATTCCAGCAAAGTAAAAGTGGACACTTGGGAAGGAAGAAAGCCATTTAAGAAAAATGAGTCTCAATGTATACAAGTAATACTGAAAAGTCAAGACACCTAAGGTGTAAAAATGTACCTTTCACAAAAACATTAGCACTGATGCCCTGGACAAGAACAAAATTTATCGGTGGTGGCAGAAGCCAGGCTGCAATAGCTTAACCAACATGTGTGGTAAAGATTTGGAATCATGAACTTCAGACAAGGTGTCCAAGAGGTCTAACTGTGCAAGAGAAGAGAAAGATGACTGGAGTGTGATCTGGAATTGAAGTTTTTTTTTTTAATTTATTTTATTTTCTGTAATGAGAAAAGTCTTCCCATATTCAAACCTATTTGTTCATCTTTTCCTGAGTATCTCTATCTTTTCATATATATATATATATATATATATATATATATATATATATGTGTGTGTGTGTGTGTGTGTGTGTGCATATTTTTTAATTTTAGTAATCCTATCCCTTGTAATTCATAAATAGAATTAAAAATTGTGTAGAAAGGGACAGAGAAAAATGAATTTGAAGAATGTACAAGAAGAATAAAGATAAACAGGATAGGAAAACAGGAGGCCAGGGCATATCGAAGGTAAGTGATGGAATTTTTGTAAATAAAAGTTTAAGAAGCAGTGCAAGATTTTTCATTTGTTTACTTTGATTTTAGTTATGATCTCTGTTATTGGGTTTGTTCTTTTGTCCTCCTTGAATTGTACTTGTCTAGTGATGTGAAATGGCTCTTTCTCAGTGCTAATTCATAAGTTGCAAAGAGTATTGTTTATAATTCTTTTTACAATGATATAGGTCTATAAATTTCCAATTTTAAATAACTAAATATCAGTATTTCTGTGTCTCTTTTATTCTTTTACTGGAATAAACTATAAGAAATACCATTCAACATTTGTCACTGAAACCCAAAGGAAATATTCTTATCATCTTTGAACACATTTTTGGGGGGGTAGTTTCAACAATTTGTACTCTTGATCCTGGCCATTTTATTTCTTCTCTACTTACAACAGTGCAAATATAATGGAATATAGTGCTATAGGATTGAATTCTTAGGCTGATCAGGGAATATATTCAGAATGTCATCATCTTCTACTGCATCTACTAGATGTATTCCACTTGGCACATAACATGCTCATGAAAATGATGACCCCCAAAGAGAAAATGAAACTCCCCTCCACACAGTGAAGAGAAAAAAGGTAGGAAAAATATATACACAGTTTATTTTTGTTACACTGGGTAACTGTGTGGACATCTTCAATTCCTTAACAATTGCTAGATTTGCTTTTCATTTCATTTTCTGAGAACATCCCTCTGCTCTATGTTAAATCATGACCTCCTGGGACATGACATGTTTGATGCATCATGTTTTAAAATAATAAAATATAACATGTCAAGGATTATTACACACCAAAAATCAAACAAAATAAAGGAGGTAAGCATAACAAGGTGCCCCAAAGCTCCAGAGGACTTATTTATTTTTGTTTGAAATATGAGGGATTGGTTCAGTGCACTTCAACTTGGAAAAAGAGAAGACTACTAATGTCATTATTCCAGGCTCTGCTTCTACTTAAGGGTTACCTTGGACTGTACAATCACAATGAAAGTGAGAAAGGAGCAAAATATAAAAGAAAATGGCAAGCAATCTCACTATCAACAGATTTTCTCATAAGTCTTATAAAATCACAACTTGAGAACTGAACTGATCTAATATTCTATTGAATAAAGCTGTGCAGCTGAGATCTATAAGCAATGTACCAATGTATGTTTGTGTCAAAAATATTGTACATGCACTCAATAAAACTCTTGAGCACGTAATATGTGTTTGAATATCTAGATGGAAGGATTAAGCCTATCTTCTCAGGCTAGTGAGAAAAGGAGCTATGAAAACAGAACCAAAATTCATCAGTGATGCCTACATATCTGAGAGAGAGAGAGAGAGAGAAAGGGGGCGAATATTCCAAATTTTGATGGGAAGACTATATCCTCAGTCCATTTATTTCTTTGGAAAATCAATGCTGAAAGCTTACAGATTCACCCTAGTCTCAGTCTCATGTATTTTTCTCAACATTTGTCCCTGATTGAAACCTTCTTCATCTTATACATTGATTCTGAGACAGACTTGAACCTGCCAATATAGGTAGTCTTTTTCTGTAGCAAGATCCTGACCTCTTTAGTGGAGGAAACTGTTCAATCACCCATTTGTGCATTATTACTTGGAAGTATTTTACTTTACCCAAGGCTAGGTCAACTACTGCAAGTTGATTTTACCATAATTCCATTCTTAAGTTCTTAGAGTTATCTTGCTTTACTGCTTAGAGTGAAGGATGCTCTGATAGATGTAGGGAAATTGACCCGTAGAGTACAGAGGAGAAATAAGTTCTGAATGCCATTATTTCTGATGGTTCATACCAAAATAAGACTTTCTTATATAGGGAGCTTTAAAAAAAATCATGGTGTCTGATCTGGGCTGGGATATTCAGTCAGGAGAATGTACAAAAGGCCATTCCAGGCAGAAAGACAAATATAAATAAAAGCATTGAGCCATGGACGTTTATTCTGACTATAAATAAAAAAAAGAAAAATCACTTAGAAGACATATAACTGCTGACTTGGGAGTCAGAGTGACACTTTTTCCCTCTCTGTCTGCCCTTCTTATTAAGGACAAAAAGTTGTCAATTTATTCATATCTTGAATAAGCTCAATTGTGTGCCCATTATCATTCCGTAAGGAAGAGATTATGCCTACTTCAAAACACCCACATCTCAGAGGAGGAAAAGAAAGCATTAAAGATAATTATCATAAATGTGATAAAGCTAGTAACAGAGGTACTGCCCAAGAGCAAAGAAAATAATCAGTAACTAAAAAAAAAAAAAAAAAAAAAAAATCAGTAACTAAACTAGCCTGAGAGCAGAATGGGGGGGGGGGGTTGTTGGGGGAGGGAGTGGGCAAGGAAGTCTTCACAGTAGAGAAGAAAAAACTGTCTGATTTATTTAAGAAGATCAGTAGGAGATTGAAAAGAAAAGACGAAATGAGAAAGTCAATTTACTTACAGAAAATAACAAAGCTACAGAGAGGTAGGTGATTCTAGGAGTGTAGTCTGGGTACAGTGAAAATTTATGGAAGAGATGATGTCAACAGGTCATACCAGGAAGGCCCTGTGTTCCATGCTAAAGAGTTACACTTTGACCCAGTGCCATAAAAGCAGTTGTTGAAGGGTTTAAAAAGAAAAGGACACAGCCAGCTATGCATGTGAGACAGATCACTCCGTAGGTGTATGGATGATGGATTTGAGGTTGCACTATTAAAGGGAGAGAGACCAGGTCACAGTACTTAATTGACAGATGATGAGAAGACTAATTAAGGCATTATTATTAGGAATAGTGATTAGTGAATGTACTTACCATAAAAAAATTATGAAGCAAATATTTCTGCCTTTGTGATGGAGCTATAGGGGAGATGAGAGAAGGAAAACAAATCTGAATTTGCTTTCAGCTTTGTAGCCTTGGTAAATTTATGAACAGTGTTGTTAGCAAATAAGATAACATAAAAAGGAAGAGGAGAATTACCTTATAACTTTCAGACTGAACAAGTTTATCTTTGCTGCATTTCAAAACACCACTAAAATGGGAAGAGGCATATAGGTCCATAAGAACGAAACAATGGAGAGACAAAAAAAAAAAAAAATTGAAGAAACAATGTCACTGCAACATTTAAGGGGAAGGGATGAACATTTTAGCAGAGCAGAGAAAGATGGACTCTAAGTGAGAAGAGGGATAATAACAGGGATAAAACTAGTCCAATTTGCTTGAATATTTTAAGTATTCAAAGTTTTTAGGGACTATGAGGGGTAGATGGAGCACTAGGGGCTGAAATTAGAAGGATTGGATGAACAGCTATATCTTTACCTCCCTCAGGACCCTAAAAGAATCAGAAGTTTATTCTCTAAAAATATTGAACCATAATGCTCCAGACTCCAGGATATCTGGCACAGGTGTGGGTAAGGTGGGGAAATGGATAGAAAAGAGAAGCATAAGTAAGTCTTCACTCTGTATCTTATGACCCCCTAAGTCCTTCCAGAATATTCCTGGGGGTGTTTCTAGTATGCTTTCTGACATGTATAAACCTTGTCCCACCACTGGAGTTGGGAATTAATTTCTGGAAAAACTAGTAAGCCACAGAGGAAGTATTTGCCCATCAGAAAAGCCTATTCATTTTTTA
Source organism: Phocoena phocoena (assembly GCF_963924675.1). Taxonomy (NCBI): domain Eukaryota; kingdom Metazoa; phylum Chordata; class Mammalia; order Artiodactyla; family Phocoenidae; genus Phocoena; species Phocoena phocoena. The sequence goes on along the minus strand of NC_089222.1, from coordinate 122,729,375 downwards.
ATAACTTTAGAGTAAACTGATCAGCTAGAATCCACCCTGCCCATTCCCCTTCTCACCCTATATTAATTTCCTGGGAATGTTGTAACAAATTACTACAAATCTGGTGGGTTAAAACAACAGAAATGTATTCTCTTAAAATTCAGGGTGGGGCCAGGGGGGAGAAGTCTGTAATCAAGGAGTTGACAGGGCCACATTCCCTTGAAAGCTTTTGAGGAGAATCCTTTCTTGCCTCTTCCAGCTTCTTGTAGCTCCAGGCATTCCTCCAGCATACAAATCTCTTCCCCATCTTTACATGACCTTCTTCCTTGTTTGTCTATCTTCTTTCCTTTTCTTCTCTTATAAAGACACATGTCATTGAATTTAGGCCCACCCTAATTCAGGATGATCTCATGTTGAGATCCTTAATTACATGTGCAAAAAGACCTTTTTCCAAATAAGGCTGCATTCACGGGTTCTAGAGGTTATGATGTGAACATTTATTTCTGGGACCCACAATTCAACCCACTACGCATCCCATACTCCCAGAGCAGAATGTGTTCTTGTGATTCTTAAATATGAACTGGTAGCTAAGGGATGCTTTGAAGCAGTAGAGAAGGAAAGGTTGATGTAGACGTGAGAGAGAAAGAGGACATCATGAGGAGAAGAAATGAGATGAGGTCAAGGTCAATGTAGAGGATTTTTTCTTTGCTCTAGAGAAAGAATCAACTTGACATCCAACAATGGAGAAATGGTGATAGAAACTGATGGAAATTCACGATGGTCTATGGATAGAAAGTAGGAAAACATGTCTGCAGGCCTTGCTTTTCTTGGTGATGAAATGTGTCGGTAGGAAGCAAACACTGAGACAGAGTTAGGAGTGGAAGTGATTTCTTGGGGGATAATGCCTATAAAAGATAAATGGGGCTGGAAGCAGGACTGGACAGAGAGCCTCAAAACACATCACATACCATTCAGTGTCTCAGCCAACACCACAGGAAGCTCTAGAGCCAAGTCAGAGTAGTCCATATTTGAGCAAACATGACCAGGCTGTAGTATACCCACCACACTTGGTCACTGATGGAAGGCTGCCCTAGAAGAGTGTGGCCTTGGTTCAACTACTGAGGGAAATCATGAAGACACTGCCTCCTTCAGATGAATGCTAGTCCTTTCTCGGAGCAAAGCTCCTCCTTGGCTACTACAATTTGTAGAAAAAGATGTTTGCTGCAAGTAAGTGAGGGCAAGGATTTCACAGAGGAATTGCAGAGAATGGCTCACATAATAAATTCCAAAATATCACAATATAAAAGATTGAAAGGTGAGTGAGTATTTGGAGACTCCAGAAATACGTGATTTCACAAAGAGACAATGACATGACTGATGAAAGAATACTAACAGCCATACAGAATATTTTCTTTAGAAACATAGTAAATGAGCCTTTTGAGGGATGTTTATGTACCTTAGGAGATAACACTCTGTGGTTCTAGATGGTGATATGGTTTTGCAGATCCGCAAAATTTCCCATGATTTTTAAAAAATTTGGGTCATATCACCTTCAGGTAGTAAAGATTTTGCCCAGCATAAAAATCTCTTTCTGCCATCCTCACAAGTGATTTTTATCCTCTGCTGCCTAACCCTAACCAAAAACATACAGGACACACAGACACATACACACACACCCACTTGGAACGAGCAACTAAATAACATCTGGCTTCTTGGAAGCCATTAAGTATTGCAAAATAAATAAATGAAAAGAAAGAATAATCTCCCAAACTTTCTGAATTGTCTACTCTGAATTGGGTGAGGGGAAACTTGATTCATCAGGGAACATTCTTTGGTAGGCTCAGCCTTCAGGCTTGACTGAGGACCACTTCTGCAAGGGCAAAGAAAGCAGTAGGAGGGAAATATATGTGTAAATGGGAGGAGAGAAAAATAAAGAGATGTGGTGAAATTATCTCAAAACAGAAATAGAGTTACAGATGTAGAAAATAAACTTATGGTTATTAGGGGGTAAGGGGGGGAGGAAAAATTGGAAGATTGGGATTGACATATACACACTACTATATATAAAATAAATTATTAGTAAGAACCTACTGAATAGCACAGGGAGCTCTACTCAATACTCTGTAATGGTCTACATGGGAAAAGAATCTTAAAAAGAGTAGATATATGCATGTGTATAAAAGATTCACTTTGCTGTACACCTGAAACTAACACCACATTGTAAATCAACTATACCCCAATAAAAATTATTTTAAAAAAAAGAGAAATGTGGTGAAAGAGGTTGGCAGTGATGAAGACTGTGGCTGGATATGACTGCCCTCAAATGCCTTAACTTTTACACAGTAACTTGGGTAAGGGAAAATTTATGAACAAAAAGTTTATTTTCAAATCAGTTTGGTACTAAAAATAATTTTAATAGAAAGCTTACATCTATGGGAAAATACTTGATTTTGGAATGGAAGATATTACAGAACTTTAGAACATAATCTGGTCACCTGCCAATCTACAGCTGCTCATTTGATATACACCATGCCAGTATATGATGTTACACCACTACTGGTCTTTTCCTACTCACTCCTAATGGAAGACGTTTTCACATAGTGAGGGATGAGGAAGTCATTCTGGCTTATACCTAATTTGGTTTGAACTTCATGCTAACTAAACAGCCTGCCTTGTGGCCTGTCAACATAAATTGTATATCTGTTTAACCACTAAAGTAAAATTGGTGTCGCCCACCATCCAATTATACAAAGGGTTAAGTTGCAACCCACTGCAGTCACCCACTGACCATGAGCCCTGAGGGGAATTGAGGGGAAAAGGAAATAAAACAGGATAAGGCTTTCTGTGACTTGAATAACACAGCCCATAGACAGTTAAGATGCACACCTCAGGAAGAATTTTAATGACCCAGATTCTTGTATCTTCCCAAATAGAAAGTCACTAAAGTCATTAATTTGTGGTGTCTGTTCTTTGTGATTAGCAATAATCTCTTACCAAGATGTACTGGTACTTGACTACATGTATTTCCCAGCCGAAATATTCATATATAAGCTGGTTCCTCCCCTACCTCTTAGAAACAGTGCCTTCAGAGCTACTGCGAGGCTGTTTCCAGGGCTATAGTCCTCAGTTTGGCTGTAATAAAACTCTCTTCTATTCTTATTATAGATTGTTTATAGATTATTTGCATTAACAATCTGTAGGACTGTAAAAGAAAAGAAAAAATTATGTGGTTCAAGGGACAAAAGAAAAAGGAAAGGAAAGAAAATAAATTCCAGCTCTTTTCCTAGGCTAACCCACAAATTTCATTTACTTTTGTGTATGTACTCACCTCCCACTCTTCTGGAGGACCACAGTGCCCATATGCTGGTCTGACCCCTGTGAGGGAGTCCCCAATCTCCTTCACCAACTTAAACTTGACCTACACTCCTACCCACTTTCGCCAAAATTTTCATAATCCTGGGTCATTTTCATGTTAAGAGCACTAAATTTTGGTACTAAACACTCATTAACATTTGTTATTGTTTTATATGCTGTTGTGTTTTCTTATACAATAAAGATATGTACACTTACACAAGAAGTATAAGATTCTGTTTTCAAAGAAAGACTGAGGACTGAATAAATATACAATATCTTTACCGACTGAGGAAAGAAACACACTCTATATTCTCTATAATTTTATAGAAAATAATATACAGGGAAATAAAATTACACAGAATACTGTGGACAGCTAAATAAATTGTATACAAAGGTCACCAGAGATCACCAGGAATTTGAAAGTAAATATATTAAAATAGAAATTTGGGACAATAACAACAAAAAACTCTGTAAATAAAACTGTAAAAGAAATTCTGAGTTCTCTGAACAAAAAAACTTTTGTTGTAAGTTCTACATATGAGTTAAAGTTCTTCTGCAACCAATTATGTCTATGGCTTGCAGTAAAGTCATAGTTCTTCACAGGTGTTAAATGTTGAAAAGCACAAAGTTCTGTTGACAATGCGAATATAGTAAACCAATTATGAAAATGACAAAAATGTCTTAAGGTGAAAACAGTGTGTTAAAAAGAGCAGCTTTTATATTTTTGCTATTGTAAAATGTTCAGATAGCAGTTGAATATAAGGGAAAATAAATCCTGTATACTAGAAACCTTTATAAAAATTCTCACCTACAACTAAAGCAATTGACTGTGGCTTCATGTTGTTTATAAAAGTATTTGTGTGTACATATTAATTCACATAATCATATATGTATATATATATATTTATTTATACATGTATTAGTTCACACAATTAGTTTTCCTTACATGAAAGAGAAAAAAAATTGAAACTAATAAAATAGTTGTAACATGCTTTTGAGCAAAAAAAAAGTGTTTACCTACAAAAAAGAATGAAAAGTTTGTTGTATTAATTACTTTACAAGATCAAGACATATGTGTTAATGTCACTACTTAAAAATTACTCCATTTTATCCCAGTTTATGACTCCCACTACACCTGTATGGCAATGTTTCAAAATAGAAATGATACTTAAGAGATAGAAGTGAGCATCTTCCTGGGGAATGTGAATGAGTTGCCACACAGACACACAAACAGAATCTGAAGGGGGTGATTGACTAAAGTGATAATTATTGGTCTTTAATACCTGTCTTTTTGAGTCTTCAAATTGTGTAAAATTACTCCTGATGCATGCAAGTAAGAAGTAAGGGTTAACTTGTCCAATGCTACACCCCTGCAAGAGAGACTTCTAGAGAGGGTGCTAGTCACCCCCAAATCCACTGCTTAATGGAAAAAATTAAGGTCAACCTCAAAGCTTGGACCCCAGTCCCAGTTCACCCAAGAACAACAATGTCACAAGGAGTCTGCCACATAATACAACTGCAGTTGCATGTCTTGTGCCCCAAACCTCAAACATATCCTCCCAGAAAAGGGAGTTTTCCCCTCCAAACCTTAGTTCCCACCTACACTGAGCTGGCAATAGGGCTCCCTGGATTCACGGTTCTGAACCATCATGTTATTTTGTATGTGATCCCTGCTATCATCGAAGGAGAAGCTCTCTGGTTCTTTCCGAAAGCCCCACAACCCAAAGGCTGCAGTCTATTTCCCCAAGTCTCGCTTCAGGTCATGTGAGCTCACTTCAGATATCAATCAGTTGTCCCAGAATGCAACAGGGCAATGGGGACTGCATGCCTGTCATTGATTTTCATCTCTGCAAGCATTAACAATAAATGCTGTTCCAGCAAACCTGATGTTTCTGCTTGACCATCTGTCCTTTTTCACATGAGATCCAGAACACATTAATCTGGATACACACAGAAATCATTGTGTCCCCAACTCTGGTTCCTTAAACACAGCTCCAACTAATGACAGTTCGGAGTCCTTTAACATATTGTACTTGAACAAGAATATTCTCTGTCCATCTTTCACTTGGATCACAATGCACTCAGAGGAACAATAACACACGTAATATAAATAAAAGGTCAAGACATTTAGTGTTCACTTATGTTCTGTTTGCTCAAAATGATTTACTTCCAGCTACCATTTTATTTTGTTTGTAAAAAGAAAAGTGACAAGAGAAAGATGAAGTGTTTCAAATATTAACTTCCCTATTTAACATTTTCCCCCCTAAGGTAAGTCTCTCTTACAAATGTATGATAAATGAGAAAAAGGGCAAAAGACTTATTGGTTTGGGACTAAGTGTACAGCTATGTAAGTGAACTCATCATTTTTCACCCTTTCTTTTCATGCGGTGCATTCTTTGTAGGGTTGTTCAAAATAGAAAGTTAAGTGAATCTAAGAAACGACATATAACACTTGTTTCACAATCAATATATGATGTTTCTGACACATCGAAAGAAACGGTCAGTTTAAAATTATTAATTAAATGCAGGATTATTTTAAGATGTAAGCAAATCTTTAAACTCTTTATTAAAACAACTGGACTCCTATATCTAATCAATGTCTCAATTGAAATATTAAATAATGTAATTTATCATTTACAAATTACTGTATTGCACTGAAAATGGATTTAAATGACATCATTAAAATAATGTCACCACAGAGAAGCACTATAAATGATCTGACTCTCAGTCCCTTCAAATACTTGAAATTAAGATGGAATAAATCTTCACTTTGGTATATTCCTCAATTACTATTGATATTTTATGAATCATTGCCTTTTGGATGCATTATAAATACTATGAGACATTCAATACCCTCAGCAGAAAAGCAGCTCTAGTTCCTCTAGCCTAAATCATCTGCTTTCCTGGGGTGACAAAATTCAGGTTTGCTGAAAAAGTTGATTCCCAAATAATCACTCAGCAGGTAGTTGCTGAGTGAAGACTAGGCAATAAATCTGGACAAGGAATTGAGATGTCATTAAGAAAGCGTAATATAAATTCCTTTAATGGAAACTGCAAATGAATAAATGGTACTAAACTCCATGCCATTAGAATGGTTCATGATGATCTGTGTTCAGCTAACCTCAGCACCCTTCTCTCCCTCCACTCTCTCGTCATTCTCTGTGTTTCATCCACACTGGTCTGCTTTCATTTCCATAACCACGCTGTGCTCCTTCCTATCTCTAGCATATGGGGTTGCCTTTATCTAAATGTTCTTCCACTTTGTCCCTAGTTAATCTATTCATTCTTTATAATCATTCTTCAGATATTATTGGAGAAAAGTTTCCTTTCTTCCTCAGAGTAGGCCAAGCACCCCTCTTCCATCATTTCTTAGTATTGAATATTTTTCCTTTTCCATTTTAGAGTTACATATTTATTTTTGCCATTTTTGAACTTATCTTTTCTCCTCCCTAAGTTGTAAGCTCTATGGTGGTCTGTATGATTTCTTTTTTGTTTAACCTTGTACTTCTGGGGTACAATGCCAGACAAAGAGAAAGTGCTTAATATTTGTTAAATGAATGAATGAATGAAAATATGGATGAATAAGAAAATACCACAATTTGCTGTGTAATCTATTAATTATGTTATAGGTCAGGTGATATATCTAAGTATTTTAGTGTGCTCATTGGTATACTTGTAACATGGCAAAGAGATGTAGATGGGAGCACATTCTGTCCAATCTCAGCCATAATGAGGTCCTGCCTGCCTCTATTGCTAGTACTCGTCCATACATATATTATACATTCTTTCAGCATCATAACATGTTGCTGAGAGTGGGGTAGATAGAATGTACTTGTCCAAAGATGAGAGTAAAGATGAACATTTATGTATGGAATACATTAAAAGAATGTTAATACTATCATCATTTAAAATCAGCATAGTATACTGCTGTCTTATACATGATTGCTTTGTAGCCTGTCCTTAGGGACTAGAACCTTCTTTGTTCCCAACAGTGAGAAATAATATATTTGTGTTTCCTTTGAGTTAAATGACCCAGTTGTTTTCCCTTTACTGTCACTTTACTTTATGTTGTATAGCTCTCCTTGGTCAAAAACAGAATAACCAAATGAGAATTAGAACATCAAAATCGAGTTTTACATTCCCCATCCTATGTTTCCACAATTTGGAATATGTAACATTTGGGATGCCAAGATAAAACTGAATAGATTGAACTGTTTTTCTGGGAAAGACTTTTCTAAATATGTTTAAAATAAAAACAAACAAACAAACAAAAAAAACAACTTCAAGTCTTTTAAAATAATTTAGGAAATGGTATTCTGAGTTTTCTGAAGATCATAAGAAAGTTTACGTAAAGTTATTCATGATAAAATAAATTTTGTACTAAAGTTTAAAAATGTTAACATAAACTGTAAAAAGCCAGTTTCTTGTACTTGAGTAACTTTTACTACAGATTTTCATGAAAATATTTCCAACAAAAGTTCAAAAAATTGTAGATCATTTGTTTCATATAATTTTATATATATATTGCTTCTCATGATAATGATCCTTTAGTTTAGAAGAATTTATAGGGTAAATCATGATGGATATCACATAAGGATTGAGACATGAAAGAACAATGTTAAAACATTCAAATCAAAACAGTGCTTGTTTGATAAAATAAAATAATTTTTGGTGTATTTTTTTCACTATTAAAAGTCCCTGTATGTTCTTTATTTAACTTGAAGTAAAAAAAAAATTATAAGTAATCAGTGTAAGGAGAGTATATGATCAACGATTATACTTTCCTTGGAACCATTACAGTCCATCAATTATTTCAGAAGTTATCATATATTCAAAACCAGATTATGTCTATATCAGACATCATTCATTCATTCATTTTACTCTTTTCTTGGCAAAAGAGAAATTTTTGTACTTGTAAGCCAATAAAACATGTACAGTATATCATAGGATATAGATGTATACGCTGCGAGAAAACGAAGTTTCCAAATTTCTTTCAAATATTTGAGTTTATTTTAAAACAGTTGACTTCTAGCTTGACTGGCAATCTAATTCTTCTGCATTGATAAAAAACATAGTGGTCTAAATTCTACTAGTAAAGACCAAGTGGATTTTTTTAATAAAAATATAATTATAGTGTACTAAAAGGTGCTCATTTACTCTTACTTTAAAATTCAAAATTAATTAGTGCCACAGAGCACAATTGTTAAATCATACGTGGATATTATTAATTTCATCAAAGGAAATAAAAGTGTAAACACAAATAGGAAATTAAGTAGCAAGGAAACTAAAAGATTCATATTGACCTTAATCCCATCTCAGATCCTGAGTTTAATTGCCAGTTGCAGAGTAAGCTCAATTATAAAATCCCTCTAGTTTATTCAGAAAACTGACTTTTAAATTTTGTGGAAATAGATGGAGACTTGATTTAAAAATCTGGAGAAATAAAAAATTCCTTGATGAAAGATTATGCAAAGTAGTATTCCCACAATAAGCACAGTATTCTAGCAACAGTAAAGTCAAACAGATTCTACTCAAAAATCAAAAAAAAAAATTGATATTTAATATGTACCTTTTGTTCCCTTTAAAAATGTAGTGTTTGATTTAGTTGTATGAATTTAATCTAGTAAATCATTTACTTAAGCAAAAATAATATTTAATGATTGATTATGAAAGGCCTCATGAAACAAATTTTTATGAGAAAATAGTGAATAGCAACCCAATTGGTTTGAAGTAAATCAGAGAACCAGCAGAGTATAAGTTGAGTGCACATCTTCCCATAGATAAACACAAATATTGTGATAAATATTTGAATGTAGAGTCTTTCTACCAAAGCAGTTTTTCAATTCCATTTAGAAAGAAGTATAGTATCTGTCTCATTTCCTTCAGATTTATTATATGAAAAATGTTATTTTGTACAACAGAAATTAAATCAATTTTCTGACCTATACTTTGGGACAATTTTGTGGTTCATTATTTGTTCATTCTCTAGCTGTGGCTTAACTGTATATACAATCACCCTTCATATTGATGTCCAAAATTAGGTCTGTCTTATCCCTCAAGAATTGACACATCATTTATAACAATCATAGTCAACAGTCCTTTATTTAGAATTCAAATTTTTCTATATATTTTGATATAATTTGGAGCTTGCTGTAAATTGCCTGGGTTTTTTATCTACTAAACATTTTATTTTAAATAACTCCTCCATCTCAACTACCCGCATTACAGCTTGACCAATATGTTGATTTGACGTCAAGTAAATTCTATTTTTATATTTTTATCCATAACACACTTCTCCTGTAAGTAGCTATATAATTTATATGCATATATAAATGAAATTATATGGAATTCATTCCATGTGTATACAAATTGGAATAAGTTACTACATAATCATACTTTCATACATACATACAAATTTTGAAAGAGGGAAATAGCCAAGTTCATATAAATTTTAGCTTTAAGGAGTCTATTTAGAAAAACCTATATCTTTGTATATTTGTTCTGTTAGTGCTCTCCATTTGTTTTTATCATTAATAGCCACCTCCCCAAGCTCCATGTTCTAGGAATCATTCTTAAAGAATCATTTAAACTCCCTGATCTGTGGTTCCTGCTGTAAATTGATTCTATGCACAGCAGTCTAATGAAACCATATAAAAATAATTTTGTGATTCTAAACCATACACACATGTGGATGTTTCTTCACTAAAGGATGAACTTAGACACTAGTATGATTCTTTATCTCTTCACATCCTTTTTCACAAATAAGATAGCAAAACCACGAAGCCCAGAGAGAGCTCCTGGGCTAAGTGTTTGTGTAACTCTTTCTCAGCATGCAATTTCTTATTCTGTGCCTGTATTTCTTTAACTGACTCTCACTGTATGTTCCCATTATATATTACTGTAGCAATGCTTCAAAATACTGTCCTTAGTGAAAAGACTCTGATCTGAGAGCTAGTGATGAAGGTGTAAATTACATGAGAAGAAGAAAAAATGCACCCTAGGAGGTTAAACCCATTTGCCTTCATGATTTGGACAAATTCATTCAGTGAGGTAATGAGTTATGAGAAACGAGCTATGTTTTGAACACTGCTGAGTGTAGAGAATGCTTTAGTAGTCTTGATTCTATCATTAGAGAGTTGTGGTCTGGTACACTGTTAGGAAATTCAGAATATGTTTAACTAACATGTCTTGTATTTTTAAGAAAGAGTGATTAAAAGAGTGGGAATTTTCAAGAAAGCAGTGTTTTTTCTCTTTTTTGATAAATATGATATATTTAACATGCTTTTTATCACCAATAGTGTTTTACTTTTTGTGTATCTGTTTTTATACAACTTGTTTTATTCAAGATAATTTATTGTGGCTGACAAAATTTACCAGCAGAGCCTGCTTGAGACTTAGAAATGATGATGTTTAGAAAAATAATTACTTAGAATTGACAGTGAGACCAAAGCTTAGCAAATGGTAAGAAGCAGGCCAATTAAGTGATTGGTACCACATATTAATAAAAATGTAAAACAAATGCAGGGAAACACAGAGGATTACAAAAAGGCTGTCCTGATAATGTCATGAATTCCAAGGAAGGAGTTCTTTACCATATCAAAGATTATTTTACAAAAACATGGTGAAGCAGCTGCTGCATATTTTCAGGGATATCTGAAAGAAAGAAACCACCTTCTACTTGAAGCAGTGAGAATTTTTGCTAAGATAACATTAGTTGACTTAATAATGGCATGACACAATTCCATTATTACTGTATTACTGTGACCATACTATTTATACACAATAGTATGCTTTTAACCACAACAAAACATCATTAGAATTTTTCTTATTTATTTTCAAGTAATTTTCTGGAAAATTTAAGAGGCATAACTTCCATTTCTAGATGACTATGAAAATGACCAATAAATGCAAGGAAAAATACCTTGATCTTATCACCAAGTAGTGAAAAATAAGATCCAGCTGCATTTGTGCCTTTATTAAAATAAGGATGTGGCGAGAAAATACTGAGAACACATTACACTTAAAACACCACAAATAAATAAACCTTTGAGTTTTCTATGTTTTAGGAAGAAGCAATCCTTCCTGTTTTATGATTGTATTAAGCTCATGCAGCATTTTCCTTTTTCATAAACCTTTTTAGTATTGGCTAATAATAAAATAATAGTTGATGTTTATTGAACATGTATGGACTGGTGGCAGGAGTATTTTAGCTCTCCAATGAATCCATTCTCCTGCTCTTACCTAAGAAGAGTGTTGCTCCTAGGCCTGAGAATTCATTTCTCAGCTTATATATGGACAGAGTCTATGAGATTAAATGTTCCCCAGGCAGTGAACAGCATTGTGCCAGTTTGGGGCCTGAGTCTGTAAGACTGTGGTCTTTCCCATATATTCTTTTCCTCTTCCCCTGCTTGATGGAACCAGACTCACAGAACCACTGTGCAAAGTACAGGTTATTACAGGCTATTTGCTCCTGCCTTCCAGGAAAACTGTCGTGTGAAAGAAATATGCTTCTTTGTTTCTTTTTTTTTTTTACATTATAATATTGCTTTTAAAAAATGTAATAAAGTTAGCCTTTTCTTCCAGCTAATAAGTTTAATACATGTCATGCAATCTTCTAAGAACTTTATATGAACTCTATATAATTTAATCATCAAAATAGTTGAAATAGTTGGGTACTTTTAGTATTACCCTTCTTAGAATAAAGCAGCTTAGTTTTATTTAGATGAAGTAATTTGTACATGTCCACTCTGCTACTGCCATATTTCATCAACTCTAAGATGCACTTTCTTTTCATATTTCATGTTTCATACGTAACATCTTTGAAATCAAGATGCATCTTGAAATAATTGGTATCCTACAAGTTATTTGTATAGGTTGCCTGTGTGTGTCTAGGAGATGATGTATAAAGTAATGATATGTTAAAAAAAGATGTCCTATTTTTGATAAAATAAGTAAACATGGTGGTAAATCTTCAAATCCAGGCAGCCCTGCTCCAAAACTCTTAATCTGAAGCATTACTTCGCTTAAATAATAAAACAATTTCAACATAACACAAAACATTATCTAGAAAGGGCAGTTTTGTAGGTTTTCCAAGTTGATTGATTCTGTTTATTTTCAGTTCCCCATATCTCCTGAAATTTTGATTTAATAAGTAAACAACTTTTAATCTTTCAGCATAAATAAACAACTTTTATGAAATATCCAAACAAATAGTAATAGATGGGAAGATCATTGCAACTTATTTTATATTTCCTTGTGATACATGAATACAAGAGAGGACTAAATCTTGTCTCCTGGGATATGTCCTGCTTTAATGGAATTTACAAATCAGAGAAAATAAATGGTTTATGAGTAAGATATGTTTGAAAAATAATCTCAGTCAAAAATACGTAGCCCTCCACTTAGTTGCTGCCAAAATTATAATGTATTTTTTATTTTCCCTTTCTTTCCTCATCCTTCCAATAACTATCTCTCCCTCCTTCTGTCTCTCTTTCTCTGTCTCTGTCTGTCTCTGGCTGTCTGGCTGTCTCTCTTTGCCTTTCCTTTTGTGGGGAGCAGGGAGAAGATTTAATTTGAGTCATTTGAAAGGTTTTAAAGCAATCAGAGGTGATAAAACTATGTCTTATACTTTGGTTTATCAACCAGATTATAAACTTCTTGAAGATATGCTGAACGATTTTTATCTCTGTTCTTCAGCCCTTGGTACAGAGTTGATTACTTACTAGCTCTTGAGAGTCTGTTAAATTTCACTGTGTTTTGAAAGAATGGGGTGGTAAAATTTTTTTCAATTACTTAACTCAATAATATTGAGCACCTACTCTGTACCAATTCATATTCCTGGCAGAGTTCAAGTGTAAGAAACACACTCATACCAACTTGGGGCTATCCTAAAGGTAATGATTATTTATGTAATCACATTAAAGCTGATATTTTCCATTGTATATTTCTCCTAGTGTGTTCACTTCCCTCATAAATTTTGACTATGCTCATAAAAAAGAAATATAATCCTCAATAATACATTTTTATGTGACTTAAACATATAGACACATGATTCCAAACAACCATTCTACTTTATAAAATCTCTCCTAAAGAAATGACCTTAAATATGAAAAAAATATAAGAACACATTTTAAATATAAATACTTATAACTGGATTTTACAAAGCGGAAAATTGGAAACAAGAAGTTACTATATCACAATAAAAGAGTTGTGGTCTTTGAGTTTTCATAACGGGATGTATTTTTCTCTTAATTTTATTTTTCTGTGATTATAAAAGTCTGTTATATATAGATATTTGTGCTAGGAACTGTATGGAAATTATAGAATATAATGTAATGCTTTTTGAGGAGTTATAAAGGCCAATCACTATGAAACACAATTTAAAAGAATTATTACTTCATTATTCATTACAAGATTATGAGATATTATACTATTATTTCCATTTTATTTCTGGTGTGAAACAGCCCAAGCAGATGAAATTATAAAAAAGCTACAAAGTAGGGGAACTAGGATTGGAACCAGGCAATTCCAGAACTGCTTCTTGACTCATCAGTTATATAATTTCCCCAGAAAAAGATGAACAAATACTGTCTCTCTCCTCAAGTAGTAGAGACAATATTATATACCTATGGGACAATGTTAAAGACTATCTGTAAATGAAAATAAAAGTCAGCCTAGACTGAAATGAACAAAAAATCTCTCTCATTAATTAGGCCAGGGAGAGGGGCTGGGTAGACACAGAAAATGACAGCTACTAAGTTAACAGGAATTATTGTATCTCCCAATGTCATAGAGCAGCTACAAATTGACATAATGATCTCCTTTTTGAGTGACTACTGCTTTCTTACCAATCACTTTCTTTGCTATCTTCATTTATAACTAGAGATACACAATTACTAAGCTAGCTTTACTTTATTGAGAGTCTCCAATGCCTAATTAATCCCCACTTCTCCTATCTTACCTTAGGAAAAGTGACATCCAAAACTAACTCCTACTTTCCTTAGACCCTTCTCAAAATCATTCCATAGGATGCCAAACTTTACAAAAGATGCTCCTCTGGAATGTCACACTTGCCACATCAAGTCAATAGCTCTGGCTTAGATTACAGGTTTGTCCCCGTGGTTTTCTGACCACATGGATTTAGGCCTTGCCACATGGATCGCCTTAATGCAAAACAGAAGTTGATAAATGCTGTTAGATGAGTTTAAATATTCTGCAGTTGGTACACTGGAGAGGAAATTATTACATTTAGTCAAAGGACCTATGAGAGTGGTTCTACGTTGTAGACCAATTTGGTTGTGTGACTCTGTTTCAGGATCAAGGAACAGTTTGATCATGAGAAGGATACTGTCAGAAAATATCAAAGTATTCTGCTTCGTTTGAATTAGGATTAAGGATATTAAGTCTGGAAAGGAAAGTTGGAGATATAATGTGGAATGTCTCAAATACTACAAAATAAAAGTTAGGCACGTCTTCCGCAGGCCATGAGGCTGGAGACAAAGGCATTTACATGGTGTATGATGGCTAAATCTTTGGATTGGAGCAAAAAAAAATCTAGTATCAGTTAAAGAATAGATTGAACATGAGACAGAGAGAACATTTAGGAACGTATCACAAAATCTGAGACAGAGAGAAGGTTTAGGAACGCATCACAAAAATTTGAGTGTATATTCGAAATGGGCCAGTGCCAGAATGATTAAAGTAAGGAGATATTTTTGTGCGACAATATTTGATGAGAGATAAAAGGGAAGGGACAAAAAAAAATGTGCTAAGAGTTTTAGTAGAACACAGATTCAGAAGTTGGTGATGTTATCAAAGAGGGGAAGTTGAATAATTTTTTGCTTGCCAGGCTGCCAAGAGCAGGCATTGTACTAAGATAGAGCTACAAGCTGACGTCTGAAAATAAGTATTTAGAAGAAGAGGAGTGTATCTGAACTGGAAAGGACAATTTGAGGGTTGTCAATATAGAAGTGATTTTTCTTTTTTTTTTTTTTTTTGCGGTACGCGGGCCTCTCAATGTTGTGGCCTCTCCCATTGTGGAGCACAGGCTCCGGACGCGCAGGCTCAGCGGCCATGGCTCACGGGCCCAGCCGCTCTGCGGCATGTGGGATCTTCCCGGACCCGGGCACGAACCCATGTCCCCTGCATCGGCAGGCGGACTCTCAACCACTGCCCCACTAGGGAAGCCCTAGAAGTGATTTTTGAAAGTACATCAGTAGAGGATGTTAAGAAAGTAACTAGTGTGGAATGAGAGGAATGAGTCCATTTAGGAACCATATTTTAGGAGAGAGTGAATAATGAAAAACTGGTGAATAATAGAATAAAAAGGATGAGTGATAGATGGAAAACAAAAATGTGTATTGCCTGTAAAAACTGACTTTCAAGAAGAAAGAAGTTGACAATAATATTATACAGTGCAATGAGTGTAAGGAGGAAGAAAATAAGATTTGGTGGTTATGAAATCACTGCTGCCCCATTTAGAAAGTACTAACACATTCTAAATCTTTTTCCAAAGCTCTTTTTTTTGAGCGGGGGATGTTAATTAAGGTATTGCCATATTTAAATTTATATAATTTTCCTCAAACCTCTACCCCTTCCTAATCTCTCACTGATTTTATGATCTTTAAAGTCCTGTATTTCTTTAAAGTTAGAAGTTCCTATGAATGATGGTCCTGGTAGAATGTGGCAACGTACTGCAATACTGAATGAACACAGACCTGTGCTAGGAAATAAAGAGCAGTGGAAATTGGCAAGATCATCTGAAGCTACTGCTTGTATTCAAAGCACTCTGCCATCCCCACTGTTCTATGAATCCATTACTTAAGAATAATTGATTTTCTATTTAAATATAAACTTTCAAGGTCGTTTAAGCATAAAGAGTATATGTCATATATTTGAATATTGTGGGTAACTTCAATGAATGGTTGATCTATAATCTTTCCTCATCACACACATCTGATTTACTGTGGCTCCATTGCTGCTAATTCACCATATGGGCGAAATGCCAAACAGGTTAATTTTCCTATGAATGTGAGTACTTTTATCGCTTATCATTTTTGCCAGTTTTTCTTTTTCTTAATACATGAGTACCATTCTCAACACAGAGCTAGGTAACATTTTATAACTTATCTTTTATCTGTTGAGTCATTCCAGGAATTGCCAGGAACAACTTGAAGAGCAATGCTGAGTCAATTACTGTAATCATTTCCTCCTCTTTCTCTCAAAGACATTTGCCATTTAAGACACAGCTCAGTTCTGAATGGTCTCTTGATTTTAAACCTCTCGATGAAAGATTCACTGACTTCTCACATAAGAATCAATTTATTAGTTTCCAGAGCTTTGACATATTTGAAAAAGTCACCCTCTCTTCACTATAAATATCATTTTCACCAGATAATTACTTCTCTTTTAATTTAAGTGGAAAAATCCTCCTTCATCGTCATAAATTTTTTTATATTCTTCTGTTGCCTTGTCCTAAACATGTTGCATTCTACAACATTCTTCATTTTATATGTGACATGTAATAATCTTCATTTTCTTTTTCCTGCTGGGATACTTTTCTGCTTCAAATGCTTTCTCAAAATTTGCTTATTCATTCCATTCTGAACTCTCCTTTGGTAACTTCATAATTGCTGAAGAAAAAAAAGTAGTGCCTACAAGTTGGACTCAGATTAATTTTCTATTACATGACAGTGAATGACAAGGGAGAAAATCTTGCCTTTCCAAACACATGTGAAGAAACTGTTTTCAAAATATCTAATAAGTATTTTGAAACACTTTCATGAGTTATATTACTTTCTATACATGCAAAACTATTTAAAATATTTCTAAGGAGAATACTCATCTAGATACATGACAATACTTCTCACTGGATATTTTCAACGTGTTTAGGTAGGAAACAAATGTCTACCTTTTCTCTCAATGCCCACACTACCCACGGAACATCATTTTTGTCATGTCTGTTATGAAACAGCTTCATTGTCTCAGGATAATTGGTGCTCCTGGAGTTATTTCTGCCCAGGACCTCTTCCAACAATCATTACTAACAAACTATCACAGTATTTTAGAACACATATTTATATAAAATTATATCACTTTCCTTACTACATTTATTCATGCATTTTTCTCTTCAAATAATTTTCCAAACAACCACAAGTAAGGAGGACGTAGACATTAAAGACAAGTCTGCTTTTTACAGGTATATCTCCCCTCTGGACTGTAAATTTTATGAGGGATTATTGAGTTGATTTATCTTCATATGCCTCAGTGAAGGAGGAAGTCATGGAGAGGATGTGACTGCTAGTTGACCCTCAAGCTAGACATGAGGTATCAGAGATTCCTCACCTCTTTCCCTGACCTTGGAATGTGTATTCCACTTGCCTTCCCCATGCAAGTAGCTGCCCCAGAGTCATAACCTTGAGACTGTAATGTGATGCTGAGATCATCTGGAGGGTGTACATGGCTAATCCAAGTAAAGGCCTCTATATAAACTTTAAAATTCTGGTGATGGGTGCAGAGATGTACTTGTTTTAAGCCACCCAAGACAAGCCTTGTAAGTAAGTTTCCTTACCTATTAAACCTGTCACCTACCAATCTGGAGTGGTCTGCTTCTTTCTTCACTCTCCCTGCCCTCCATATAAGGGGGCCAGTTTCAGATTATACCTGGGAAGTTCCCAAGGTTGTGAAGCAATATTCAGAACAATTAGAAATAAGATTTCCTTGAGAACTTTAGAAGATGGTAGCATAGAAAGACCCTGAGCTCACCTCCTCCCCCAGACACACCAAATATACACCATTACAGAGTCCCCTGTGTTGCTGGAGAAGCCAGAACAGCAGATGACAAAGGATACTACAGGGCTGCATCGTTAGTGTTTAAAATGTTGGGCCTATATTTTAGAGATTCTACATACTGAGAGAGTTATCAAAAATCCATAAAATTATCTGAGTTTAAGCAAGTGTGCTTAGCCAAGTTAATCCTTTTTATGAATTTCAAATACAACAATATTGGTATCTAAAATCTTAGCATAAGTGCCTCTCTTTAAACAACATGCAGAACGAGGTGATGCCTGCTTTGGTGGCATTCTGTATTTTAAAAAGATGAAACTGTAAATAGCAGTCTAAGGCCAGTGGTTTCTTCAAATACTGCCCTCCTCCTTGCATTCAGAGATATGAAGATTTTCACTTTTTTTTTTTTTTTCCGATACACGGGCCTCTCACTGTTGCGGCCTCTCCCGTTGCGGAGCACAGGCTCCGGAAGGCGCAGGCTCAGCGGCCATGGCTCACGGGCCCAGCCGCTCCGAGGCATGTGGGATCCTCCCAGACCGGGGCACAAAGCCGTGTCCCCTGCATCGGCGGCGGACTTTCAACCACTGCGCCACCAGGGAAGCCCGATTTTCACATTTTTAAAAGCCATTTATGAGTGAAGGGAAACAGAAGGATGAATTGACAGGTAGGCAATTAGCTCATTACGGGATAGGCAGGTGGAACGCTTGCCCTTTAAACAGGGTCTCAGCTGTTTTTCTGAGCTGCTGGTGAAGAAAAGAGATGATCATCAATTCCCATTTACCCTTTCCCTAATCTCCCTATCACTAGGAACACAGTTCTGGCTGAAATGTGTCTGAATATATTTGGCATTTGTAAATGTCAATATAATATCCTGAAACAATAAATACATACAGATATACTTAGAGAAAAACAATACTTGAGACGCCATAGAAGACGTGTTAAGTCTTTGGTTTTGTGGTGTTTTTAAGGCAGATTTAGATTTTCTTTCATCATTCTTAAGACTCCAGGAAGGAATCTCGTGAAAAGATGAAACCTAGGGCACTTCCTGGGAGTAAGAAAAATTCTCCCAAAATAGTAGGAACCTCTGTTCTGGCAGATTCTTCTAAAGAAATAATGATACCTTGTCACTTATTGTCACTATGAAGTCAAAACCAAATATCAACTAAACCCTATGCCACCAGAAAGCTGAACTAAACCTCATTGTTTTCTAATATTAAGTTAGCAGAATTTTAAAGTGGTAGTGAGTATTCCAAGCAGAAAGATGTGATCTTTCATTTCTGTATTTTATATAACAACCGTTATGTAATATTTCCTCTTGGTGTTCACTCATTTGTGATTTTTTTTAATTGAATATCTTCCAACATAGTAAAATATAATGCTAATGGTGATTAATTGGCTTTTACATTTTTGTCTTTAACCCTCAAATATGACTTACAGTTGACACTTGAACAACACCAGGGTTATGGGCGCTGACCATACAGTTGAAAATCTGGAAATAACTTTACAGTCAGCCTTCCATATACATGGTTCCACATCTGAGGATTCAATCAACCAAGGATCCTGTAGTTTCAAAGTACTATTTAGCGAAAAAAATCTGCAGTAGACCTGGGCAGTTCACATCTGTGCTGTTCAAGAGTCCACCGTAATTGCAAATCAATGCATTCTTTGGGAGGAACTAATCTACAGGCACATATGATGACTTAATGACATATTGTGCTTTAACGTTACCCATTCTCTTTTGCTGGCACTTGCCCCTACCTCTATTTTTAATCATATTTAGCATCCTCTTAATAATATTTGGTATGTTGCTCATGGCAATAGGGAGAGAGAGCATGCTTACTTCAACAAAAAAAGAAAAGGAAAGATTGAAAAAATGTCAGCATTTCTGGGGGCCAAAGGGAGTGGATGGGGCCTCCCTCTGTGCATCAGTCAGCACATTTCTATAATGAGCCAATGATACAGATGCTAAGGGACTACTTTTTTTTTTTTCCTTCAGAAAGGTATCTTGCATATACAATTTTGCTCAAACACTTGACAACTTCCTAAAATACCTTATGAACAAAAAGCAAGGAAAACAACACATAAAAATTTGATACTTGGAAAAAAGTTTGCCTAAATTACTATTATTATTTTTTTGTTCTATGATTTTCCTTTGGTAAATTTTAGGAATAGTTTAATTACCCATATACCTTATTGTCTTCTCTTGTTCCTAACGGTGTCAAGGTTGGAAGCAGGCTATGGAAACGTTCATGGGAATACAGATATACAGTTAATATCTAGTAGAAACTGTCATTTCCTGCCAGCTCACACTGTGCCAGGCACTGTTCAAAGTGCTTCATGCACATTTGCACATTTCTGCTTCATCCAGAACTGTGGGATGTAGGTACTCATCCTCGTTTTACAATTGAAGAGACTGAGTATTACAAAAATTAATAAATGTACCCAAGGTTATATGCAAATGACTGGCAGAAGTGGGGCACTGTGAAGCTAGGACCTGTTATAATAACCACACTCTCCTTTTGATAGATTCAAAATAAGGAACTATTGCAGGAAATTTTGCATCTTTGATGTTAACAATAAAAATTACTGTGAATGCTCAGGATATTTACAGGCATCTAGTTATTTGAATTTATATAAGTTAAAATACTGGAATATTTGACATAATTATTCACCCAACTATTTAGCCATATTTTGTAATGTTTCACTGTAATTTGGTAAGCTGCAAATAAGATTTTCACCTAAAAACAGTTTCTTCTTTAACATGAGCGCTTTAATATTGTATTGCAATATCCAAAACTCTGAATTCTGTATAATAGTATATATGTAGTGTTTACAGCACATATATACACCCTATGCAGTGTTTATATATTTATATATTTACCTATTAAAATGTGACTTATAATACATGTATACATGGGGGTATGTAGATTATGTTTATATATATATATATATATATATATACACACACACCCATATATAGGAGTATAATATGTGCATATATGTAAACATAATAAGCTATGAGAAAAATGCATAAATTAGACAACTAGTTTTGATTTTTAATTTTAATGATAACATTGTTCTTATTTGTTTTATATAATAACATTTATTTAATATAAATTATTTTGCCCAAAATTTAGATCATCATAAATATCTATTTAAAAATGGATTCTAATCATTCTATGCACTAATGATCAACTTATTATTTTATAAAAACTAATATCTAGTCTTTTAATATCTAGACTAGTATCTAAAAAGATATTAAATATATAACTAGTATAGCTTAAGTAAAGATTAGTTTTATAAGGCTATGATTTTGAACAAGGAGTCATCCATCCTCTTAACAACTAGAGGTAGATGATGATCATTTTTAAACTTTTATGTTTATCAAGTTTTTACTTGGTCATTTGTCAAGAACATTTAAAATATTTATGTTGGAAAGTAAAAACTCATATTATTCATAAAGCAAATATTAGAAAGTCTATGATACAGAGGAGGAAACTCTGTATACAAGTCACTATATCCTTGAAAAAGTACAAATTTTTCCACATTTCAGATTTCAGTATGACTTATTTCCTGGAGATTTTTCTGAGTTTCAAGATATTTTCTCACATCTCAGAATAAACTATGCCATTTTAGCATGTGTTCATCATAGATTAAATAATTTATGATACCAAAAATTTTTGTACATTCTTCCAAATTATGCTGATTCAATTTTATATTGCATTTTAAGGCAAATATATGGTTAAAATAAGTTTATATTAAGCAAAAAATTTAACTTATAAAACATTGCAATACATCTTTAATTACTGAACACTTCTATTTAAATCAGTGTTGAGGAAGGTAGGAAAGAAGGAAGGGAGGAAAAAGAAAAAAAGTCCTTTGCTTATTTTTATTAGAAGTTTAAGAGTGAAGACTATTAATTTTCTTTTCTGCAATTGGATTTGCTGTTGTTGTTTAATTAATATTTTGTAGAGGTTCCAGATCAAGATTTAGAAAATGTAAATTACTGATTGAAACTAAATTGCCTTTAATGTATATTTCAAACTTTATTTATATAAAGTCGTCCACACATTGTGTCACATTGTGAGTACATACTGAAAATTTCTTCCAAAGAAATACATTAAATTAGCATTGCACGTTAAATCAGAGTGCCCTTTCTACCAACTGCATTATTTATATTTTAGCTTTAACACCCAGAAAAAAAAAATAAATATTAGGTATGCATAATTTGACAAATGATTTAACTAAGTCCAGAGATTTGAAATATATACAAATTTAGTAAATGGCAAAACTGATTCAATTCCAAATTTCTCAGCCTCTGAAACCAATGCTGTGTTCACTTGACTATACTAAGCATTTTATACTGTAATATAATTCATTTTCTAATTTTTTTTCTCTGTATACTCATCTCTCTGCCTCTTTACACAACTCTACATTTTTCTACATGTATGCCACTGTTTTCCTGTTTCGTCTATTTGGCTGCTGTCTCCAAGTTTCCCCCCTGTGTCACATCTGCCTGTGCATACTCCCCAATTCCTTTCACTAATTGTTAATATGGAACTGAATTTACTTTATAAAACAACTTTATTATTTCTACAATGTATAAGGTAATTATTTTAAAATCCATTATAAGTACTTAATTTGCTTTCTTAAAAATCTATGTGTGTGTATGTGTGTGTGTGTATGTGTGTGAGTGTGTGAATTATTCCTAACAGAATCTAAAATAGATTTCAAAACACAGATTAAATAAAAGACATGGAAAGGACATCGGAGATCTTTTCATCTCATCTATCTCCACCCATATCCTTCTCCCCTTAAATTCTTTTATAACATTATTAACAAACGATTCATCCAGACTCACCTTTCTGTTTATTTTCAGGATTATTTACTCAAGATAACCAATTGCATTATGAACATTCTACATTTTGTAATTAAAATATGCCCCTTCCTCACATTTGCGAGTTAAATAACATCATATTATAGTACTGAAAACTGAACAAAATTGTACCAACAGCTAAAATGGAAATATCTTACTTCCTGTTAAATTATTATTCTATTAATAGGGCCTTATTTTTCTACTGTGTCTTACAGGGCCTAGAATGAAAAAAGTTTTTGAAGTCTTTCCATCTATGCTCATCTCAAGCCACATCTACTTTTTTTCACATTATATTACTTATTATTTGAGCATATAGTCAAATGTTATAAATGAAGGACTATTTCTACTAACACTTGAGGAATAATACACAGAATCCCAACAAAAATAACAATTATAAACACTAGATAATACTAAAAAACAAAAAAATACTGTCCATAGCAAGTGTTGGTGAGAATGTAGAGCAACTGAAACTCTCATGCTTCCTGGTGGGAATCTAAAATGGTATAATTATTTTGAAAAATAGTTTGGAAATTTCCTAAAAATGAATATACACTTACCATATGACCCAGCCATTTCAATCCTGGAAATTTACTGAAGGTAAATGACATCACATATACACATAAAATTGCATATACTTCTATTCATATTGGTTAAAACTTGGCAACAGCCCACACGTTCATCAGAAGATGAAAGGGTAAGCGAATATGGCATATCCACCCAATGGAATACTACTCAGCAATAAAAAGGAATACACTAATGATACAAACATCATAATGGATTAATCTCAAAATCATTATGTTAAGGAAAAGAAGCCAGACACAAAAGAGGACACATTGGAATGATTGAGAAAGGAGGAATTAGGAAATGAGACCATGAATGAGGAAATACAGAAATGATTGGAATGTTTCACATCTTAAATGTGATTGAGATTGCACAAATGTGTATATCATTTAAAATTTATTTACTTGTACATTTTAAATGGATGCAGATTCACTATATGTAGACTGTATCACAAAAAGTTATTTAAAGTGATATATCAAATTTAATATTGCTGATTTGGAGCTCCAGCATGGATGTTCAATAATCTGAGTGCAGATTTTGCATGCAAAGTAATTTGTTATGTCTTAATTTAAAAAAAATATTTAATAAACCAGAAAGCCATGCCTTCAACATTTTACTCTAAGTCCACACTTCTCAAATGTAAATACAGTCATATCCTAGAATAGAAGTAGTATGGGGTATGGTAAAGAGTGTAGAAGGCCCAGACAGTTGAACAAAATTGACATTTCAAAATGATAATTTAAAATAAGTAGTTGCTAATCTCAAACTTATTTTAAACTGTATTGCAGGCACACAGATATCCTATACTTATTAATAAGAATTCTTATGAAAGGAAGATATTTGTAAGGAATTACCACATTATAGTAAGCCCATTAGAGTTGTTCACAGCCATTCAGAAGGATAGCTTCACTCTCTTCTCATTTTGCCATTTTAATGCTGAACAAATTATTTCCCTAGATACAGCAAACATTTCAGGCCGGTAAATCATCTATGCATAAATCAGAAATATTTATTGACATTTTCTAAGAAGTACAAATCTACTTATAACTAAAGTTTCAGCATTATGCCCGCAAGGAGATTTCTGAAGCTATTTTCCAAACATCTATCAAAAAGTAAATGATTACAAAGTATTTTTCATATAAGCCTATGCTTTTTCAGAGACGATATGCATCTTATAGGTGTAATTCATTCTGAGACGGAAAAGGGTAATGGAGTATTAATAAAAAGCAACTGGCCTCTTTATCGCAATAAATAATACACAGAAAATAAGTCCTCAAAAGAGGGCTTGTCCTCTACTTCTGGCATAAATAACCTTGTATTTTCTTTGATAATACAGGATGCAATGAAGACTTCTCATATTGTTTCTCAGTTGTTAAGAGTGAGGGCTCTGGTTTCGAACACTGGATGTCCAATTTACTAATCTGATCATGGATGACTTGTTTAAACTATTTGTACCTCATTATCACCTTATGCATATTGGGGCTGTTGCTGATATTTACTGCTTAGAATTTTTTTGTGTGATGTTCGTATATATTAATGTCTGGAAAGTGCTTTAAAAGCTATTTGAAACAGGGTAAAAATTCAATACATATTACATGTATTTATTATGTTTAATTTTGATATATTATTCCCAGTATCTGTGAGCATTCTATTAAACACATTATTTTTACATAAATCCTCTTTCATTAAAATTGTCCATCTAATGCAGAATAAATATTTAGTTTTTAAGACTCAATTTTGGAAATGCTGTTTATGTCTTTCAAAACCAACCTTATATCTGACTTTTTTTAAAAAAATACACTCATGATTCTAAGGTGAAGTTCCCCTACTTCACCATAAAAAAATATTTAGAATTGACCTTTGCTCATTACTCCATGCTTTCACTCTAATATTTCTATCCTTGCCATTTTATCAGGCATTTCAGACTTGAGAAGCACTTCCCTGTATGTTTCCACAAAATTCTGAGAGATAAAATGCCATTGTATTAAATCAAGAATTTATCAGACGTTCTGCTTTCAGCGCAGTAAAAGATACAAAGTAAAGAATGTTCTCCTCATCCAGTTCTACAGGGATTGAATCATTAGCCAGTGCAGTTTCAGACCTACAGACACCCTGAAAGGAATTCAAGGGGGAAGGTCAGGAATGAGGCACTTTGTGCTCTGGGAAAACAGGCAGATAGATAACTTCAGAGGAACTTTTTATGAACTGGAATTCTTGCATCTTCCCATACTTAGAAAAGCACTAAAATCATTAACTGAGATATCTGTTCCTCATGACTAGCAGTAACCTTCTACAGAGAAGTATGCTTGATTACACGTACCGCTTTGCCCAAAAGCACACATATACTGCTGCCCCCCAGCTCTTTGGAACAGTTCCTCCAAGCTGAGAGGCTGTGTCCCAAACACCTAATAAATTCAACTCAGAGCTTGAAGTTTGTGCATTTATTTCTTCGAGTCTACAAAGATGTTTAGGTAGTTCAAGTGGAATGTAACAAAAAATCCAGCTATTTGAGATTTTATTCTGTCTCATTTTAATAAGAAACATGTAACACTTAAGAATAATTTTGTTCTTTGACAGTCACAATACCTTTTAAAAATTAGTAATAAATCACATTAAAAAAACAACTATTTTCCCTTTTATAATGTAACTTTCATAAAAATTTTTAATTTCTCAAAACAACAATTGTTAGTGAATATACTGATATCTGCAGACTGTAGATAAAATTTTCATTAAAGATAAGCCTTAGTATGATTTGCATAACTTAAAAAATAAAATAAAGGGGTTAATTTTCTTTTTCCACTGACAAGAAAGAATATATATTAAAATCTTGAAAAGGCAAAACTAGAGTGACAGAAGATCAGTGGTTGCCAAGAGCTGAGGGTGATGGGAAAGGATTTACATTGTAGGAAAAGCAAAATATACCATCCTCAAATGTGTCTTTTTGGCATGAGGATTAAATTATGCTGTTTATTTTAAAGAAACTGAAGACACGGCGGTTGGGGGAAATCTGAAAACTGAGTAGAAGTTTCTATTTTGTAAGAAACATTTACATTTATAAGAGAACTCCCCATTTGTAAGGGGGTCTCCCTCTCTGTACTAGGAAGAGAAGGATGAATTTAAATCTCTAGAAAGTCTTATCAATAAAGAAGGCAATGACCTAAATTTCTGTAATAAAATTACCCTTGTAGGCTGTGCTTTTCCTGGTAACTTATGATAACTGCCTTTCCCACCCCCCCCCCAACAACTTCTTTTTGTCTTTAGCTGGAGATGTTATTTAACATGGTACCTTGGGCCATTTTAGGGAGTTACTCTGTTTTCCTGGGTCTCTCCCACGTATACAGGAGGTATACATGTTATTAAACTTTCTGTTTTTCTCCTGTTAGTGTATTAAAGGGGGTGTCTCAGCCAAGAACCTAGAAAGGTAGAAGGAAAACAATTTTTCTCCCCCACAAGCAGCCCCAAAATATGGGGTGGTTAGTTTTTATGGGCTGGGTAATTTCATAGGCTAATGAGTGGGAGGATTATTCCAACTATTTTGGGGAAGGGAAGGAAATTTCCAGGAATTGGGGCATCACCCACTTTTTGGCCTTTTATAGTCATCCTCAGATCTGTCATGCCACCTGTGGGTGTGTCACTTAGCATTCAAATGTATTACAATGAGAGTATAATAAGGAAGTTGAATCTTCTGCCATCTTGGACCTAATTGCTTCTAACCAGTTTTGTCCCATCCAGTTTTCTCAAAGGTTGTGTCATTCTTTAAGGGTTGTGCCCTGCCCCCCTCCCTCTTATCTCAGTGGTGCAACTGGTACTCTACTCCAGGCAGTAGGGCTCTGGAGAAAAGTACAGTATTTCTACAAACTAAAAGCTATGATTTAAATGAAAAAGTAAAGTAGAATAAGATAGTCTTTTATGAAATTAATTAATATTTTAGTCAAAAATTTTGAAGTTTTGCTGATGATTTGTAGAAAAATTGTAGGAAGAAGGAATTTTATGCATGCTCCGCAGAGTCAAAATAAGCCCTCGTTCAAACAGCTTTACACCAAATGTTTTAGGTCAGAGTAACTGTGTATTTAACAGTAATTACATCAGGTGACATGGATGGTCACTGCAGAATTTGTTCTGTCTAACAACATAATGTCAACTTAAAGAAAAACACACAACATAAAAACTGTGAGGTAAAGTTTTATTCAGTGTCTTACTGAAGACTGTAGCCCAGGAAACAGTCTCTCAGTAGTTCTGAGAGAACTGCTCTGAGAAGGTAGGGGAGAAGCCAGTCTGCATATGATTTTGGCTGGGGAATACATGTAGTCAAGCATGAAATGAAACAGGACCCTTTGGGGCCCTTGCTGGTACAAATCCCTTCCTTGTTCTCTGTTTCTTGTTTGCAGGAAATAGGCTTCATTCAGCCTCCTAGACCTTTCCTGAATTCCAAAGGGCAGATTCAAACAGCTGCTAATCAGGTAAGGGAGGGAATGAAGAAACAAGGGATGAGCAATGAAGAAACAATAATGCAGCCTTGGGGCAGGGTCCTGGTTTCTCCTCAAGGGATATACATAACAATATCTTTGAGATCTTCTGCAGGGACTAAGACCCTCACCCAGGTTGGGGATGGTGACTTCAGGCTGAGCACAAGATTCCTGGAGCACTGCCCTGTTACCTCACTACCAACCAATCAGAAGGAAATCCCACACCCTGTGGCCTCACCCCAAATTTTGCCCGTTTAAAAACTTCTCCCCCAAAACCATCCAGGAGTTTGGATTTTTTGAGCATGAGCCACCCAGTCTCCTTGCTTGGCCCTGCAATAAACCTTTCTTTGCTCCAAACTCTGATGTTTTGATTTGTTTTACCTCACTGTGCATCAGGCACACAAACTTGCTTTCAGTAACAAGAGTACATGTTGGTAAATGGTTACTGCTGGTCACAAGGGACAGATATCTCAATGAATGATTTTAGCGCTTTTTTATGTATATGGGAAGATGTAAGAATCGGGGTTCATTAAAAATCTTCCTTAGATATACATCAAACTAT
Source organism: Phocoena phocoena (assembly GCF_963924675.1). NCBI lineage: Eukaryota > Metazoa > Chordata > Mammalia > Artiodactyla > Phocoenidae > Phocoena > Phocoena phocoena. Next base: position 122,700,793 of record NC_089222.1, on the reverse strand, counting down.
CTGTGGGACCTGTTTTTCCAAAGCACAAATGGCTCATCTGTTTTTCATATTGAATTCCCTTCAGGGTACACTGTTGGTCAGCAACTGCAGTGACCAATGACTTAATCCTTGCAGAATTGGTTGGTGAGCAACATAGTTTGTTTTATAATAATATACATACACCCATACAAATATAAATATACATACATGTCTATTGTTCTATTGTTAGTGTTAAAATTAAAACAAAAAAGCAGAGACCGGACTTGAAAATTCTCTGAGCGGACAAAATCAGGTTAGTCACACAAACAAAGTTTAATTTAGCTTATTTTGAAAAACTAATTTGACCTGGGTGGTTTCTTGCTTATGCCCCTGGAAATCATAAGCAAAACTCAAACTGAGACCATGCAACTCAGACTGGGACTTGAACCCACGCACCAGGACTCAAACACAGCCAAAACCCAGATTGGGACTCGAACACACGTTCTTTTGACTGAGATCACACACCTGGTCTCAGGACTTAATGAAGCTCAGGTTCTTGATGTCTCATCACAGAAAGAATTCAGTAAGAGACAAAGTGATAAATAAGAAGTGGATTCATTTAGAGAGAAACACACTCCACAGACAGAGTATGGGCCATCTCAGAAGTCAAAAGTGGCACCAAGGTATAGGGTTGTCAGTTTTTATAGGGGTGGGTAATTTCATAGGCTAATGAGTAGGAGTAGTATTCCAGCTCTTTTGGAGGAAAGGGTGGGGATTTCTAGGAACTGAGTCACCACCCACTTTTTGACCTTTATGGTCGGCCTTGGAACTGTCATGGCACCTGTGGGTGTGTCATTTAGCTTGCTGATGTGTTGCAATGAGCATATACTGAGGCTCAGGGTCTAGTTGAATTCAACTTGTCTGCCATCTTGGACCTATTTGGTTCTAATCAGTTTATGTCATGTTCTCCAGCTATGTCATTCTTTTAAAGGTTGTGACCTGCCCCCTTCCCTCCTGTTTCAAAACTGTTTTCCAAAATTGAAATGAGGTAACCAGCAACCAATTCCCTATCATTTAAGAAAATTCTAATATTATAACCAATCATTACAAAGAGTAACTTAGTCATTGCCTTCCCACTATATAAGTTGCTATAAAACAATATACCACTGAGCTCCATTCATGTTTTGCTTTGAGTGCTCCTGGCTTGCAAACTGTTTTTGTGTGTGTGTGTTCATGATAAATTTTTACTAATTACTACCACAGTGATTCATTGGTTTTACTTCTGTAATCTCTAAACTTTTGACATTGATTTAATATGACATGATATGTATGTGTCCATAAACATATTATATCTTTCACATTTACAGATTTTTAGGAAATATTTTATATCCATAAAGCTACTGAGATCTCTAAAGATCAGTACTGTGCTTATTCCAAAAAGAGAAAAAACAAGATTGCAAGCTAAAAAATAAAAAGCTTCTTTTTATTAGACATTTTATATTTTAAGGAATTAGGAGTAGGGGGAAATTCCAAGTAAAAAACTATTTTTCTTCAAAAACTTCTGATTACTTCATAAATTGAAACTTCCTGAGGACAGATGGACACCTGCTAGGATTTAATAGTTCATTTTGAGTCACTTTCCTTTTTAGTTGCAAATTTCTGCTGTTCATTTCAAGTATGGTTTTAAACTTTGTTTTTACTTTTAAATAAAAATTCTTCCTACTCTTTTGATATGCTGATATCCTATGATATCTCACCTTTTATTCAAACTACAGTGAACACTTCCTCCCTAGTCTCCTTTTGCCTATCTTTTTTTTTTATTCCCCCAAAGGCATTTCCTTGAAATGTAATACATGGCTTTATACTTCATAAACCCATGGAATTTAAAATCTTTTTTACCTATGATCTCATTTCTTTGATTCCTTCCCACTTTCAAGCAATTCCTGCATCGTTGTGAAACATACATTTAGAATAATTTCTTCTTGTTGAATTCTCTAGTTTAGACAATGTAATTGACCTCTCAGAAACCAGGAAACCTTTCTAGTCTATTTTTAGCTATATTTGTCACCCACCAGCTGTCGAGGCAGTTAAAATTCCCCTGGAGAACACTGTTAAACAGTGTTATTGAGTGTTGCATTTCAAGTTCAAACTTTTATAGCACTGAAACCTGTGCTGTGTGCATAGTGGCTTCACCTCTTAACAGGGATCAATATTGCTTTTTTCTGCTTTAAACTTAAATAGAAAGAGTGTCAGTAAACTCTGATCAAAATCATAAATATGATCTCTTCCTTTATCAAATAAATTTATGACCAATATTTCTGGATAATAGTAGATAAGCAGCACAGTAATTTTATAGATAACACCCATATTTTTTATATGACTATCAGAAAATGTTTCCCCTTAAAAACAGAAAATATGTTTGGAAAATTACTGAAAATAGGGAGAAATTAGGTAAACATGTAATATAAGCGCTTGGTATTTAAAATGAAATACTAAAGTAAAAAAGAATGAAGTAATTATAGATTTGAAATATGTAAATCGAAAAACAATTCTCATCTTTAAAAATAATGCCTTTCTGTCTTCACATAAGTCTAAATTTTGTTGTAAGTAAATTTTAGAAAATAGAGCTTTAAAATAGTATACTGTACTTGGTCTATAGTTGCTAAATTTCACAAAATAAAAGAACTACGGGGGCTTCCTGGTGGTGTAGTGGTTAAGAGTCCACCTGCCGATGCAGGGAATGCGGGTTCGTGCCCCAGTCCGGGAAGATCCCACATGCCACGGAGTGGCTGGGCCCGTGAGCCATGGCCGCTGATCCTGCGCGTCCGGAGCCTGTGCTCCACAACGGGAGAGGCCACAACAGTGAGGGGCCCACGTACCGCAAAAAAAAAAAAAAGGAATTACAAAGGTGAAAAGCATGTATAGTTTTCAACAGCTCTTCATCCACTGAAAATAATTGACCATAAATTTGTTAGCAGTTGGACTCTGAAGTGGGATGGGACCAAGGTACAGGTACATATTACTTTAATGAACAATGATGTGTGAAAGGAATCATAGCCTTGTCAAGAAGATAATGGTGAATTATATAGCCTATTTGTGGATGAAAGGCTGTGTGACAAGCACATGAAGTAGTCTGTAAAAAAATGCCAGTTAAAGTTCTTCTTTGAAAAGGAAAAACTCAAGGAAGTGCATAGCTTTCAGGACATGTCCATTAAATAAATATACTGAAGTCCTGTTTCAAAGATTTTGGATGAAATAGAACAATTTATTGGTTTTCTATTGCCTCTGTAACAAATTTACCATAAATAGTAGCTTAATACAAGATACATTTATTATCCTAGAGTTCTGAAGGTCAGAAGTCTGACATAGGTCTCACTGGACTAAAATCAAGATGTGGTCAGGGCTGAGGTCCTTTCTGGAGGCTCTAAGGGAGAGTTCACTTTCTCCTTATTTGGATTCAGTTTCTTGTGATTGTAGGTGTGAGATCAGTGTATGGGTTCATAACAGGCTTCCCCAGGATGTGCCACTTGTGGCATGTGGGTTATTTTGAGCTAAAGGCAATGAAGACCACGCAAGCTCAAGAGAAACTGCTACTTCCTTAATTAACTAGAAGAATTTAAATTGGGGCTTTTTCCCAGAAAAAAGTTATTCCCAGAGATACATTTTATCTAGGTGGCCCCATATGTATGGCAGGGCAAACATCTAATTACCAAACATCTGTTTTCCTCTTATTGTCCTGTGAATGACCTTCCTGTCCTTGAAAGCCCCAGGTCCCTATCCCATTCCTTATCTCTGGATAGCATGTCTATCTCATTTTAATTTTTCTGTCTTTCACCCTCTTATGTATGTGGGATTCCTGTAAGTATGAAATTAAATTTGATTTTCTCCTGTTAATCTGTCTCATGACAATATAATTCGTAGACCAGCCAGAAGAACCAAGAAAGGTAGAGGACAGTTTTCTTCCTCCCTGACATCAGCTCTTCCTGGCTGGCTGTCAGCTGTCGCCTTTCAGCTTCCAGAGGCTGCCTTTGATCCTTGACTCACGGCTGTCTTCTTCCATCTTCAAAGCCAGTAACAACATGCTGAGTCCCTCTCATGAATCAAATCTCCCCTTCTTTCCTCTCATCTCTGACAAAGCCAGGAAAGGTCCTCTAATTTTAAAGATACCTGAAGTAAGATTGGGCCAACTAGGACCCTCCCCTTAATCACACCTACAAAGTCTCTTTTGCCATGTGACGCAACATATTCATGAGGTTCCAAGCGTAGAGTATGGACGTCTATTGCAGGGGGCCCTTATGCTGCCTACCATGACTCTTGACATTGATTACTTTACCCAGTGCATTTGTTTGGTAAGGCTGACATAACAAAATACCACAGACTAGGGGCTTAAACAACCAAAATGTATTTTCCTCACAGTTCTATCAGCTACACGTCCAAAACAGAGGTGTCAGCAGATTTGATTTCTTCTGAGGCCTCTCTACTTGGCTAGCAGATGGTCATCTTCTTGTTGTGTCTTTACATGGTCTTTTCTCTGTGTACATGCAGCCCTGGTATCTCTTTGTGTGACCAAATTTCCGTTCCTTAGAAGGACACTACTCAAATTAGATTAGGGTCCACCCTAAAGTCCTCATTCTAACTTAATCACCTCTTTGAAGACCTACCTCCAAATACAGTCACATTTTGAGGTATTGAGGATTAGGGCTTCAACATATGAATTTTGGGGAGAGGCAATTCAGCCCATAAAAGACAGTAATTTGGGCATTATGAGAGCTGGGAATTTACAATGCCACTTCTCTCAAAGTGCAACTGAGAAAACCAGTAATCAGATAAACCAAGTAGCTCAAGGTTATGTAGGCAGTCCATTGTATGGCAAGAGCTCCAATCAAGTCCAGCACATTTGCAGTGCAAACTTAATTTTCCCAATATGCCATGTTCCCCCTCCACACAGTCATATAATTTTAATACATATCTTACCAAAATTCAATTGTAGGGCTTGATTTTGCAAAATGAGCACATAAAAGAATAGTAATACGTGCTTATCTACTGTGGTTTCTGAATATGAAACACTATTTTTGGGGGTGGGGGGTGACCCATGTATTTTCACAGGCTTAAACTTCTGACTGATTGGCTCTCCTGAGTTTTGTTTTGTTTTATGTTTTTACCAGGAGTACGTCTTTTCAGGACTCAAGGAAAACACCACCTCACCACATTAAACATAAACTAAATTAATTTTAAGGACTTAATAGATATATTCAGTCTACCACATAATAATGAAATGGCTCTAGCTCTGACTTTAAATAACACATGGTGAATTGAGGCATCAGACAAGGAAACTGGAAATCCTAATAGACTGTGGTTTTATGCTATGACTTGGGGTAGTCCAGGCTTCACACAGGAGGCACACAGAGAAGAAATGGCACAGTTGAGGGGTTGGATTGGGACAGCTGACTGGAGGAGACAGCATTGAGTTTGCCAGGGGAAAGGAGGGAGTTGAGTGGAGAGAGAATGGAAGCAGCGGTGTGAATTCAGCAAGTATGAGGCTCAGAATAGAGAGAGACAGCATTGGTAATTTAAAGAATGACAGCATTGTTAAATGTAAAGAACTGAATGTAAGTCAGTTCATTCTGCCCAGAATCTGGAGTACCACGAGTGGATCTGAAAGGTAGAGAGAAAAGGCAATGATTGGAAAATGGTACATTCGTGGAAAGTTATGAAAATAGAGATATAACCTAGGTCCTCATGATGAAAGGCCTAGTATGCTCTCCAAAAACATTAGGATTTCATCATGAAAGCAAATGAGAGTTCCTGAAGAACTGAAGTAGATAAATAGAATGAACATATTTATATTTTATCAAAACAAGTTCAGTTGATGAGTAAAAGATAAATAGGGGTGGGATATGAGAGTATGAAACAAGAAATAAAAAGCTGCAGCAATAATAGAACATAATACTAATTGAACTCTTACTATATACCAGTTATTTTGGTGGATGCTTAAATGATGCACTTTCTATCGACTTAACTTTTGGAGTAGGTATTCTTTTTAGCCATATTTTAGTAATGAGGAAACTCAAATCAGAGAATTCAAATGACTTTCCCAAAATAAAATATCTGTTGAGTGATAGAGGTATGATTTGAAGTCTGGCAATCTGACTCCTGAGCTCATGCTCTTAAATACTACACAATCCACATCCTCAAGGAAGGTAAGACAATGAAATAAAGTCCAGAGGACTCAGGACACAGGAAAAATGGACAAAACAGGTTAATATATTGATTTTAAAAGTTGAGGAAGGTAAAAAGAATGCTAGCTCAGGAAACCCACATTTACAAAGCTCCCTGTGATTCCATGGCAATTTGTGTATTCCTCAATTGCATACATTTTCAAATTTACTTTTAATTGGGGGTTTGCTTTCTCCTTCCTATACCTGACTTCAAACTCTTCATCGATAAGGATTAAATTTTAAGAGAGAGAAGCCTAGAATAATCTGTTATAGAAAGAATGAGAGAAGCTTCTCTTTCCTCATATTAAACAAATCTTGAGTGTTGATTCTTAATTAGTCACCTACTGATTATGTGCTCCTTTGACAAGTTACTTCATTTTGTTAATTATTTCATTAATTACATATGAATTTATGACGATAATGAAGATTTCACTTTAGGATTAATTTGTCTATGTAGCTGCAGCATTGGTTAGTAAATGTTACTTATCTTTGCTTCATTGTTTTGGTCTTCAAGGAAACTTCAATCAGAGGATAAGTCATCTAATATTGTTTAAAGTATCTCTATTTTTCTCATTTCCAAAGAGAAAAGATGCAGTTGATTTAGTATTAAAGGAAGTTAATGTGAAGAAAAATATTATAATATTAAACTATTATTCAGCTAGATTCTTATGTAAATAGCCTTTGTGTCAAAGATACTTACACAAGCATAGATCACTACTTTAGCATATCCCATTGCACTCAGCATTACTCCCAACCAGGACCACTGTCACAGGCTGCACGTATTAGGGCCCCATAGTTGCTTTCACGCTCTGCTGTTGATACGTTGAAATACCTAATAAGTTTTGAAAAAGAAGCCTGCACTTACATTTTGTACTTGGTCCCACAAATTATGTAGCTGGTCTAGTTCCCACCTATCAAAATATAGATAGTTGGCACTCTCCTCCTTACTCTTTCAACATTAATTAAAATTAAATACATCAAAACCCAATTAATTCTATTTATTACACATAGATATTGAGAATTCTAGAAAATCACAACCTTGTAAATGTTCATTAACATTAAATACATTTAATGGATTTTTAAATTTTAACTGCTCTACTTCCCCAAGGCAAGGTATCCTCACCAAAAATCTAGGTTTCACAATGCATTTGGTTTTTGACTGAAAATTTTACCCATAGCAGTGCCAGGACTCACATTCTAAGTATCTCCTTTGTGCCTATCCTTCTTCAAAGACTTCAAAGTCAGCTACTGTGGTATAATCCATATGTAAAGAAAGGGAAAGGGAGGGATATTCTCCATTGTATTTCTATATTTTTATTTTTCTTCTATCTGAAACCTTCCCAGTTCTTTTAGAAGATTTTCTCAAATTTTTTTTCCCACTTCCCTTAGTGATCATTTAATGAAAAATCTACAACTGGTTGGGCTAGGAAGGTTAATTCTTTACACATTCATTTAATAATTTTTATTAAATCACTATACTTCACCTAGCATTCACCTAGCAGAGGATATAGCAGTGAGGAAGCTACAAAATCCTTTCCCTGTGGGAGCTTAAATTCTAGTGGTCATTTATACCTTTTAGGTAACTCTGACATATATAATATCAGAACTACAAGAACAAAGCCCATTAATAACTTAGATATCTTTTCTTTTCTAAATACATTTTCATTTTTCATAGGCAAAGTTTTGAGGGTTTTTTTTTTTTTTGAGCTGGAAGGAAATTTTGATGTCACTAGTGTTAGGAATGATAGGGTTTGTGGATAAATCATTCTCTTAAAAATCAAATTCTCTTTAAATGTGAATCTACTCATCTTTATTTTACAGTATTTGTTGTACAGTTTTCAGAATCCAAAAAAAAAGGTACTAAATGTCAACTAAAATTACGACTGAAAACAAACCTATTAGGGAATACAGCTATGACTGAATCAGATTATCAGCTAAGATTATACTGTTTTTCTGAGATTTAATGAAATTTGTATGTGTTTCCTAAGATATGTCTTAACACTCTGTTCTATTCTTTCTTAAATTCTTGTTCCCATTTCTGCTTCCAAGTTCCTTCTGCTGAGTTATACATCTCACTTTTACAACTGTTTCCTCTTAGCCTCTCATAAATCCAGTTGTAAAATACAGTTCTCATCAGTGGATGTAGCATATATTAGAAGTTTTGAAACAAAAAATGTCTTTTGCTCCACAAAACTTAAAAGTGAATAGTTAAATTTTTTATTATTACTTAGCAAGAACTTTATTCTTTATTAAGAATTGTTCTATATCAATTATTTTGATCACCTTGAAAATTTCTACATAAAGTCTAGCTCCAGACAATGATTCTTAGGCTATTTTCATTTTTATATTTTGCCCTCTTTTGGTGTCTAATCCAGCCTCCAAGTTCCTGTTCATTTCCTATCAATGTAGTTTAGCTGATTTCTACTTTTGCCTTATATAATCACCTATATCAAATGAGTTTTTAGCAAAAAATGTCAGTTTTATTTCTTAGAGGTAGTTTGCTGTAAGAAGTTTAAAATAATACTTTAAAAACTGCTGTAAGTAATTGAGTTATTTAATATAATATGTACAAAGTTAGAGAAGTACAGGGCACTATGGGAATCCACAGGAAAGGTATTTTGGTGATATTAGGATGGGCTGGCTCCCCGGTTGAAGTGGCACTTAGGATGAGAAGCAATGAAACTATGTGCTATATATAGACTGAGGAAAGGAAAGTGTGAAATACTCAAAACCAAAGCTGAGAAGATACTTGGGAAAGTGACAAGAATTCAATATACTTGGAGGGTGGTGTGTGGAACACAAGGAGATGGATGCAGAAAGGAGGCAAAAGTAGAACAGGGTTATGATCACTAGGGATAATCACTGTAGGTTATTAAAAAGTTTGAACTTCTTCCTAAAAATGAAAACACTGGAAAGGTTTTAAGCAAAGTGATAACAATCTGTTCTCTACTTCAAAAATTTTATGATGGCTACAATAGCCACAATGGATCCCAGGGAACAAATGTGAAAATTCAGAAACTAGTTACGAAGTACAGTATTGTAGAAATTCAGGTGATAAATGATTGTGGTTTGAAGCAGGATAATAGCATAGGTAATGGAGAAACAGGAAGAGGTATAAGAGGGTTCACTGTGAACCAATGTTGACAAAAATTCATTGATTTTGAAATTCACTGCATGTTAGAGAAATTGGTTGATTTATATTTTTGATATTAAAGGCAAAGTGTATCTGACTAAACTGATTGTCTGTTATTTAAGTGGTTTTTGTTGCCTGTCCCCAAGATTTGATTTACACTTTGGAAATGACAGAAAATGAAAAATTCCTTTTATATTTTTTAACTTGATATTTTTAGACAAAATACCAATAAAGAAAAACACATGAGTTACACAATTTTTTCCCTCAGATAAGAGAGGTGGAAATTTAAGACTTGTTTCCTTTATCTTTTCAGAGAATCCCATTGAGTTTAGGACTGGGAAAGACTTTAAAGCACTTTCTTTTCAAATTACACATTTGATAAGAGGATTCCATTAAAAGCATCCCTATGAGGGTCACATAATCTGGTGCTTCTCAAACTTCAATGTGTATATGAATGACATGAGGATCTTGTTAAAATGTGAATTCCAGGTCTGTAATTTTGGGAGGAGTAATTTTAATAAGTTTTAATGTGAAATTTTGAGTCTTTAATACTGTTCCAGCTGTTGCTGATGTTCTTGATGGACTATCTTTTGAGTACTATGGGTCTAACTTACACTTGAAAACAACTCCTAGTTAAACCAAGTTCATTGCTAATCCTGACATTATGGCATTATGAGAGAACACTGTTGAGTCCAGAATTTAGGTTAAATGAAAAAACTTTTATCTTTTATTTATACATGTTTACTATCTCCTAATCTGAGAGCCAGCTTAAGCTCAAGTTTTCTCTGCAAAGTGAAGGGTAGATGGTACCTTTCTGTAGGACTCCTTGAATTAACTGGGGATAACTGATTGAGCCACATAACCCAGTGAATTAACTGAATAAAATAGGCACCATTTAATTTAGTTTAAAAGTGACAGTGTAATATATCTACATCTACAAGCAAATTCCTTCACTTTACGTATTTTTTGAAGATTCATTTACATGAATACTACTTCAGACTAAACTTTAGAGACATATCTCCAAATCTGGAAATACTTAGTTATCTCAGCACATTTCAATTTGCATCTTATCTTATATAAATATTTTGGAATGAATACTGAAAGCTGTATAGTTATAGAATTTGACCCCATGTTTGTCTGTTTGAAGGCCTTTGTTTTTTCCATTATTACTTGACTCTCTGTATTTTTTCTCCAATCAAAGTTAAATTGTAAAAAGATCAATTTGAGTCCGTTTCTATTTCTCTTATCTATAACATTCAGTAATAAGAAGAAAAAGAAGAAGAAGAAGGTCACCTAATTCGCAGGTTCATTTAGTGAATTAGAGTCAATATGAGCACTCATCTGGTATACAGAAGGTGCTTATAAATTGTACTGGTGGGTGTAATTAGTAGAATTATTAAAGTTACATCCTCAAGCTCTTGAAAATAGTCAGTATCCTTCTCACTGTCAGAGAATGTGCAGTGAAGTTGGGAGACTTCCTGCCTCATTCACCAGGGGTCTCTCTTGGGGCTTTTCATAGGCTCCTAACTTCTTTATATATATATATTTTTCACTTTCAATGACATTTATCGTTTTCTTTCTAATTTTATAAGGAATACATGTTCACTGCAGACAACTAGAAATACATAAAAGCACATCAACAGACACTTGGTTTGCTTCCATATCTTGGCTATTGTAAATAATGCTGCAATGATAATAAGTGTGCATATATCTTTACATATTTTACAATTTATAGAAATACGGGTGGCTTATAACAGTATAACTTCACATGCAGAAGAGTCGTTCCTATTGTTAAACTAAGTTAGAAATTTAGAATGAAGGTCAAACCAAGGCGTGTGATTTCTATAAACGTTTCACAGACTCACTAATACATTTTTGGAGAGTTTAACTTCATATTTAACTTTCATTTAAGAAGCTTCAGTGGTCTTTCACATGTCTAGTGTTTTTTTGAAAAATAAGAAAAGAAAACACAAGACAAATATTATTCCTTAAATTATTTCTGGTTATAATTTTAAAATAAAATAAATATTTGATTTAGCAATAATATGTGAATTACTGGCAGTGGTGAGGTCATGAATGTAAATGAGCTGGAAAAGTTCCACATGACATAAAGTCCATTTAGAAAAAGTGAGAAAATTACTGGCCTTGCCATATGAGAAATATTTATGTAATTAGGTTGATTTTTGGTATATTTGTTTTATGCTTGAATTTATTAACTGATCATTTGTAAAGTTTATAAAACTTTCTTTTCTGTTCATTGTTTATGCTTCCTATTTAGCTGTGCAGTGGAATCAAAGACACATGAATGAATATAATGTTTTTATAATTATTTGTTCACCAGCAATGAGCATTCAAGTTTTTCTGGTATTATGAAATCATTGGTTTGATACAAATAATACACAATGATTTTACTAAGTCGGAAAGTGACAATATAGAGTTCTCATCTAGTGGAACATTTTTGCTTGGACAAAATTATTTTAAACAAAAAACTAATAAAAGCAAAACAATAGAAAACAGTAACAGTTTTTATTGCCTTTGTATTTTTAAGTTTTGTCTAAAATTTCCTGTTTTCCTTCAATAAACACTTATTATCAGAAAATATATTTGTTTAGTTGACATATTTAATTTTTAAATAATCAACTTCCTAATATTAACTTAGTTAGCAAAGAACTATTACCTCATATGAAGTAGCTAAATCTATTTACACAACTAAAATCCATCTAAAGTGTCAATATCCTCTTCCACCATATTGTTTCACCACACAAACCTTCAGTGGCAAAATCTCATCTTTTATGAAATGAGTAATAATCTTTTTTGTAATATGATGGCTGTATGGGGGTAATGCTTAGAATTATTATTTTTAAGAGGAGAATCTCTAGCCCTCCTTGATCTATATCCCTCTCATATACATAGCCCTTGAAACATGGGGTATATTGATTCCAGACAGCCTCCTATTAAAAAAAAAAGATCAGGTGCTTGTTTTGGGAGTACATATTGTAAAATTGGAATGAAAACACCTAGACTAGCATGGACCCTGATCAAAGATGACAGACAAATTTGTGAAGCGTTCGTATTTTTATTCTCTAATGAAAATTAAAGTAGCTGAGTTTTGTTTTTTCATTTTTAAAGATTGAGCTGTATGATGCCTAGTTAGGTTTAAACAAATGAGATACAAATGAAATAAAAATAATATAATTTTACTTAAGAGCTCACAAAAATGAAGTAACTTATAATTTTAAGAAAATTTTCCTTGGTATGCAGCCAAATGTTAATTTTTAAATGATGTGTTTTTACTTTTCTTTCCCTTTGTAACTTAGTTTATAAAAAGCAACTTTAAAAAAGCTCTTTTATAAATTCATAAAATTATCCAGATTACCTGCTTTGCATTGCTCAAGTTCATAACAGAATTGTTTACTTCTTCTTTTCTTTTTGTCTAGGTAAACTTGATGCTGATATTGACAACTGATGTAACTGTAGTATTATTAACACTTTGCTTCAAATAAAAACAAGTCCAGGAGTAGATAAGGAGAGACCTTATTCAAAAAGACTAATACAATAAGGGGAAACCTTGGAGCTCAGAAATCTGCAAGTGCCTCAAAATCAAACACAAAAAGGCTTTTCTTTTATAGAAAGAGGTAAGCAGAGCTTAGCAGAAACTTTTAAGAGTAAGTTGAACAAACAAGGAGTGTGTAAATAGTATAATAGATGCAATCTGTTGACTGAAAAAAATGCACAAACTAAAAACTGAGAATTATGTTTAATTTGGTGGACATACTGAGGACTTAAGCCTGGGATACAGCCTCTCAGATAGCTCTGAGCGACTGTTCCAAAGAGGTAAGGGAAGAGCCAGAATATGTAGTTTTTGCACACTCAAAGAAAACAAAACAAAACAAAAACAGGTAGTTTTTTAAATCTTTTTAATCAAAAGATTACTGTTAAAGAAAACTAGACATCTCAAATTAATGAATTTAGTGCTCTTCTACGTATGGGAAGATGCAAGAGTCTGACTGGGATCATTGAAATCATCCTTTTGATATGCACCTTAACTATCTAGGGCCACAGTGTGCAATTTTTTTTTTGTTGAAAGGTCTGACAGGAAATGTGTCTGCTGGGCCTGCTGATTTGGGGATTGGGGGGGAGTGCATATTCTGTACCTTAGCCTTTGACTCAGGGATGGGGACAAGCTAAAGTTCAGGGAACTGTGGGGAAAGAGAAGCCTGAATAAAGTTTGGTCAAGACAAAGCAGAGGAGAAGAAATACACAATTGTGAATACTTGGTCAGGAGCTATAACAGTATGTTGTGTGTGTGTGTGTGTGTGTGTGTGTGTGTGTGTGTGTGTGTGTGTGTAAGTACACTTATTGGTGGCTCAGTGCTTCACTTTGTTTGTGATAAGCTATTTTGATGGTTTGGTATGTAGCTGTGGTATTAGATAAAGATATTTGATGTTTGTCCCCTTCCTGTCTCCTAAAACCAAGTTCCTAAAAAGCTTGGAATTTCCTAAGTGATAAGGATGATAAAGGCCTTTTGTTATAAGAGGCAACTCTTGGTGAATGGGACCCTAGATAGCTTCAGGATGGGGGCTGGTTGCCAGAAAGATCATGCCTTGATTGGAAGCTTGGGGAGAAGAAACTAGAGATTGAGTCAATCACCGATAGCCAATGAAATCTCCATAAAATATCTAAATGATGGGGTTTGAAATCTTCCAGGTTCATGAGCACATGGAGGGGCTGAGAGAATGGCACACCTGGAGAGGGCACAGAAGCTCCATGATCCCTCTTCCCCTACTTTGCCCTCTGCATCACTGTCACTTTGGCCATTTCTGATGTTTAGCCTTAATAACAGACTGGAAAAGGTAAGTAAAGTGTTTTCCTGTGTTCTGTGAACCTGAAGAGGTTGAACCTGATTTACAGTTGGTGGGTTAGAAGTATGAAGGGCCTGAGACTTGTGACTGGCATCTGGAACTGGAGCTGTCTTGTGGGACTGAGCTCCTTAGCTTGTGAGATCTGATGCTAACTCCAGGTAGGCAGTGTCAGAATTGATCTCAATTGTTGAACACACAGTCAGTGTCTGGAGAATTGATCTCAATTGTTGAACACACAGTCAGTGTCTGGAAAATTAAATAAGTGGTGTTGGAAAAGATACCATGTATTTGGTGTCAAGAACAAGAAACTCTCTTTTGGTGTTAGAAAAAAATGGAATTTTCTAGAACAGCCCTGGCCCAGAGAAACATGTGGTTTATGAAGAGAAAGAATAAAAGGGTAGGGGATGAGGAATCTTTAATCCATGGTTGGCTACTTAGTCACCCAAGGTATGAAACTTCAGCTGCATTGCGATCACTTACTAAAGGTAAAAGCTACTAGTGGTATTTAGAAATGGTTGCAGACCTGACTTCCAAGGACTTCAGTCACTGGATAACTAAGGAAATGTAAAATAATAAGAAGCATGCCAAAGATATAATCCATTGTTAGTTATTATTATCTGTAATAGCTAAAATGAATGAAAATGCTGAGTTGGACCTTGATGCTAGACCAAGCACAGATTTCTCTTGCTGAGAGTCAAGGAACTTGTCCTAGCAGGGTGGAAATTTTTAAAGGGTTACTAAGAAATGGAGTGAATAAAGGAAACATTGACAGGGGTGAAAAAATGAGGAAGAGAAAGGAGAGAGTCAAGAAGCCTCTTGTAGAAGGGTGAGAATATTTAGATGGTTATTTAAAAATGGGATGAATAAAATGAACATTGATGTTATTGAAACAAACGTCTTAATACACCACTATTGAAAGTTAAGTGGACCAAAGAAAGTCCCTTCTGATCTCCCTACATTAAAAGGCCCCAAATAAGTCCACTCTATGTGCCGTCGTTTGGAGGAATTAAAAAAATGAGAAGGCAAATATTTCAATGAGAAACTGACCCTGGAAATACTTGATGCCATAATTGGGCCAATTAATCAAGATAATGATTGACAAAAGGACTCTGGTCCCTCAGCTAGAAACCCTGCTGGAGACAACAAAGCCTTTTGTACTTACGTGGTTATAATGGTCAAGGGGTAGGAAGAAGTTTCTGGGATTTCTTGACATAGGAACCATTAGCCCTGTGGTACCAAAACCCACTGGTGAAACACTAACATGGACTTCAATTAGATTTAGCAAATATAGAAATGTAAGAGCTAGTAGGATTAAGGTGGAGGTCTGGAAGAAAATTAGAATGTTTAAACAGTTTCTGTGTGAAGAGGTTGTATCCCCTTTACTTGAATGTTTTATGAGAATCTACGGATATTTTGTCTGACTGTGGAATGCCTAATTTACCTAGTGTTATAAAACCAAAAACTGTTAATGAAGGCCTGACGAAGGCTACAGTTACAAATGTAAGGGTTAATGGGATTAAGGTGAAGTTTGAGAGAAGAGTTGGTAAATTTGAATAGGCTTTATTTGAAATGGTTGCAGCTATTTCACACGAATGTATTATTAGGACAGACATCATATCTGATTGAAAACATTTCCCTTATCTAGTATTGTAAAACACAAGCTATGTAAATCAACCCTTCAAGCAATATTAATTGGACATGCTAAATGGGAACCAGTAAGATTGGCTGAGCCCAAAAAGCACAGAATAGAAACTGGTTTGCTGGTATGGACAAATTCTCTGAGATACCCCTATATTGAGTGTATACTAGGGCTTATGGCAAAACCTGTGAGTGCCTCCCTGCAATGACTACTGGGACGTCAGAAATGTTCATTTGAGGGGCAATTACCAGTTGGTATCAGAAATTAGTTATAACTGTCCCTATGATTGAAGGACATAAAATAATCTTGAAACCTGAAACACCCATGTCTTGGGTAATGTTGGATAAATGTTCTAATGGGGAGGCCAGTGTCCAGAAGAGTTTCATAATGAAATGGAAATGATTTACAGTTGGCCCTCCATAGCTTTAGATTCCACATCCATAGATTCAACCAAGCATGGATGGAAAATATTAAAAAAAGAATCCAGAATGTTCCAGAAAGCAAAATTTGAATTTGCCATATGGCAACTATATACATAGCATTTACGTTGTATTAGGTATTACAAGTAATCTAGAGATGACTTAAAGTATACAGAAGGATATGCATAAGTTATATGTAACTACTATACCATTTTATATGAGACTTGAGCATCTTCAGATTTTGATATCTGTGGGTGTCCTGGAAGCAATCCTCCGTGGATACCCAGGGATGACTGTATATAAGATCCTTACACTAAGGTAATCCAAGGAGACACCCGTGAGTAGGGAGCTCTTTCCCCAGGACAGAATTTGTAACTGCGTGAAGAGCTGCTGGATTCTATTGTCACTTGGACAGCGTCCTATAAACAGCAATCAAAGGGGTGCCTGGTTTACGGATGGTAGTCCAAAAGTGAACGGACAGCATCCTGTTTAGAAGGCCACCACTCTGACTGAAAAAGGTAAAGCATCAGTTCAGTGGGCTGCATTGCTTGCTGCTTGCCACAGTGTTTCAGTTTTTACTCAATGATGGGTTGCTCCTGGCAGGCCTGCAAGCCCTGTACCTGCCCAGCCTCAAGACTGAAGAAAGAGCCTGGAGTCAGTGACAGAGACATCTCATTCTTTTATCCTTGGCTACTATTCTTTCTATTTTCCATTTATGCCCAAACATTTACGTCTTTGAAAGGGATATTAGGGTTGGCCACTGTGCTGGTCTAGAGTGTAGGCAGCAGTATTAGTCTAGCAAGTACTTCCCCTCATCTAGGGAGGGGGTTGTGGGAACCTCCTGATTTATAGCCATTAAGTCAGAAGTAAGGATGGCCCAGGGCTTGTTACTGGTGTCTGAAGTGTGAGACTTGAACCCCTTTAACCTGTGGAATCTGATGCTAAATCCAGGTAGATTGTGTCAGATTTGAATTGAATTGTTGGACACCCTGTTTGTGTGTCAGAGAATCAGAGGAATGGTTGGTATGGGGGAAGAAAAACCCTTCAATAGTATAAAATCAATTATTAAGTCTCTATTAAAGTTGGACAGTTTAGCTTTTTTTCTATCCGTAAGCACATCACTAATCTGGCCCATTTCATGAGTCCTACTGATCGTAAGAGGGACTGAATAAAGGAGAGTGTTTAAAATTGTTAAAAGCTATTCTCACTGCTGAGAAAAAGAATTTTAAGTGCAAGTTCTACTAGTGATGGGCCAGTAGTTGCAAATTTGCATATAAAGGATGGCATATTATTTTCACCTTTCAAGTACTTGAGACTATTATACCTTTAGACAACTGATGCTTAACTAAACAGTACATTTTCCATTCCTGCAATTTTTTTTTTTTTTGTAATTCAGTGGGTTGATTCCATTAATCATTTCTGCTCTCTTCAAAACTCTTTCCAAATCCCTGTAGGTATCGATATTAAGGTAAATAAAGCAGAAAGAAACAAATCTGCTGTCATCTGAGTCACAAGTTGCAGGTAATAGATTCATTCTTATCCTTGATTTAGGAAACGACAGCCTGTCCATCAGTGATGATCAGAAATTATATGGTTTCAATTCTGTGCAGCCCAGCTCTTGGTAGGTGTGGGGTGAAAAGTACCCTCACCAATGAACTCAGCTTCAGCTTCCGGTAAATCCAAGCCCTCACCCTTCCATGACACATGAAAGGAGTCAATGTCTCAGATCAGTCCTAATAAAGACAATCTTGCTATTAGTACCCTAAGACCTATTACTCCAACTTCTCTTTGGATGTGTGAAATAAAATTAATATTTTATGGCAAGACAAGAAAAATTTAAACAAAAAAATTTCTCTGCCTTTTGGCCTCCTCTCTCCCTGCACTGTGCTTTGTGTATCTGCATTTTGCATTGACCAAACCTCCCCAATGGTAGAAATACCTGCTCAACCATAAAAAGCAACATTCTCCTAGCATCAGTAAGACAAGTCCTTAAAGATAACATTCCTTCTTGATCTCTTAAGGGGTCACATAGTGCTTTTATATCTGGATTATGTAAACTGTCAATAATACGTCATTTGATGTACAGCTCTTTGTCTCAAAATAAACTTATATAACTGTGCTTTGACTTCTAATGTGTGGAACAGTTCTCAGAGCTTTCTGAGATGCTTTTCCTGGGTTATAATCCTCAAATTTGGCTTGAATAAAATTTTCCATTTCTTTCTTAGATCGACTGGTTAATTTTTCATTAAGAGATGGCTGTGTTTTCTCCCTTTATATAATCTCAGAAATAGCCTCTAATTGTCATTTGTAATTCTATGGCTGGACCTCAAGCTCTTGTATTTATGCTTCTACTCTTAAATATATTTTTTTTCCACAAAACAATCATAAAATATAGACAGAGTAGCACCAGACACTGTAGTACCTGCTATACATATATAATTTCATTTAGCACTCATCGCAAAAATATAGGGTAGATAATATTTTCCCGCTTTTTCTGGACAAGTTAAATTAACTGTGATTAACAACTATTAAGTAATAAATGGTCAACAGGATCTAATCTAGATCGACTCTGTTCTTTCTACTCTACTACGCTGCAGCTCCCAGTCCATGGTCCACTTTCCAGTGTGTTCATCTACAATGCCCACCTAGTTCTTTACTTCATATTGCCACTTCCTTATAGAGAATATTACCCCCCAAAGCCACTTAAACTTGCCAACTGAAACCATGGAAATGTAACCCTTCTATGCCTGTGGATCATTAGGTTTTCCTACCTCTCTAGTATGCAAAGCAGGGATTCTAAAGGTGGGTTACATGGATCTCCCTGGGTTTAATAATTGGTTTGGGGGAATTCTGTGATATCCTTAAAGCTATGCAAAACAAAGCAAAAAAAAAAAAAAAAAAAAACCAAAAAAGTGTGTGTGTGTTTGTGTGTGTGTGAGAATATGTGCTTTCTCCTAGGGTAGTAAACTCTTTACCTACCAGTTATCCTCTTTACAGATGTACAGATGTATAAATCAGGGATCATGTCATTAAAGGGCTTCTGTCATGCTCAAAGCCATTGTGATTTTTAAGGTGGACTCTATGCAACCACTCATCAGTAACTTCTCTTTCTCTTCACATGTGGGAGAGGAATCAACAGCTGTATTTGGTGGTGCCACATGTGTGGCAGAGTGTAGGAGGGATTTTGTTTTCTGTTCTCATCTACTTCATCATTACTATTTCTCACTTTGCTTCTATCATCTTCTGGTGCATATCTCCTTTGTGGCCTATTTTATTTATTTATGAAAAATATTAATATTATGATGTGTATATGCTCATTTTATATTAATATGAAGAGTTATTTAATTATTTTTTTCTTTTTTTTTTTCTTCTGTAGCACTTTGAATATGTCATTCTACTGCCTTGTGGGGTTCTTTGGTTTGGTTTTGTTTTTTTGTGGTACACAGGCCTCTCTCTATGGTGGCCTCTCCCATTGCGGAGCACAGGCTCCGTATGCACAGGCTCAGCAGCCATGGCTCACAGGCCCAGACACACCGCGGCATGTGGGATCTTCCTGGACCGGGACACAAACCCATGTCCCCTGCATTGGCAGGCGGACTCTCAACCACTGCGCCACCAGGGAAGCCCTGGGGTCCTTTGTTTTTTATGAGAAGTCAGCTGTTACCCATATTGGGGTTTTCTTGTAACAAGCCATTTTCTCTTCCTGTTTTCAAGATTTTTTTCTTTGTTCCTGATTTTCAACAATTTAACTATGATGTATCTGAATGTGAATCTTTTTACATCAACAGTTGCAGTGTGTTGAGATTTTTGGCTTTGTAGCTTGACATTTTTCATCAGATTTGGGAAATTTTTTCAGCCATTATGTCTTTGAATATTATGTCATGAATATTTTTCATGTCCCTTTCTCTCTCTCCAATGCTGGTACTCCCACTATACATATGTTGATGTGCTTAATGGTTTTAAACACTTCCCTCAGGCGCTGTTTACTTTCATTCTTTCTTTTTTTCTCTTCACCGTATTGCATAATCTTTATTAATCTATCTTTGGTGTTCCTGATTCTTTTTTCTGCCAGCTCAAATTTACTGTTGAGCCCCTCTAGTAATTTTTTTATTCTAATTACTATAATTTTCAACTCCAGACTTTCAACTTGGTTCTTACTTACAATTTCTATCTCTTTACTGATATTTTTTTATTTGATGAGGCATTCTTATCTTTAGTTCTTTGAACATATTTATAGTGCCTGCTTTTGAAAACTTTATCTGACAAGTCCAACATCTGGGCTTCTTCAAAGAGTTTCTATTGCCTACATTTTTCTTTTTGTGTATGATTCACACTTTCCTGTTTGCTGTTCTTTATATGTCTCAATTTTTCATTGACCATCTCCCTCCTTGGGTGGTTTGATATGGTGTTGCTGTTTCTTCCTTGGTCATGTGTTTGTTTAGTAACTTGACTGAACTATCTCTGTAGCATCTATTTTCCGCATAATATACAGCATCTGATGGATCTTGTAATTTTTTTTTCTTGTTTTTATCTTTTAGTCTAGTGGTCTTTTATATACCTAGTGGTCACATCTAAGTCAGTTAAGCCATTTGTTTGGTCAGAGATTGTGTTTAAACATCCTTAGCCAGTTAGATTTTTATCCTTTACAGTTTTTACTGTTAGATATGTGTCTGGCATAGAGGATGCTATCACAATTTAAGGAGTTTATGATCTTGTCCCATGTTCATCTAGTAACTAATCATTTAGATTTTTCCTCTCTGATCATTCCTAAGAGGACACAGCCTAAGGCATGCACATAGCCTTTCACTCTTCCAGGAATGTGTGATTTTATTTTTTAACCCTGGTTTCCTAAGATATGTCCATGAGTCAGAGTAGCTTATTATTCAGCCAGTGTTTTGTCAGAATTGCACTGACGTCTCTTGTGCCAATGAGGCTTCTGCCTTTTGTTGATGGATCTTTGTGTAGCTTGGGAAGTGCTTTTCAAATCTACCCCATATCCAGTTCTGATTGCTTCTAATGATCTGGTGCAGCCTAGCACATGCACACAACACTCCCAACCCCCATGGTTGACTGTTACTCCAAAGAAGTCTGGTAAAGACAATATTGTCCCTGGGTTCTTTTAAATTTCTGGTTCCTCTTCCATGTCACTTGTTGCTACTAGTATCAGGGTGCTATCTTAATTGCTTCCCTCTAAGGTCTTCATGGTTTTTGACAACAATCTTAGTAATGGAATTCTCTGAGCTTTATTAAAAATAAAGTCAGCCCTTTCAGGCAGAGCTGTGGATCTCTAAATTATTATGGCCTTCATCTTCCCCTGTTCAGAATCTTTGCAGGTCTGCACAGGAATTGGAGGTGAGCCAATGGCCCACTTCTAGAGTGATATCCCAGCTCGATCAGCTGAAACTGCAGGCAGTTAGTAACACCTGATCTTCTTGGCTTGCCCTTCCCTGCATGGAAACTCTGCCCTATATGCAAGCTGGAGCTGAGAAAACTGTGCCCAGTTTTTTTAGTTTATCATGTCTAGAGTGGAGCTTGCATGCTACAGTTAGGGCCTGAGTAGGGACAGGGGGCCTCAATCTTCTGAGTTATGCCTGTTTTGAATAGACCTTCAGCAAAACAGGACTTGAGATGAGAAATTCTTACTACCTACCTCTTCTGAGGTGAAACAATAGCCTTTAAATGAAATTGGAGGAAGGAGTTCCCATCTTAATGTCTGTACCCTCCTGGGGTAGAGGACACGGGTAGAGTTTCTATACATGGAGCTGGGAGGGGGAAAAAGGAATAGGTCATGGCTTAAATGCCATAGTCTCCTGCTATTGTTGAGATTTAGACTTTCTTGAACAAGTGTTATACCCTTTGCTTTATGGCCTTAAAACAATTTCCAGAGACTTTAAATTATTGTTTTGTTTTCTTTTATAATTTTCTCCAGTTTAAAGGTTGTTTTGTTGGGAGTAAGGTTCACTGCATTACTCACTCTTCCATTCCAAAATTACTACTTCCTTAATCATAATTCATTGCATTACTTTCATATTGCTCCCAGAGATAAACCAACACATATATGGTCACCTTATTTTTGATAAAGGAGGCAAGAATATACAATGAAGAAAAGACAGCCTCTTCAATAAGTGGTGCTGGGAAAACTGGACAGCTACATGTAAAAGAATGAAATTAGAACACTCGCTAACACCACACACAAAAATCAACTCAGAATGGATTAAAGACCTAAATGTAAGGCCAGACACTATAAAACTGTTAGAGGAAAACATAGGCAGAACACTTTATGACATAAATCACAGCAAGATCTTTTTTGACCCACCTCTTAGAGAAATGGAAATAAAAATAAACAAATGAGATCTAATGAAACTTAAAAGCTATTGCACTACAAAAGAAAACATAAACAAGATGAAAAGACAACCCTCAGAATGGGAGAAAATATTTTCAAATAAAGCAACTGACCAAGGATTACTCTCCAAAATTTTCAAGCAGTTCATGCAGCTCAATTTCAAAAAAACAAGCAACCCAATCCAAAAATGGGCAGAAGACCTAAACAGACATTTCTCCTAAGAAGATATACGGATTGCTAATAAACACATGAAAGGATGCTCAACATCACTAATCATTAGAGAAATGCAAATCAAAACTACAATGGGGTATCACCTCAAACTGGTCAGAATGGCCATCACGAAAAAATCTACAAACAATAAATACTGGAGACGATATGAAGAAAAGGGAACCCTCTTGCACTGTTGGTGGGAATGTAAATAGGTACAGCCACTATGGAGAACAGTATGGATGTTCCTTAAAAAACTAAAAATAGAACTACCATATGACCCAGCAATCCCACTACTGGGCATATACCCTGAGAAAACCATAATTCAAAGAGTCATGTACCACAATGTTCATTGCAGTTCTATTTACAATAGCCAGGACATGGAAGCAACCTAAATGTCCATTGACAAATGAATGGATAAAGAAGATGTGGCACATATATACAATGGAATATTAGTCATAAAAAGAAACAAAATTGAGTTATTTGTACTGAGATGGATGGACCCAGAGTCTGTCATACAGAGTGAAGTAAGTCAGAAAGAGAAAAACAAATACCATATGCTAACACATATATATGGAATCTAAAAAAAATGGTTCTGAAGAACCTAGGGGCAGGACAGGAATAAAGACACAGATGTAGAGAATGGACTTGAGGACATGGGAAGGGGGAAGGGTAAGCTAGGACGAAGTGAGAGAGTGACATTGACATATATACACTACCAAATGTAAAATAGATAGCCAGTAGAAAGCAGTCGCATAGCACAGGGAGATCATCTCGGTGCTTTGTGACCACCTAGAGGGGTGGGATAGGGAGGGTGGGATAGGGAGGGTGGGAGGGAGAAGCAAGAGGGAGGGGATATGGGGATATATGTATATATATACCTGATTCACTTTGTTATACAGCAGAAACTAACACAACATTGTAACGGAATTATGCTCCAATAAAGATGTTTAAAAAAAAATTTCATATTGCTAAAAAATTTTTAAGCATACTGAAATTTATTGTTCATTTAAATTGTATGTGGAACTGACTTAAACTTAAAACCAACAAAGAAAATTTTGGTGGCATATTATTAAATACATTTAAGAATTTGCCTGACATAAGTAAACTATATGTTAAACACCATTTATAAGTTAATCTTTGGATATACATTTCATAGTGAGACAGGAGCAAATGGGGCAGGGCACAACCTTTAAAAGAATGACTAGCCTTTGAGGATACAATAAAAACTGGTTACGACAGATTAGATCCAAGATGGTGGAAGGTTCAACTTCCAGTAGACCTTGAGCCTTGTTATACACTCATTGTAATACACTAGCATGCTAAATGACACACCCAAAGGTGCCATGACAGTTCCAAGGTCAACCATAAAAGGCCAAAAGTGAGTGGTGGCCCAACTCCTGGAAATTCCCACCCCTTCCCCAAAATAGTCGGAATAATCCTCTCACTTATTAGCCAGTGAAATTACCTGGCCCAGAATAACTAACTACCCCATAATTCAGGGCGTCTCTCACTTTCCCAGACAGCCTACATTCTGTGTGGAGTGTGTTTCTCCCAGCGCTGATCTCACTTTCCAAGATGACCCCATTCCCTGGGGCTGCTCTTGCCTTTTGAGAGGGACCACATTCTGCCTATAGAATTTATATCTCTCTAAATAAGCCTGTTTTCAATTTACTATGGCTCACTTTTGAATTCTTTTCTTTCTGAAGCTACGGACCATCACTTGGCAATGTGTCCCAGGGACTCACCTGAGACCTGGGACATGACCATATTCTCGCACCCCATTTTCCTGCAACAATAGAGCTTTATATTTTCATGAGGACTCTTTTGAAATAACTTAATATTTCATATCCCTTTTTTTATTTTTGCCTTAGTGACAGATATAATTATCCAACTCTACTGAGAAAAGATGTTGAAATATTTTCTCCTGTAATCATTGTGAAAAGTCAAAAATTTGTAAAGGTGCAACAGTAGGTCACATCACAATTTTTGAAAAAATACTTTTTAGGCCAGTAGTAACCATCGAAATGGCAGAGATTAAAACAACAGCAGCAACCAAGTATGTAATGACTACTTTTATGTGACTATTATGTAACATATTTGCAGAAAATTCCCTCTGTATGTTAAGTATCTATACATTTGTTTGGGGCCCAGACCAACTGTGGGGCTTTTTGTGTTACTCTATCCTCATTCCTCTTTTCAGGGGTATCTACTTTGCTTGTTGCATGACAGAGTCATAGAAAATTTTTAAAAAGACAAAAACTGTAGCACCATCTGATTCAACTGCTTTATTTTATAAATCTTAAAAACTATGTTCTAGAGAGAAAAATCAAGGTCATGTGGCTTTTAATGGACATCTGAAACTTGGGTGTCTCAAACCCCTCCCCAATACATACTTCACTCTGCATGAAGCTTCCCCCCAAAAAATAGCAGAAGGTGATGGTAACTGAACTCAAGTCACTAGAATCAACCTAGCACCTTACTCATTTATTTCCCTATACAGCTGCTGTTCCAGATGCAGTATTCGGAAATAGAGGTAACACTTCAGAACGGGTCCTTTCTATGTTGGACACGTTATTTTTGCTCACATTTTCTGAAGATCCCATATACTTCTGGGAGATTATTTTTCCTTAACTTTCTTTAAAAGGGAGGGGGATGGGGGAAGACTTTCCTAGGACATCTGCAATTCTGAATAAGTACTGCAGGCAAGGAAAGAAGAAGTGAGTGTTCATAATTGAAGGATATCTCCCAAAGGACAAAGGTCAAGTTAAAAAAAAAAAAATCAGGAAGGGGTAATGTTTACAGAGGACAAAGTGCTTTAAACTGGAGAGATGCAATATTTTTACTATAGGATAATGGTAAAGTATGTCTTTCTCACAAGTTAAAATTTCTGTCCATAGTTAGAGAAAAAAAAATGTATACCTTTGATATAGAGAATTACTTGGGATCAGTGTTTTTAGTTTATGTAGTACCACTATTTGGAGGACTATGCATTTTCTACATTATTTAAAAATATTTATAACAACAAATAACTTATAAACAGATTATCTCTGACAATGGTGCATATCATTCACTGAAAATCTAATTTATTTTTGGTATTTTTAAAGAGAAAATATAAACAAGTAATCTTTAAATAATTTCCAATGTGCTTTGGGGGCCAGTCAATATAAAATTGTGTGATTCTCATTTCCTTTCCTAAACTCTCTGTGGGAATCCTCAGTCAGTTGTTGCAGCGATTAGATCTTAGTTTTGTGGCATGTTGAAACACTCTAAATCAGGACAGAGGAGGTGAAGAAAGCTCTCTTAGTTAAACAGATAACTTGTGTACTGCAAGGCATTCTTTTGTTTATGAACTTCAGAGAGAACTCTTTGTACATTATACAAGCCCACATTGTGAAGAACAAAGATGGGATTTCAAAGGCTGGCCTCTTTTGTGATAGAAGAAAAAGCATTTTTCCTCTCCAGGTGGATATTTCTAAGAAAGATTAATAGGTAGAGGAAAAATCATCTTCAGAAAAGATCAGAGTTTGAGCTGTGCTGTTTGTGCTTCATGGCTTTATATATCCCATCAGTAATAGTGGGCCAAGCATGAAAAAGTTTTTTTTTTTTTCTTCAAACTATCCATTGCATAAAATTAATTGACAAACATAACCATGTCTGACAGTAAAATCTGCAATTTAATGTGCATACACACAGTATGTCTTCTACTTTACGCAAATATTGCCCAGATGCTTTCATTTTGCTGGTAAGGACATATCTTCCTCTTCTACTATCGTCCTCTTTTACTTTTCATTGAGTCATTTCTATACCTTCGCAGGCACGTTTTCAAGTGCTTCTGAAGAAGGATTGGTCTACACTGCGCCTTGTCTCAACGTGATGTCTCCCAGCCTCTATTATCAGAACCAGTCTTCTTTTTCACCACCCACTTTGCTTCCTTTGCCCGTGAAGGTTTTTAAATATTCTAAGTTGTTTCGTATTTCTTTGTAATCTGTTAAAAATCAAGCTCACCCGACAATCTCTGTAACAATGTTCTATTTCCTGCTCTTTTAATGTAATTACCAGCATGAATTATCTCATGCCTGACATTTGTACCTCTATAATATATGGCTGTCAGGATTGGACTTTTAAATATATATTCTCAGTAGAGTTTAACCTACTGTAAATAGGTTGCTTAGCACTGCCATTGCATCTTACTTTATACATATTATTCAAAAATAAGCATGAAGAGCACTTCTGTAGACCAAGGACACTTTATAGGGTTTAGAAAGAACTTAAGTGAGTAAATAGCATTTTGAATATATTAAACAGTCAGCTGATGCACTTTTATTTTTTTTGGAAAATGGAATTCTAGTAATTCTAAGAAATTCTAGGAAATGTCATATAAAGTCCTAAAAATCTTCCAATCAGTGAACTAAAAAATTGCCCTGATTCTTGTTTGTGTAAAAATACTTAGAGTTAGAAATAATTTCATTACTAGGAAGTATATAGCAGCCTCATTGTTAAAAGAAAATAAGCAAAAAAATAATAATAATAATAGATATACAAAATTAAATTGCTATCTACAAAAGTAATGTGGCCAGATTATATTAAAAGTGGGACATAAGATCTTAAGAGAGAGATGCTGGAAGTGGAGCAACATGGATCAGGTTCCATTATCTCTTTTTCCTTAAATGAATAAAATTATTTTCACAGGGGACATCATTGTTTCCCATTTTTCTTGGGCCGTTTTCTCAGCAACAGAAGGCATTTAAACCTACAAAATTTTTTTTGAAAACAAATCAGTATAATAAATAAAATATATAAAATGTTACATTGAAGCATCCAGGAAAAGATTTGTAAAATAAGAAGTAGGCTCAGGAAAAAAAAAAAAAAAGTAATTTTCAAGTTCAAAGATTTTTATGTATACTGTAGGGGCAGAAAAAAATTTCCCTTCTACCCTTCTAGGTTCTTTGGCTGGTCTAGTAATTAAACTGACATAAGACAGATTAACAAGAAAAAAATTGATATCATATGTACAGGAGCCCCAAAGATATGAGACCCAAAAGACCATCAAGCAATTGAAGTTTCTATGCTATCCTGAGCTGAGAATCGGGATGGGGGCTTCAAAGAGGAAGAGGGTAATTCATGGGGGCACATTTTGGATGGCATATTCTGTTCCCCTTCAGTAGCCGTTCAAAAATTCATTCATACATTATTTAGATATACATTCAGAATATGTATTTTATTTTATTCTCTAACATTTTTATTTATATCCTTCTCATAATCTTTTGGGTACAGAAGGAATAAAAGAAAGTAATTTCAGCAAAAATCAGTTAAAAACTTGGTCCAATCCACTAATTTAAACTGGATCTTGAGGTTGAAGTCAGTGTCTTTGAGGTAATTCATTCTTAAAGCTTTTCCATTTTCCCCTCATTCCTGTCACAGGTGGGATTAGAGATGTGAGGAAAAGACTTCTATGACTCTGAGGAATTAGGAGGAAGAAAAACTTCTCACCTTATTCCCTAGGCTAGTTCTTGGGAATAAAACAAATCTGAACTTCAGCAAGGAGGAACTTATTCAAAAAGAACATTGCAATAAGGGGAGGAAGACTGTTGTGATGGGGCAGGGGCACTCTTGCAATACGGGCAGGGGGGTTATTAAAATTATATGATGTGGAAAATATGCCAGGAGATCTGCAAGTGTATCAAATGGCATGAGAAATGGACTTTTCTTTTTCAGGGAGGAGTAAACAAGACTAGAAAGAAATGGATATGGAAAATGGGATGAGTGATGGTGTGTAGGACAGCTGATGGGGGAATATATTCCCCTGAGGTCAGCTAACATTCTGAGCAGTGGCTGCAGAAGAGGAGTTGTACAGCGTTGGGATGATCAAAAATGGGTGAAGGCTTAGGGGCCTGGGGAAGGAGAGGTGTCTGATTAAAGTTTGTTCAAGTTAGCAAGCATTTCATCCAGATTGCTCAGTGGGGATAAACAGTTCAGCTCACCATTTAAGAGTCAAAGAATGGGAATTTAGAGAGTATTGGTCAGGCCTTGTCTTAGTAAAATGGGGGATACTCATGGGTCTTGTCTAACTATACAGGGAAGGGTGGATTTTTACAGTCAGTCATTTTGGGGAGCACAGAAATGCTGGGGTAATTTCATGACTGTTGCTCTTTTGGGAGAATCAAAGGATTCTGATAAAGTTCAACATTGTCAACCAAGTGGAACTTTACTGGCCAGTGCTGCAAATATCCTTGGTTGGTGAACTTGCAGTCTCCACCTTCTTAGCTCAGTCAGGGCTGAGAGGCTGCTGTCAGATGGCTCAGTTTCTTATTGCCTCTCATTGGTGCTGAAAACCACCAATGGTGAGTGTGTTACTATGATTCTAGTACCATTTCCAGTGTAGGGGTAAAAGGATTTTCCCACCCAATTCTCTGACATCAGTTGGGTGTCCTATAATTCAACTCAGTTCTGACACTATCTACCTGGAGATAACATCAAATTCCACAGGGTAAGGGCTCAGTCCCACAGGACTGCCTCCCCACTTCCAATGCCAGTTGCAAGCCCAAGTTGTCACCTGTGCTTCTGACTCACCTGCTATAAATTGGAGGTTCCAACAGCCCCCTTCTTGGGTATGATTAATTTTCTAGAGCAACTCACAGAACTCAGAGGTACTTGTATCACCAGTTTATTAGAAAAGAATTTAACTCAGGAACAGCCAGATGGGAGAGATGCATAGGGCAATGTATGGAGAAAGGGCATGGAGCTTTCCTGTGCTCTCCAAGCTTGTCATTCTCCCCAAATCTCCACCTGTTCACCAACCCAGAAGCTCTCTTAAACCTGCATTTTTAGGTTTGTAAGGAGGCATCGTTACATAGGCATGATTGATGAGAATCATTAGCCATTGGTTCAACCTTCAGCCCATTTCCCCTCTCCCAAGTTCAGGGGGGTGGGACTAAAAGTTCCAATCCTCTAATCACATGGTTAGCTCCCCTGGCAACCAACTGGCATCCTTAGGTTAAGTTTATTGCTCTCATCTCAGGAAATTCCAAGGGTTTGGGAAGCTGTGTCCAGAAATGGGAACAAAGACCAAATCTATATTTCTTATTATAAATCATGTTATCACAAGGCAATCTCCTCACTTCAGCTCTTGGTCTAGAAGGTCCTCTCCCCAGAAACAACAGCTCAGACACACAGAATTACAAGTCAGGTCCATAAATTTTCAACTTAACACACACCATAAAGAAACTGAAGGGTACAAACCAGAAAAGCTGGCTGCCTGACCATGCTTATTTACTGTCTTAATCCATCATGAACAAAAATCTTGGTACTAAATCACCCTAAACAGTGACCTGTTCCAAAGTCTGAATTGTGGATTGGTGAACAGCCTCTGTGCTCATAACAGAGCCTTCCTGACATAAAATGCACTTCCAGTGCAATGGCTATCTCACACTAAGCAGAAAAACAATGAATATGTGATTACTATATGGAGGAGGTGGAGAAGTCAGGAAAAGACAAAACATTTTCCTTTAAAAATACTACCTAGGGCTTCCCTGGTGGCGCAGTGGTTGAGAGTCCACCTGCCGATGCGGGGGACGTGGGTTTGTGCCCCGGTCCGGGAAGATCCCACATGCCGCGGA
Organism: Phocoena phocoena; assembly: GCF_963924675.1. Classification (NCBI taxonomy): domain Eukaryota; kingdom Metazoa; phylum Chordata; class Mammalia; order Artiodactyla; family Phocoenidae; genus Phocoena; species Phocoena phocoena. The sequence goes on along the minus strand of NC_089222.1, from coordinate 122,670,395 downwards.
GCGGCTGGGCCCGTGAGCCATGGCCGCTGTGCCTGCGCGTCCAGAGCCTGTGCTCTGCAACGGGAGAGGCCACAACATTGAGAGGCCCGCGTACCGCAAAAAAAAAAAAATTACTTAGTTACCCTTACAAAGTAAATATTCAAAAACGCATAAACTAAAAACAGATTTGTTATACATCAGCTCTCAGGACAAAAATGTAATAAAATATAAATAATTAGACGTCAATGGAGGAAATTGATCAGATTAAAGGAAACTATTAATTATTTATAATATAGCAATAGTGAAAGGAAGTAATCAGACACCCATCTAAGAATAGCTTTTTGGTAGCCAAGGTACAGAGCTTGGCAGTGACAAGGGAGCTGAATCAACCTGACGTCTGCTAACCAGGAAAGATGCTCTGTTGTAAAAAGCAGAGGAATTAACCTGGCTGAGCTTCTTTATTTGATTCTTATGCACCCAGGAGAACTGCATGATGTAATCTGCACAAAACTTACCCGGAACTGATAGAGCTGAGAATTCAAAAGCAGAATGGGGGTAGGGGTGGGGGTGGGAGTTAAGCAACACAACAACTATGTTTCCAGAAAGTAGATTTAAACAGAATGAAGGAACAAGTTTTGTTTTTTATGTTCTGTTTTTAAGTCTTGTAGGATGAAAAAATTCAAGGGATAGTAAGGTAAAGATCTGTACCTTCAGAAAAAAAAATGTTTATTTTATTGGTGAAATAAGTAAAAATATGGGGAAAACCTAGTTACCAGATGACTCGAGAGAGCTAAAAAATAAGCATGCATATATATATATATATATATATATATATATATATATATATATATATATATTTAGACAGAGAGACATGGATGACTGCCCAACAGAAATATCTTACAGAGGAGGTAAGGAAATTTAGAGTAGAACACTTCTACAAATCCTTATTGGTCACTTATATGATATGCACTGGTTTTATTTAATTTAGCCTTCACAATTGCCAGGAAAGACAGTGAGGACAGGGAAGGTAAAAGAGAAAAAACAACAACTGGACAAGATCATATGATCTTGAATGCTTATTCCACTGAATGAGTTTTAATGGAGAATTACCCATGTTTTTTCAGACTTAAGGCTCTAATGCTTAGCACATTTCTCTGAAAGTGATCTTTCAGATATTGGTTCTCTGCTAAAATATTTCCCCTTTGTCAAGAATATTTGGACTAAAATCTGACTCTATACTCTAAAATTCCAGATGATTCATTAGTTATTCTTCACTAACCTTTTCATCATCACATATTAACACTCCCTGAAAATCACCCTATATCTTGGTCATGCCAATTTTTCTTAACTTCTTCACACATGGTGTGTGCTATGGTGGCCAGTCCCTTTACACATGCTGTTCCCTATATCTGTAATGTCTTTCCTTCCATTCTTTATTTGGTAATTCTCTACTCAATCATCAAAACACATCTCATGAAGTTTTCTTTGTTCTAACTCAGCCAAGGTAAATGTTTTCCTCTAGGCTCTCACTAGAGAATTTCATCTAATGAAATTAGTATAGGTATCGCACATGGCTGTAAAAGTTAATTTTTTTTTAATTTATTTTATTTTATTTATTTATTTTTGACTGCATTGGGTCTTTGTTGCTATGCACGGGCTTTCTCTAGTTGTGGCGAGTAGAGGCTATTTTTCATTGTGGTGCGCGGGCTTTTCATTGCGGTGGCTTCTCTTGTTGCAGAGCATGGGCTCTAGGTGCGTGGGCTTCAGTAGTTGTGGTATGTGGGTTCAGTAGTTGTGGCTCATGAGCTCTAGAGCGCAGGCTCAGTAGTTTTGGTGTATGGGCTTAGTTGCTCCGCAGCATGTGGGATCTTCCCGGACCAGGGCTCGAACCCCTGTGTCTCCTACATTGGCAGGTGGATTCTTAACCACTGCACCACCAGGGAAGCCCAAAAGTTAACTTTTTAGTTTAGTTTCCCAGAAGCACATGAGCCCTATTAGTTCTGAATCTTAATCCTGTACATCTTTCTACCCCAGTATCTATCCCACTGCCTGGTATAAAATAAACCCTCAATTTCTATTATTTGAATGGATGTTGAATGGAATGATAAGCACTGGAATAATTCCATGTGCTCATACTGGCTCCATTCTTTTAAAACCAGTCTAGGGAAACAAGAACTTTTTTTTTTTTTTTTAATCGATGTCCTCCTTGAGATTACATTCAGAAGTTGCCTCAGACTCAAGTGTTCCTCTCGTTCCTGTCCAGGACTTTCATGTGACACTTCTGACTACCCTCACTGTCCCTCACTTTACCTTATGGTTACATTATATAATGGGATAGCTTTTCTTCTATCTCTTACTATTATGAGAAAGACATATCAAGCTTTGATAAATTTGTGATCAAATTAAAATTACTGTGAGGGAAATATTGTTAAATCATGAGAAATAATTTATATATATATATATATATAAAACGTACAAAGGAAAATAGAAAGGTAAACCTTTGTGGGTGTTGAGGTTCTTCTCAAAGCTGTTCCCAATTCCTAATGTCACTCCCCTTTTTTCAGAGCCATGCTCTCTGTGACATCCTTTCCTATATTTAAAACCAGCTATGTCTCTATTCAACTTTGGAAAATCTACTTCCTATCCAGAAGGATGATCTTATTTAGCCCAGGCTATAAGCTCCTTCCTCTAGAGTTCATCCATGACCTTGAGCCCTCAATCTAGCCCTTGGCTGAGCTGTACATCTGCTCTGCTCATTACTTAAAGGGGCGGCTCATGTTTAAATTTACTAATCATAAGTGGCCAAAATATAAATCAGTTCATACTGACCTCTTGTTAACATTTTTCAATAACTTCCATTTTCACTTGGATGTCTTAACAAGCCATTGTTCTGTTTTAACCTTGGATTTTTCTCCAGCTTACTCTTGAATCTGTAGCCATCCTGGCCTTGTTTTTACACACTGAAACTGTCAAATTCCTTCCAGCCTTTAGGACCTTTGCATTCCTATTTCCTCTGCCTGGAGCACTCCTCTTTCTAACCTTTACAAGTTTAGCTTCTGTTTTTTCATCAGATGTCATCTCAAGTGTAAATCTCTTAGGAGGACTTTCCTGAACTCCTAAAGAATTCCATGTCAATTTTGTGTTATTTTCTCATGGCACTTGTCATTCATCCAAACGGTCTTGCCCAAATATGTGCTTACTTACACTGTACTCTTCCCACAGCTAGAATATAAGCCTCAGAGAGCAGGGAACTTGTTTCTCTTATTCTCTGTCATATCCTCACAGTATAGAAGATCACCTGGCACGTTAGAGTCATTAAATGATGACTGAGTGAATGAATGAGCAGCAGACAGAGAAAATGCTTAGCCTATAGTATAGCCATTCTCATACTCCACTTTTTTGGAAGGCAGGAAGTAAAGAGTAATTTCATTTTTCCAGTAACAACTATAATAGCTCTTAAACAATAGGTCAGTCATTACTGTCACATTCACTATAACAACAAACGAAAAATTATTGTCTGCTGATAGATCAATGAAGAGATCAATTGGCATGGGTTTGAAGACTATGCAAAGAATGTTGTTGAGAAAGTTATGTGAGAATACTTCTGAGACAGAGTTTAATTGAAATTTACAAAAGTACAAATTTTCTTGATAAGGAGACTGTTTAGAATTTTCCACATTTCAAACCTGTTAAGAATAGCAAGTCATTGATGGACAAAACAAAATAAAATGAATTCTAAAAGTGCTAGAACATTCTTCCATCACAACTTAATGCAGGGTATCTATATGAGCAGCAGTTAATCAGAATGTATGGACGAAGGGGCACAGAGCACCTGAGCTACCAGCACACATCCTGCAATATGGCTCCATTTAAAATGCAAAAGTCTTACATAGTTGAACAAAGCCAGAACTCATAGAGTAAAATTGAAGATATATATCCAAAACACACACAAAAAGAAATTTCTAGCTGATTGCTTAATCTCAAAATAGCATCACTACCTAAATGGTCACCATTACTCAGAGATGCATAGATGCACAATGTCACTTCTTAAATTTCTGCCTGCCACGGGTTGCGAAAATCACCAAAGGAATAAATTAAAGCAGGCTTGGTATGAGAAGCATCTCTCTTCCAATTTTTATGGAATTCTCCTGAACAGAACAGTTTCATGAGCCTTTTTATAGAAAAGCTGTCTGTATTGCACACGTTTTGCTTCTATGCAAAGATCCTCCCTCTGTCACTTCTTCTATACTTTCATAGAACATCTAGTGGCCTAACTGCTATTCACTTTTGCTTTTTTTCTTAGTAACAAAACCATGAATTTATATGAGGTGTCAGTGTATTTAGCAAAAGTATTTCATTTTTCAAACTTTTCAACTATATATGACCATTGAAAAAAATAAGGAAAAGGAAAAAAAATGGTGCTTTGAGGTAATTCCCAGTAAACCTCTGGAAAGGGGGCTGACTCAGCACATAGATAATGCTCCCTTTCCCTTGATCCTCTCTATCTCCCCACTCCATTCACAACCACTTGACCTTCAGGATAGAAGTCAGCTACTCCATTATATACTATTTAACCTTCCGGATAGAAGTCACAGGCTAACAATGAGACAGACAGGATGAAGGAGCCTGTGTCCTTATGATATGATAGCCCTAGATAGTCTCTTTAGTTAAGAAAGAGAGAACAAATTCCTGGGGTTGGTTTGTTTGTTTTGTTTTGTTTTGTTTTTAACCCACTACAAATGGGTCTTTAATTTTAGCAGACAGAACAAAATTCTTACTGATATATAAGCTTATTTCCATAAGCAATATGAAGCTACCCTATGATGAGACACAAAAATAATAAAAGCACGATGTCATAAAAGTAAAAATAAATAATAAATAACAATAACAAAATAGCAGTGATGGTTGCAGTTATTTATAACAGAAATCCTTAATATAAAAAAAGCAATGGAAATTAAAATATATTGTCCCTATGAGCTTCCTGAAAATTAAGAAAACCCAGGAAATTTGATTATTTAATCTTTTAAAGTTTCATGATCAAAAAGTCCTACATCAAAAATGATATAATGCTACTAATATTAAAATGTTCTACTTTATGGAATGCTAAGATATCATGCTGATCACTTTATGTTTTGTTTAATCTTTATAATATGTCCAAGTGATGGATTGTTTTCCTATTTCCATTTTATACCTGATAAATAGAGGATCACAAAGGTTAAAGGGTCAAATCAATTTTCTAAACTTGAAATAAAAGTACTCATTTAAGGGTAAGGTTATCATTTTTAATAGTGGGGTTTTTGTTTGTTTCTGGACTCCTAGCTGTCCCTACACTTTCTTTTCTGAAAGTAGGTAGGTACTGAATTATCCCTATTATTATGAAAATTAAAACATTTAACATAAGTGAAAGGCATGCAGTAAGCCACAGTATTTTAGCTATTATTGATTCTATTTCAGTTATTTTTTATATCATCAGAGGTTATTTTATCAGAGCTTACAATCTTGTGCTTTAATGCTACCCCAATAAGAGGTTCAAAATTTAAGCAAAGAAGCAGAACTTTATCTTTGTAAAAGTATTGTTTATAAATTTTTATAAATCTAAAAATAGACTTCTTTTTACCTAACATCTGTTGCCATTCTTGTTTCTTCAATTATGTTTACATTATATATTATGTAAAGAAATGGGACCCTAGTATTAAAGCTATTTCAGAAATATGTACCTGAAATTATTAATGAAATTATTGACATTTTAAGCATAACAGTCACAAATATTTAGATAAGTTTATTGTTTTCCTCTTGCTGTTGTGACAATGAAAACATATGTCATTGAAATCGTGAAGGGCATGAGCCTATGATGTTGACAGGGCATTTTCAACAGGACAAATATGTTAGAAATATTTCTTATTGGCTCAGGTGCATAATTTTCCTCAGAAACAGTCTAACTGGTCTTATATGGCTCTGGTACTGGTCCTTTCCAGCATTCTGATCTCTCCTTTAGTAGTGCATCATTTATCAACATGCTTTGCACAAAGACATGCTTTTAAACATAAAAGTGTACTCTTAAAGTTCATGAACTGTTCGTAAGCATGGTAGTTCATAAAACTGAATGAATACTTTTTGGAAATGATTCATAACTGCATCTCGGTGTTTATGAACCAAGACAACCTGTACAATTGAATAAATTGTATTCCTTACCTAGCTGATGAACCAAAGCTGATTTGTGTGTGTATGTACTCTGGTCATTCTGTCAAGACCCTTGCACTGAGCATTAAGAATATATTTGGCAGGCTTCCCTGGTGGCGCAGTGGTTGAGAGTCCACCTGCCGATGCAGGGGACACGGGTTCGTGCCCCGGTCCGGGAAGATCCCACATGCTGTGGAGCGGCTGGGCCCCGTGAGCCATGGCCGCTGAGCCTGCGCGTCCGGAGCCTGTGCTCCCCAACGGGAGAGGCCACAAAAGAATATATTACGTTAAACGTTTTAGTCAACGGAAAAGTTAGTAACAACTTCCCAGTGTCAGTTAAGGTCAATCTGACATATTCCACAATTGTGTGCAGTTATGGTCATATAAGTAATACATCTTAAATGGAACTGTTCAAAAATATACTTGTGTTAGAAAAAAAAAGCCCCAGGAAATTATGTTGGCAAAGAATGAGAAAATTCTCATTGTTTTGTAAGATTTTGCAGGTTTCTTTTTAAATCTAAAGCAATCTTCAGTATCACTAGCAAGACTGAAACTCACCAGTCATCTCAATATATAACCCATGCTCCTGTGCCTTGTAGTTTTATAAAAGGAAGGATTTTTTAAAAAAAAAATACATATTTTAAAAGGCATGCTATTACTTTTGTGAAGATTTCTTGAGGACATAAAACCAAAGAAATGGAGTTATTTTCTATTCATGGGTAGCTTATTGCCAACTGTATATATTTATTGGTCAGGCAAAGTTTTTAGGCAGTTTTGACAGACTTTGGGAAACAGGTTGTGGGTAGGTGAGAAGCAAAATGTGGGGGAAAGGGAAAGGAAGTGAACAGCGTCAAGACGATAAATTTGTACTAGTTCCCATGATTTTTAAAATGCTTTACTAAACACTAACAATGTACTACACACCCTTTTACATTGCTTACAAAACATACATTAAACATTTTCTTGCTTTTAATTATTTTCAAATTTAAATTGGTTGTCATCAAATGAAATACTGCTTTGAAACCAGAATGTAATTGGAATTAATTATCTTTAGGTTTACTTGTATTTATTCAAGATATATTTCTTTATAATTATCACTCTTGGTATCTTATCTTTCTTAGTACTATTTGTTTTGTAAATCCCCAAAACACAGTGACATAAATCAATAAACCTTTATTAATTCTGACAAGCCTAGGGTAGGACTAGACAATCATGCTGATCAATGAGTACGACTGACTTTGACCGGGTTTGTAGGTCAGTGGTCAGCTGTTAGATCAACAAGGGGAAGATGTCTAGGATAGCCACAACTGGGAAGACTCATGGCTGTTCCACATGATCACATCTTGCAGCAAGCTAGCTCAGCTTATCCACTGGCTGTTTTCAGGGTTCTGGTGGAGTGAAAGGAAGCATGTAGGGACCTACATGCTTAAGGCCAAGGCTTACAAATGGCATGCCATCACTTCCATGTTAGTCTATTGGTCGTAGGAAAACCCAATGTAAGTCCATACTCAAAGAATGAGGAAACAAACTGTGATCCTTGATGGAAGAGCTTCAAATTGCAATTCAAGGGACACTATTATATGCAGTGAAAAGTGAAACTTGTTTTTTCCTCACAGTATGCTTAATAAAATTAGGTCTGTTTGTAAAGTATTAGTACAACTTGGTCTTAAGTTGCCCTTTAATAAAATACCTCTGGTATTTAAAGAAAAATTGGAAACATAATATTTCTTACTATTTTAAATGTGATTTGATAAAAAAAAGAAAGCCTTAATTCGTTCACTGTAGAAAAATTTCTAAGTGCCTACTGTGTCTCAGGCAGTGTTATAGGAGTGTCCTATGAACTTGGTAGAAAAAATAAACATAGCTTTGCTTTGCTTTCATTTGACTTGGAGAACTATCAATACCAGAAATCAAATAGCCACACAAATGAATATGTAATTTAATATGTGATAAGACCAGTGAATAGTAAGTTTAGAGTTCTGTGACAATATAATTAAAGATTTTAATCTAGTCAGCGTCAAGAGACTTTTTCAAAACTGTTTTGGTCTTTTGCATTCTTATACATACTGTAGAATGAGTTTTTCAACTTCTACAGAAAGCTCTGCCAGGATATTCACAGGGATGGCCATACAGCTGTGGACAAACTTGGAGAGATTTGAGATCTTAACTGTACTGAGTCCTCTGACCCATTATCACAGCATACTGCTCTGTATATAACAACTCTACTAATTTCTTTCAACAATATTTTTAGTCTTCAGTGTACAGGTCTTGAACATATGATGCCTTTTGATTGGAGTGTTTAAACTATTAAACTAGCTGGGTCTAACAGGAATTAAATATGAGCTCCATATGTAATTTTTAAATGTACTAGCAGTCACATTAAAAAAAGTAAAATAAATAATACACAAGGCAATCTACAGATTCAGTGCAACCCCTATCAAAATACCAGAGGCATTTTTCACAGGACTAGAACAAATAATTCTGAAACTTATACAGAAACACAGAAGATCCTGAATAGCCAAAACAATCTTAAGAAAACAGAGCTGGAAGTATCATGCTCCCTGATTTCAGACTATACTACAAAGCTACGGTAATCAAAACAGTATGGTACTGGAATAAAAATAGACACATAGATCAATGGAACAGAACAGAGAGCCCAGAAGTAAACCCATGCACTTATGCTAAATTAGTCTATGACAAAGAAGGCAAGAATATACAATAGGGAAAAAATAGTCTCTTCAATAGTCGGTACTGGGAAAATTGGACATCTACATGCAAAAGAGTAAAATTGGAACATTTTTTTCTCACCTTATATAAAAATAAACTCAAAATGGATTAAATACTTAAATGTAAGACTGGAAACCATAAAATTCCTAGAAGAAAATATGGGCACAACACACTTTAACATAAATCATAGCAATATTTTTTTGGATCTGTCTCCTGAGGCAAAGGAAACAAAAGAAAAAATAAACATATGGAACCTAATTAGACTTAAAAGCTTTTGCACAGCAAAGGAAACTATTGACAAAACAAAAACACAAGCTACAAAATGGAAGAAAATATTTGCAAATGATAGGTCTGCTAAGGGGTGAATATCTGAAATATATAAATGGTATATACAACTCTATCCAAAAACAAAAAACTGATTAAATAAATGGGCAGAAGATTTCAATAAACATCTTTCCAAAGAAGACAGACAGATGGCCAATAGGCACATGAAAAGATGCTCAGCATTGCTCATAATCAGGGAAATGCAAATCAAATCCACAATGAGATATCGCCTCACACTTGTCAGAATGGCTATATTCAAGAAGACCACAAATAACAAATGTTGACTGAGATGTGGAGAAAAGGGAACACTTGTACACAGTTGGTGGGAATGTTAAATTGCTGCAGCCACTATGGAAAACAGTATGGAGGTTCCTCAAAAGATTAAAAATAGAACTACCATATGATCCAGCAATCCCACTGCGGGGTATATACCCAAAGGAAATAAAAACACTAATTCAAAATGATGTATGCACCCCAGTGTCCATAGAAGCATTATTTACAATTGCAAAGATATGGGAGCAATCTAAGTGCTAAGTGACCAACAGAGGGATGAATAAAGAAGATGTAATTGATATATATATAGATATATAGATATAGATATATATGTAGACACACTCACACACAAACACACAATGGAATATTACCTAGCCATAAAAAGGAATGAAATTTGGCCATTTGCAACAACATGGATTGAACTTGAGGGTCTTATGCTTAGTGAAATAAGTCAGATAGAGAAAGATAAATACTCTTTGTTATCAGTTATATGTGGAATGAAAAAACTCAAAACAAACAAATGAATATAACAAAACAGAAACAGACAGATGTAGAGAACTAATGGTTACCAATGGTGCAAGGGAAGGTGGGAAGGGAAAGATAGGGGTTGGAGATTAAGAGGTACAAACTACTAAGTATAAAATAAAGAAGCTATGAGGATATACTATACAGCACAGGGAATATAGTCAGTATGTTATAACTTTAAATGGAGTATAATCTATAAAATTTTTGAATCACTAAGTTGTACACCTGAAACTAATATTATAAATGAAATGTAATTCAATATAAATTAAATGAATAAATAAAAGCAAAAAATGTACTAGTGGTCTCATTAAAAAAGTAAAAACAAATACATGAAATTAATTTTAATAATATATTTTATTTAATCCAATACATTCAAATATAATCATCTCAACATGCAATCAATATTTATGAATAATTCTCATTCTGCTTTTAATATGAAATCTTCAAAATTCAGTGTATATTTTACACTTGCAGCACATCTCTATCTGGGTGAGGCAATATTCAAGCACTCAGTAGTTACAAATGTCTACTAGCAATAACCTGAACAACACAGGTTTAGATCATTTCTCTTCAATGTAATTTGGAATAATCTATCAACTTTCTGTTTGATTTCTAATTGCCCAGCTCTTTGTTTTTCCTTCTTTCCCCTATTCCTGCTGATTTTTAGATTAATTGTAGTACTCTTTATGATTTCAAGTTAACTCTTTTGTTGGCAATTTAGAAATATCTCTTAAGTATCTGTTTTAGAGAATACTCTAAGGTTTACCGTGTACATCTTTAAGTTCTCACAATCTACTTTCAAATATTATTATACCATTTCATGTATATTTTAAAATTTACAACATTCCTCCAAATCTCCCTTGTCCTGTTGTATTGCTATCCTATGATTTAATTCTACATATAATCTCCATAATACACTGTTAATTTTGCTTTAAACTATAAATTATATTTTTAATAATTTAATGAGAAAAAATATTTTATCTTTAACCACATATTTGCCATTTTTGATAATTTTAATTCCTCTTTCTCCATAGATACTTTTATTTCAAACCATGTTCCTTATACTAAAGAACATCTTGTCTTTCAACATTTCTTATAGTGCAAGTATACTAGTGATAAGTTGTCTCAGGTATTTTTTTCTCTGAAAAAGACTTTATCCCTCTTCATTTTTGAAATATATTTTGGTGATCTGAAAGTTTTTTGTTTTTCTTTCAGTACTTTTATGGTGTCTCCGTCACTTTATTTTGCTCCATCGTCTTCTGGCTGGTATGGATTCTGATAAGAAGTGTGCTGTAAAATCATTGTTGTGCTACTAATACTATGTGGGTTTTAATTTTTTTCTGGCTGTATTTAACATTTTTTAAAAGTATTTGTTTTCTACAATTACATCCTGAAGGAAGTTGTGTGGTTTTTTTCATACTATTCTACTTGGGGTTAATTGATCTTGTCTACATGGGTTTATATTTTTCTTCATTATTTGGAAAATGTTTAGCGATTATGACCTTAAATATTTTTTTTCTATTTTTTTCCTCTTTCTCTTCTCTTCCTAACATTCCAATTACACGTATGTTAAGCAGAATAAGATTTCCCAGAATTCACTGAGGTTCTGTGATTTTTTTCTTCTTCTTCCGTATTTTACAGTGTTTTAACCGTAATTACAATAGCTGTCTTCCAATTCACTGAACTCATTTTGCCACATATTTAATTTGCTATTATTCTTATTTAGCATATTTTTATTTCATGATATTTTCTTTTCTAGGAATATGATTTGGATTTTTGTTTCATGCCTTCCATTGCTTTTTTTATAAGCCAGTTTGTGCATTTTTTTTCTACCTACAGAAATATTTGGGTGATATTTACAGCCACTGGTTTAACACTCTTGTCTGCTAATTAGATTGATGAGGGATCTTTCTGCAGATCTCTGGATCTCCTCTCTGTTCAGCTTCCTCTTGATTCAGCTACCTTCTCTCATTTGTTTTGCCTCAAGTTTCTAGTCTCTCGTCTAGAGACTCTAGATCTGTGATGCTTGGCTTCTCAACTCAGTAAGAATTCTGGCCTCTATGCTCCCTCTCCCTTTGCTGAGACCTGGAAATTCTTTCCAGGAAGTAAACTGGGATATTCATTGGGCTTGCCCTGTTTTATCCTCTTATCTCAAGAATTACTGACCTGAACTGCTTGTTGTCCACCATTAAAAAGCCTTTATCTCAAGTATTGATATGTTGTCTGGCTCCTAGTTGTTCAAGTCGGAAGGGTAAACCAGTCCAGATGTCATTTTTGAAATTTACCCTAGCCTAACAATATTTCTATACATAATTGTTCCTCAATTCCTGGGTCTAGGGGTAATCCCAATAAACAATTTCTAAAACTTCAAATTATCTTGGGTATAAACTGCTTTTAAAAAGTCCATATTTTCTCCCATGATGTATAATACTAATAATGTAAATTAGTGTGATGGTGAAATTAAATTAAATGCACCTCAGCCAAGTTTTCAATCATAATATTAATTTCACAATCTATGGACTAAGAACCAGAGTTGGATTGCTGTGAATATAGCCATAAATCTCATGCCATTCTACTTAGAGTTTTTTGGATTATTGTGTTTGTTTTATCCAAAATCTTTTGAAAAAGAAGTTAGAATCCAATATTTAAATATGGCATGGGTTGTTCTTTTACATACACCCACAAGACAGTCTCATTGCTACTGTATTAAATTTCAGCCATTCCAGTTTTAATCATAACTCTTAGGATGAATCTATCCTGGATTGCCTTCACTTTTCTTCTACATTTCATTGCCAAGGATGAGGTAAAGTTAGCATTTTTAGGCTGTACAGGGTAAAATATCTTATATTCTGATGCCCACTTAAAAGGAACAAGTGCAAAATTTATAATTCACCTGAGAAAATTTAATATTATTTTATCCTTCAGCAGTTAATATAAAAGGTTCATGGAAAACAGTTTTACAACATGCAGTATAATGAATAGAAAAACATTCTCTTATCATTTTCATCCTCTCAAACATTTCATCATCACCCCATGATGCAGAGAACAGTTGTTTATATAGAAGTCAAAATCTCCTATGGCGTAATTGCTTTAAAAAGTCCCAAGACTTCATGGCAATCTTAATGAACACTAATATTCTCATTTAAAATTACATATTATATACTAAAATATGTGTGCTTCTCCTCAAGTCATTAAAATTATAATTGCTCTATGAATTGAAGATTAAAAGAATAGTGAGCCATGATTCAATTAATTCAAGCTATCAGGAGAGGGCATCAACAAGACTATAGTGTTATTTAACTAAGGCCAGCAACTCTTTTTATCCCCTACATAAATTAATTTGATATTTCCTTTTATATATCTTTATTAATCCAGTTATTCTATAAAACTATTAAGTGTGATTAGATTAGGCAGTATTTATTAATAATAAAAATATTGGTAGCAAATAAGTTTGTTGTAGTCCTTGCTTACAGGTATATGTGTTTAGGAAATATGACCTTTTTTTTTTAATTTTTATTGGAGTACAGTTGATTTACAATGTTGTGTTAGTTTCATGTGCACAGCAAAGTGAATCCATTATACATATACATATATCCACTCTTTTTTTAGATTCTTTTCCCATATAGGCCATTACAGAGTATTGAGTAGAGTTCCCCATGCTATACAGTAGGTCATTATTAGTTATCTATTTTATATATAGTAATGTGTATATGGGAAATATGACTTTTCTATCTCTGAATATTATCTACTACATAAAATGACCTAATATATAATACTTAAATGCATGCATATTACCTTGATAAAAATATTATAAAATATTTTAATACTTTAATATATTTATATTTTGAGGATTAAAATATTAAGTTTTTTATTTTAATATTGAGAGAAAATGTGTACAGAGTGTGAGCCATTTTTTAGGGATGAAATTATTACAGTGAATATGTAGCCAAAAGAGGAAAGATAAATAAGTGTAATGGTAGACTTCCTAACATTACATCAATAAATCACAAAACTCAGAATTTATTTACCAAATTTTGTGTTAACTAGGATGTTAGTTATTCCTGCAAACTCAGGAGCTGGCCATTTTAAGTGGCATGTATTCAACCTGAATATAAAATGGCATGAATCACGAATAAAAAATCCAATCCCACCAAGCATTTCTGATTTTTATGGGCTTTACTAAAATGTTTGAGGGCAAAAGGATTGTTCACAACCATAGCACACTGATAAATCCATATAAATCTTTCTGTTCTCACAGGTTTCTTGGTCAAATTGTACCTGACAGTCACTCCCCAAATGGGCTAAAGTGTGTCCCCTGCAAAATTATGTATTGAAGTCTAACTTCCAGTACTTCAGAATGTGACTACATTTGGAGAAAGGGTCTTAAAAGAGGTAATTAAGGTTAAATGAGATCATTAGGTGTATCCTAATTCAATATGAGTGGTGTTGACTGGTATCCTTATAAGAGGAAATTAGGACAGATACTTGCAGAGAGAAGACGATGTGAAGACACAGAGAGAAAATGGTCATCTACAAGCCAAATAAAGACGCCTCAGAAGAAACCAGCACTGCCAACATCTTGATCTTGGTCTTTTAGCCTCCAGAATTGTGAGAAGATAAACAGTAGAAATTTATGACACCCAGTCTGTAGTACTTTGTATGGCAGCCCTAGGAAAATAAGCAGCCACCCTATCCCATTCAGTGCCTATTACTTCTTTTCCCTTAGATATCATGAACACATGACCCAAAGTATTAGAAGACTGTCTATCCTAGAGGTCTATATCATATTAGAGTTTTTAATATTTCTATCATAGTTTGGAAATAGAGCTGATAGAAGCAGTGAAAATGATAATAAAATCTGTTTCACTGGTCCCTCTGACTCTGGAAGTCTATGTATCACTAACTTCTAAAATATGTGATTTATTTTTATTATTTTTTACTTCCATGTTGAAGCACAATCAAGAGAAATTTTAATAGAAATTTATTTTCAAGTCTTTTTAACATATAAGAAAAAATATATTGAGATTTCTGATACAATTTTAAAACAAATTATTTCTGCTGAAAGCCATCATTTAAAAATATCATCTACTAAATTTTTCATACCTTAAAACAATAATGTTTCTCCCTAATTACTACATTTTAAATACTGTGAACAGTCTCACAATTTAGGACTATTTTCTAGTAAACATGTAGAAATACTATTGTTTTTTTAAAGACTGGTGAATCAGGGACTTACCTGGTGGTCCAGTGGATAAGACTCTGCGCTCCCAGTGCAGGGGGCCCAGGGTTCCATCCCTGGTTGGGTAGCTAGATCCTGCGTGCTGCAACTAAGAGCCTGAATGCCACAACTAAAAGATCCTGCATGCCGCAACTAAAGATCCCTCAGGCGGCAATGAAGATCCCACGTGCCGCAATGAAGACCCAGCTCAGGCAAATAAATAAATATTTTTAAAAAATAAAATAAAGACTGGTAAATCAAACCCTGTCATATTGTATTTTGTTTATTGTTTATGAGCCAGTATGTATATGAAATAATGCACAGATTTTAATAATGAAAATGATTTGATAGTGGAGCCCAAACAAAAGCTTAGTTTTTTCTCAGTGATGTATATTTACATAGATTTCAGATCATAATTTTTTAATGCTTTCAACCAGGTTTCTGTTGTATGATTTATTTTGGAGCTTTCAACTGATCTCTCTACTTCTAGTTTCAGCATTGTGTTACTTAACATCTCTGCTCACTCGACTGCTTATGGGCAGTACACATACACACACACACACACACACACACACATATACTTTGCACACACAGGATTTTGAGGCTTGTAGCTCAAAGCATCTAAGATATGAATTTAAAACACTTATATTGCTTAGACATACAAACATCATAATCTCAAGACTTCTCCAGCATCGATTTCTGGGGTCACAGTATTTGAGAAGGTTGGTCATGGGGAGATGAGAGGTTGTACCTGAGAAGTGGAGTAAACAATCCCTGGGATAAATACTTATTGGCATTAGGCTTCTGGAATTAGGATCAGACACAGAAGAATTGTGTGTTCTACTAGAATTATGATCTGTGAAAAAGAATATTAAATTCATTTACCCCTGTACTGATATTTTCCTTGAATTTCTCTCTGAAATATATAAGGAACATGACTTTCTGTTTCCCAAAGGGAGGGCTCATATTTCCTCCTCTACGTTCACTTCCTATCTTTGAAAATACTAAATTCCCTTACTAAATCAAGAGTCCAGTTCCTAATTCCTGGCATAATATTATTTATTCATTCCCACCTAACTGAAGTTCAAGTCTTCCTACAGTACTTCCGGGTGCCCTAATTGCTGAACCAGGGCACAGCATTACTTTCCATAAAAGCCAGAGGCATTTTTTTAACCTTTGCTATGCTTTTCCACATTTTTCCCCTTTCCTTTCCCATGCTACTTGGTATAGGGTGTAACATACGTGGTGGTTTCTTCTCTATGATGTCTACATATGAATATAGTTCTATGAGAAATGCTCTGAAAGCTATTCACTTACCTCAATGAACATTATTTACAGGGAGAAAGCCATTTTACTCTGGGGTTTGCTACTCCCTGATTTGATTAGAAAGGTGACATGAGCCCTATCTTTGCTGGCCTACAGTGTGTCAACTTGTAGGATCATGTATCCTGTTGGAATAATACTGAAAGGCTTTTTAATACCATAACCTCCTTGGCATCCTTTTTTAATCCATTAAATACTGAATTTATTGGTGATACTGTACATGGTGGCTGTGGGAGTGGGGTGGGGATGATGCATCAGATGAAACTTGTTTGCTCAAATTTGTATCAACCAATGGCAGAGCGAAGGAGAAAAATACGCTAGAAAATTTACCTGTTTTTCCTGCCTTCACTAAAAAGGCTTCTGAACATCTCAAAAGCCTTATGTAAGGATAATTTCTCTTTGGAAGGAAGTCTAAAAATCCTTATCAATACTACTGGTAAATTTATAATTTTGGAATAAAATAACTGTAAATTCACACTATATTTGCTAATCACCTTAAGTATAGGAAATTTTATTTGGTTGTTCAACATTTTTTAAAACATCTGTTTTCTTCTAAGTGTAACATGTTTTTGCTACAATCCAAATTGTAATTAGAAATTGCCTGCCAAAAGTCACCCAACAGATCTTTACACCAGGTTTGACATAAGTAATAACAGAGGAAATGAACAGTATCATAAATCTAGTTAGTGACATTTCCTGTAGGATAATATAGAAATCACAATTCTATTCAGATACTTTAAAAAAATATTAGGGCTGAAGGGAACACGTCAAAATCAGCGAGTAATTACCAATGATATCTGTGAAGTTTCCTTAACATTGCTGACAGCTCAAAACTGAAAAACAAGAGCTGCATACAAAAAAGATATATATCACGTAGCTCAAGAAGGTTGCAAATGTGAAGCATCATTTTCACCTGACTACAACACAGCAATGCACTGGGAAGCTAGGGAGGGAATCAAGGACACTTGGCAAGCTAAAGATAGGAAAATTCAATTTTCCAGCTAAGTAGACGAGAAGAATGAGAGACATACTACTATTTGGATTAGAGTGATATACACATTTTTCGTATTCTTTACAGAATGATATGGGTTCTGCACACTCCAGTGTGAGTCCTTTCCCAGGGCTGCCATTAGCTAGTTGTGTTTCTGTGAACAAATCATTTCTGTGGACCTTGACTTTATCTTCCATAAAATGAGTGAGAGATTGGCAATAAGCAGTCTTCTTGTTACCTTCCACCATGAATACCTAGGCATACATGATGGTCAGAAACATATAAATAGCACTGTTTAAAATTAAAGGGAGGTACAGAAATACATGTGGCATACTGCTAATGACACACAAATTTCATTCTTCCTTGTTCTTGCCTATTAGGAGCCCATTTTGTTTTGTCCAGGAGGTGAGATATCTCATTTGTTCATTCATCTACATATATTTATTGCATGCCTATTGCATGCCAGACAGTGTCCTGGGAATCAGGACACAGTAGTAAACAAATCAAAGGCCCTGCCTTCATGGAACTCATGTGACCTCTTTAGGCTCTCTTTTAGCTTGTATTGTCTGAATGGAATCCTGTTTAGTAAGATGGGGTTAGTTAAATGGGTGGGGGTGGGGTGGAGGCAGATTCCAAGAGATGTATTTTCTCTTCATTAAAATAAGAAAAGGCTCAGTTGGAATTTTCCCCTTGCCATTCTTTATTCTCCTTCCTCCTGCCCTATTCCTACCTAGAATGCCAATGAAATGTATACAATTGTAAAAACCATATTGTAGCTTGCAGTAGATTGATGCATCTTAAAAACATAAAACAGAATTATAGAATGTATGGAGAAAGAAAAAATCATGGTCACAATATGTGTGTGTATTGGTCAGCTAGTGCTGCTGTAACAGAATACCATAGACTGAGTGGCTTAAACAACAGAAATTAATTTTCTCCCAGTTCCAGAGGCTGAAAGTCAAAGATCAAGGTGTTGGCAGGGCTAGTTTTGGGAGAGGTCTCTCTCCTTGCTTTGCAGATGGCCACCTTCTTGCTGTGTCCTCACATGGTCTTTCCTCTGTGTGCATGTGCTCCTGGTGTTTCTTCCTCTTCCTATGATGACACCAATCTTATTGGATTAGGGCCCTACCCTTAGGACCATATTTAACTGTAATTACCTTTTCATAGGTCCTATTTCCAAATATGGTAACAATGGGGGTTAGGGCTTTAACATTCATTTTAAGGGGAGCACAATTCAGTCCATAACAATGTGGACCCATGTTGACAACTGTTTTTCTTCTTCATGCTTGCCTTCATACGTTTTCTAAGAGCCCTTAAATATGGCATCTTCATTTTCTGTGCTGGTCCCCCATTTAATAATTGACTTTGTTGGCCAAATTGTAATCAATTTCTGTCCATTTTCTTTGACTAACCCATTATCCTCAAAGTTGCCACTCATCTCTGCTTCTTCATCCCTATTAACCCTCAAGGTTTTATCCTCTGATCTACAGTCAGTATGCTGAACACTTCAGAAAAATACCACATGACTTAATGAAATTTGGCTGGTTGTTTTATTGGGTCCACCCGTTCCAAGTTCTATGACCATTACAGTCTTATGCCTCCTTCAGGACTATCGCAAACAAATCCACTACTGTGACACATTTCTTAACCCTAATGCAAATGGTTGCTACTTATCACTGAGTTCCAACTGATGGTAAATTTACCTCTGGTTATTATGCCAATCTTTTGAACAGAAGCACAACAACACAGACCAATGGTTCTCAAAGAAGATAGAATTTCAGTGTTTCTTAAAGCATGAGTCAGATTTGATGAAAATAACCGGTTGGAAAAGAGAAAAGGGAATGGCAGAAATAAATGAAGAAAATCATACAGTGTGTTTGTGGGTATAATAAATAGGAGATCGGCTAAGGTAGGGATTGGAGGAATTGACAGGTTTGGAATGAGAGTTGAGGTCTAACTGTACACTGCTCAAAATTGTGAGCTATGGGGTTTAGTCTTTATATAATAGCAATGGAAGATTTTGAGTAGGCATGAAATATGATCAAAGTGCTAGAACATAGACGAAGAAACTAAGGCACAGAGACATTACAAGCACTGCAATTTGGAGAGAAAGCCCATATCATGAAAACATGTAAGCTGGGTATTGATACATATTTTTCAGTCTCCAAGACTCACACCAAGCTCTAGTGCAAATGACAATGTCCCTTTCTGAATTTCCTCAACTATAAAACATAAAAAGGTGAATCAGATGATTGATTTTACACAGTATAACCCAATAGCAAGAAATATGTTTTGATTAGTTTGTCAAAATGTTAATATATTCATAGCAAATGTTAGAATACTATTTCTCTTTTTTTAAGCACTCCACATTTAATATAACATTAAAATAAACAGAAAGGCCTCATGTTAAACAAAAGATAGAAAAAAATATAATTCAATAGTAAGAAACATATTTAAAAGTATTGAATGCATGAATTTTGCTACTTATGAATTATGTAGTGATATCTATAAAGACAAAGGATTATCCTCTAATTTTTCTTATATTTCACATTTTAACTTATAGTGTGTGCTTAAAGCAAGGACTACTGTAAGTATATGTCAAAAATCACAGTGATGAAAATTAGTTAGTCTTCTAAGAGTATTTTGTTTATTTAATTTTTATACCAGATTTATTGAGATATAATTTACATAGAGTAAAATGAACTTTTTTCAAGGAGACATTCCAGTGAATTCTGATACATAAATATAGTCAGGTAACCATAACCACAACTAAAATATAGACTCTCAACCCAAAGCATTCTCTTGTGCCCTTTGAAATCAATCCATACCCCTCCTGACACCTGTAGCCAGTGGCAACTACCATGACTCCTATCTTTATAATTTTGACTTTTGCAGAATGTCATACAAAGAGAACCATATAGATGCAGGGTTTTGTTTTGTTTTGGTTTGTGTCCAGCTTCTTTAACTTAGTACAAGGATTTTTAATTCATCTGTGTTCGTACATATGAGTAATTTGTTTCTTTTTATTGTTTAGTAGTATTCCATTGTATAGTATTGCCATGATTCGTTTAGCCATTTTCCAGTTAAAGGTCTTTTCATGATTACCTTTGGGGTTATTATGAATAATGATGCTTTGAACATTTCATATAAAAACATTTGTGTGGGCCTAGATTGTCATTTTTTATTGGGTTGATACCTAGTGGGGAAATTGCTTAGCAAAATGCTAAGTGTTTACATTTATAGGAAACAACTATATTGCCTTCCAAAGTGGGTGTATTATCTTGCATTCCCCTCAGCAATGTTTAAGAGTGCAGTTACTTTGTATAACTTTTGCTATATTTAGAGATTTCAGAACACTAAACCTCACTACTCCTCCTTTAATGTCTATAAGATTTGGATTTGCATATTTGAAGGTCTATTATTAAACACATACACAATTAGGAAACATATCTTCACGACGAAATAACCATTTTATAATTATGAAATATCCCTCTTCATAAAATGAAAGCTATTTGCAGATGTAATTAAGGTCCAAATCGATTGATTGCGTGTTAATTAAAAGAGCAATTATCCTCAGTGGGCTTGAATTAATCAAAGGAACTAAGCCTTTCCTTAAGTTAGAAATTCTCTCTATGTTGCTGGCTTTGAAGAAGTAAACTCCCATGAAGTAAATAGTCATGTTGGAGAAGCCAAGCACCACGGGTGGCAAGAAAATGAAGCTTCAGTCCTACAGCTGCAAGGAAATGAATACTGCCAACATCCTGCAGAGGCATGGGAGTGTATCTTTCCCCAGTCCAGCTGCTGATGAGGCTGCAGTTCCAACCAACAGGACTGCAGACAAGCGAGACCCTGAACACAGAGCCTAGTTAGGCTGTAGCTGGAATTTTGACCTACAGAAACAGTGAGATATAAATGTGTGTGTTTGTGTGTGTCTTTAAACCACTAAGTTTGAGGAAGTTTCTCACACAGTATTAACAACTGCCTTTACAACCCTTAAGTAAACTGGCAAGTGGACATCTCAGCTCAGCTATACCATCAACATGATTCTAAGAACAGAGTATCTCTGTTACAATATATCTCTTTCATCACTTATTCATAGGAAAGCCCCTTTATCCCTTCTTTTTTTTTTTTTTAACTACTAATCATTGTCTTCTCTCTCTTGGTCCCTGTCTCTGTGTCTCTGTGTGTGTGTGTGTCCCTCTGTGTGTGCGACTCTTTCTCTGTGTCTGTGTGTGTCTCTCTCTGTCTCTCTCTGTCTCTCTCTCTCTGTCTCTCTATCTCTCCCTGTCTCTCTCTCTCTCTCTCTCCCTCTGTCTGTCTCTCTGTCTCCCTCCCTCCTCCCCTCCCTCTTGGTATGTGGTAGTTACTGAAAACTTTTCTTGTTATGAACAAAATCAAAACATTAAAATATGTTTTATCTAAATCTAGTTAATATGCAAATGGAAGCAGAAATAGAATAACGATAAAAATAATATATTGATATATAAGTAAACACGTAATTGTGTGGTAACAAAATGACTCCAACTAGAATCATTCTTCATCTTCAAAAAAAAGGTATCCAACTCATATACATTCCATTTTTCAAATCTGGATAAAATAATAAAACCAAGACTTTTGAATGGAATACCTGTGCTCAATTTTTAAGTAAATGGTACTTTAATGAGGAACCTGTAAACTTAACAAGGCACAAGAAAAGTCAACTTTCTGATTTCCTATAGCTTGGGTTGCCCTGAATGCTCTGGCTTTAACCTGTATTTACCTGTCTGGCCTCTGGAAACTTCTACATACCTAATCTCATGGGGACTTAGGTTTATATATTTATGTATTGTTAATAGCCATCTTAAACCAAGACATCTTATTATCATTTTATTCTTCATATGTTGACATGAAGCATTTTACTCCCTGAATTGACTATGTAAATTCAAAGTCTCCCTAAATCTCAAAAGGCTAAGAAGAGTTTGCTCAGTGGTATTATTTCTCCAACATTTCATTATTAATATTCCTTAGCAAATGAATCTCATTAGAATTGATCATTTCCTTTTGAAGTGTGGCGCTCTGGAGCAAAATGTAAAGTCACAGAGAAATGTAGTTTTCACAAACCTGCAGTGGATTAGAATTATGTGGAATTTCAGAATTTAAAATGCTCATAAATATTGAATCTGATCTTAATCCTGTCTCTTTTTCTCAGATAAAAATAATCTCTCTCTCTCCCTCCACCCCATACATCTGTGAAAAAGATATCAGCATTATTAATCAAAGGCAGAAGCCTACAGAGTGTTCAGTTTTTGTATCCTCACTACTCTATCAAGAGACATGGTAAGACTAAGAGAGAGTGTAGTTTTGTACTTTTTTTTTTAAAGCAAAGCCCTATAAAAAAATCAAAACAAATAGTACTGAGTTACTTAAATTGAAGAGTCAATCACCTAGATTAAATGACATATGAAATGTCACATAAGCGTCATTTTGCATCAAAATGAAAATGTTCTTCCTGCTGCTGAAATGAATCTTAAGCCACTGAGGGCTTGTGCATTTAACAAATTGTTCTGCTTGAGCAATCCTATCAAAAAGGACAGTCAGACTGTCAGACTGAACTACAGAGGCTCCCTGATTAATAGAAGTCCCCATATGATGGAGTAAGTTACAACCTTAATGTACAAATAATGAACCTCTATTAAAAGAAAGGGTATCATAAATCAAAATGCTGTAGAAAAACCATAAACCTGTGGCAACATAATGGCCACCAGGGCCCAAGCTATATTAATCTTGTATGGTGCAACATCATTTCTCTAAGAGAGACAACTAAATATATCCCATACGAAAGTGAATCATGAGTGTGATAAAGGTTGTGGACTATTCATTTAAGTTAATGGCAAGGCTTATATTGGGATACCCCCCTAGTTAACTCCTCCTCTCGAGCTACCTTGAACTCTGCTTCAGCTGAGACAAACATCAACATGTTTATCTACATTCTAAGCCTCCCATTTGTCTGCAATGTCCTCAGAAAGAAAGCAAGGAAAAAAGAAAAACACTAAAGGCCAAGAAATTATCTCTCCTTCAAAATATTTTTAGTTTTTCTTCCCTTCCACTAATGTTATTTAAACCTTCCTTATATATATTCTATCTTTACTCATAAATACACACATTATTCCATAACATTTTAGTACTATGTATAGGATTGAAATTTATACCTTTTGATATAATTCCTGCATATTTTTCTATTACCTATTGCATATTGGAAATAACCCTTCCATATGAATTAAATTCTAAAGAGCAAAGAAAATACTTAACACAAAATATCTTAGTGTAGCATTTGTTTGGAAAATGTTTTCACTTACATTTTAATGTAACAGAAGACTTTTTTCATTAGTATTCCCTGATATGTTCTGATTTGTAACTACCTCCTATGGATAAAACAAACTCTAGTAGGATGAACAATTCCAGTTGATTGTTTATGTATATTGTGCTTATTAAAAAGTATTTGCATTTAGTCTTATTCTATTAGAAATTTCTCCTGTGTGATCACTGTGCTTTAACATCACCTAGAGCAAGATCCGATAGTCTCTGTTGTTTTTAGAAGTACATGTGTTCTTAGTTGTAGAAGGCATGTATTTTCATTATTTTACTGTTTGCCTACAATGAATTTAAACTTAGTTCTGGAACCTCAAGTATTTTTCTATATTGGATACATTTATACAATAAGTCTCCTACATAGAACCTTCAAGTTGCGAACTTTCAAAGATGCAAACATGCGTTTGCAGTCCAATTATGTAAGTAAGTTCAAGTGCCTGGCATACATTGTCATGTACGTGCATCCTCTACAAGTGGTTGTGCTTTTGTGTATTCTACTGTACAGTACTGTATAGAGTACAGTAGTACAGTATCTTTATTTCAAGCCCAGAATGGCTAGAAGCAAGTGTAAAAGCAGCAGTGATGTAGCTAAGAAGCACCAAGTGATAACGATGGAAACAAAAGGGAAAATGATTGATAGAGTGGAGCAACAAGAGGAAGAAGTAACTGAAGAAGTTCACGACGCAGGAAATGGCAAGAGGATTTTATCTGAGGAGGCACCGTTAGTTTTTGAGGCACAGGACGGGAACGTAGAACGGTACACAAAGGTTGCAGCAGCCGTTCAGAATGCAATCCAGTGCTACTGTGTCATCTATGGCGAGAAAAAAGGATCTACTACCCAGACATCACTGGATTTTGTGTGTGTGTGTGTGTGTGTGTGTTATGCGGGCCTCTCACTGTTGTGGCCTCTCCCGTCGCGGAGCACAGGCTCAGGACGTGCAGGCTCAGCAGCCATTGCTCACGGGCCCAGCCGCTCCGCAGCATGTGGGATCTTCCCAGACCGGGGCACGAACCCGCGTCCCCTGCATCGGCAGGCGGACTCTCAACCACTGCACCACCAGGGAAGCCCTGGATCTTTTTTTAAGAGGGTAGATAGAATTGAACCCAGCAAGGAAACAGAACCTGTGCCATCGACGTCAGGCGTGAGTGAAATTGCAGCTCGCCCTCCGTCTCCTAATGCTAACGATCCTTAAGCTCTACCATCTCCCACCTCCTCTCCCTCCTCCAGTCGGTCACTCTTCTTGCCTGTTCACTCGATGCCAGCCCCTGTATGCCAGCTGTTGTACTGTACTGCTGTACTTTTCAAGGTACTGTACTTTTCAGGGTACTGTACTGTAAGATTAAAAATGTTTTATTTTTTGTGCTTGTTTGTTATTTATGTATTATTTGTGTGAAAATTATTATAAACCTATTACAATACAGTACTATATAGCCGATTGTGTTAGTTGGGTACGTAGGCTAACTTTGCTGGACTTATGAACAAATTGGATTTATGAATGTGCTCTTAGAATAGAACTCATTTGTATGTAGGGGACTTCCTGTACTATCAATTCAAATACATCAAATATATCTCAGTCATTTATAGATTTTCCCCCATTTGGTAACTCAGTCAATTCAGGATGCCACCTCTGTCTCCTTCCCTTTTACATCATGATGACCCACTTTTCTAGGCTCACACTTGTTGGCATTTATTCACCCCAAATTCTATAGTCATGTGGAATCCCAGAGAGCCTTTGGTGGTTAATAGCTATCTGTTTTAATATCTATGATGTGGGTTCCATTATCATCCCAGGATAACAAGCTTATAAAACCTTTGCTCTTCATATCTGAATTCTGAAGTCACTATAAAATCCCTAGTCCCCTAGGGTGGGATCAGGGGTAATTAGTAGGAGGTGAGGGAACTCTTACTTTTCTGCTTGGCTTTGTGACACAGGAGACTTGAGGTGGTGGGGCATATTTCACGACTTAAATTTGCCATAAAGTAATCTGCTATCTCTAATCTAATATAAACAAACAAATAGGATAATCCCATATCGTGATAAAATCAAGGAAGAGGATGTAACATGGTTATGCAGAAGAAGAAAGTGACTGGGTGAATCCTTTGCCTAGGATCATCCTGAAGACATGACATTTGAAATGGCACGTAAAGGAAGAGAAAGTGTCAAGCATGTGGACATTTGAGAGAAGACTTTCAAACTGGAGAACAGACAAAACCCCTAAATTACAAATAAACTGAAAACGCCCTGGAAGAGAAAACTACTTTGTATTTTTGAGGGACAGAAAGCAAGCCATTATGACTAGGCATTGTCTCTCAGGGAGAAAGTACAGACATACATAGCCAGAAAAGACACAGGAGCCAAATTTATAAGCCATTATGGGGAAGTTGGTACTCATATTTTAAAAACTTTACTATGGAAAGCAGACTGGAGACGAACAAGAGTAGAAGTAGAGAGATCAGTTTGGAGACAAAGTTGGAGATTTCTAGAGAAGAAGTGATCATAGTTTAGAACGGGATTATAGCACCAGAGAGAATAAGAACTACTAAAACTAGAGGGATTAGGGCCTAAGCATATCTCAAAAATTATGTGTTCAAGGTATGAATCATGAAATAATTTACTTGAATGGAGAAGATTTGTTGTAGGTGGGGAAAATCAAAGAATTTGTTTTGTTCTGGCCACAATAACATAGCGATGATTGTCATGCTGTCTCGAGGCAGGTGCTCAATAACTATGTGTGAATAAAAGGATGACTGAATCAATGAGATGCCTATAAAAATCCAAAGGAGAGAATATGTATTTGTGTATTATATATTTGTATTATATATGTATGCACACATATATATGAATATACGTTTGTGTATATATATATATATATATACACACACGTATGCACACATATATATGAATATACGTTTGTGTATATATATATATATATATATATATATATATATATACACACACACACACACACATCAATATGTGTTCATATCTATATGTGTGTGTGGATAAACATATAATTACCAGGAGATTATTATGGGTACGCTGGGACTGAAAATATATGAGGGGTACATGCAGTGAGGTAGCTGCATCCTAAGCCCTCACAAGTATGACCACGAGGCTCACCCAATTCCAATGGGTGGGGAGGAGGAAGGGGGACAGGCAGGCAGGAGAAGCCCAGGCTCCAGCCCTGGGTGGAGCACGCCTATGCTCCCAGCAAACATTGCAGCCTCTGAGGAAAAGCACTTTCCCGCCTGCCCATCCTGGGGGCAGATCTCTGAGGCGGGCAGAGCCATCAAATACAGAGACCATTGAGGACAGAACCCTGGGAGGCATCAACATTTAGAATTGTAGGGCTTCCCTGGTGGCGCAGTGGTTGAGAGTCCGCCTGCCGATGCAGGGGACACGGGTTTGTGCCCCGGTCCGGGAAGATCCCACATGCCGCGGAGCGGCTAGGTCCGTGAGCCATGGCCGCTGAGCCTGCATGTCCGGACCCTGGAGGCCACAACAGAGAGAGGCCCGCATACCGCAAAAAAGAAAAAAAAAAAGAATTGTAACAGGCAAAATGGTACTCTAAGAATGCTGAGACAAAGCAGGCCTCAAAGTAGGAGAAAGACCAAGTGACTGTGGCATAATGGAATGTTATCCTACAACACAATTAGATCAGGAGATCAGATATCTAGATATATTTAGATATTCAGTATAAACCTATTTAATCCTTATAGGTCTCTGTGCCAGTCCTTAATACAGAGTGAATAAAAAAGATGCATAGGACATGGACACTGTCTTCGAGACACATTCTAATGGGCGATAAGGCATAAACAGATAAATTACAAGACAGTGTTTGTAACATGTCACAATTTTAGTAATCATCTTTTCTGAACTCATTTTATAAAGAGAATATATGAAATTGAGTGTCTTTCAAGCATCTAAACTGTAGAGTACAAGGTGACAAGAGAGCTCAGCCAGGCTTCTTGTTCTCATGAAAATAAAGTAAAACACAAAATACTCTTGGGAATCTTTCCCTTGTTTGTGTGTGGTAATGTAGTCATTGTAGTTTCTTTAAATATAGATTATAATCTAAAGTAGTAAACCCACTTTATTTATTTATTTTTTTGGAGTTTTGGAAGGGACTTTTTTTTTTCTTTTTTTTTTTGTCTGTGTTGGGTCTTCATTGCTATGTGAGGGCTTTCCCTAGTTGCAGCGATCAGGGGCTACTCTCCATTGTGGTGTGTGGGCTACTCATTGCGGTGGCTTCTCTTGTTGCAGAGCACTGGCTCTAGGCGTGCGGGTTTCATTAGTTGCAGAATGCAGGCTCAGTAGTTGCAGCACACGGGCCCTAGAGCACGTGGGCTTCAGTAGTTGTGGCACACGGACATAGTTGTTCTGCGGCATGTGGGATCTCCCTGGACCAGGGGTCGAACCCATGTCCCCTGCACTGGCAGGCAGTTTCTTAACCACTGCACCACCAGGGAAGTCCTTGGAAGGGACTTTAGAGTGTATCTAGTACAGCATTCCCTGTTTGCTTATGAAGAAAAATGGAACCCTAGGAGGCTTGCTATGGATTTGCCCAAAATCACATAATGAATGCCACTGCCACGGTGTCACACTGCCACTTTTTCCTCTCGGATGCTGGTGGCCTGCCTCTAGGAGGCCCCCAGCCCTGCTCCAACGACCATGATGGTGGAGATGAAGGTGGTGTTGAAGGCGTCCTAGGAAAAATGAATAGGAGGCAGGTCTTGCCCACCCCCGAGTCGCCAATCAGCAGCAACTTGAACAGATAATCATACATCTTTGCCATCTTCTCTCTCCTGCCCTCTGGTAAACCCACTTTAAAAGAAAGCAGAAACCAAATAAATACTAACTCAACAATTGATATGTTGTGGGTTTGACCAACTTGACTCCAATCTGGAGGATTTGGGGATTTTGTTAGTCAAACCCTATATATAAGTACTCTGGAATATCAACATAACATTAAAAGAAAAGTTCTGAACAATTGTATTTTTTTTTTGTCTAAAATTTTGTATCATAAACTTTTAATGTTTTAATTGTGGATTATAATATAGGCATATCATACATGGAATTAAAATATTTTTATTAGTAGGGTCCAGAGACAGAAGGTGAATGTTGAAATGCACTTTGACACAAAATCTGAAGGATTCTGTTAAAATTTACAATGATATTTATAATGTCCTGTATGAAGGTAACCAAGAAAAAAGAACCATATGTATTTTGAGTTCAAAAGAAAACAAAAAAGAACACGTGGGAACATACTATTATGTTAAACTTGAAGACATTTTAAATGACAATGTTAATATATACATTTTCTATAAAATGATGGTGATGAAATAAAATGTTTCTATATAGAAGTGGATGACATTTGTCAGGCTAACAGGCTGAGTTTTTGTTGAGCACTCATCTGCTGCACAAGAGTGATGAAAGCCACAAACAGCCTAACAGGCTCTACATGTTTCTTGGACCACTGACAGTGGCTTTCTTCCTAAAAACAATGATTCAATTAAATCTAAACAATTAAAAATTCTGAATCACTACAATGCTGAAAAAAAAGATTCATTTAATTTAGAATATTTTGTGGAAAAACTCTGAAATTATTTATATTTGTCACTGAAAATCATGTTAAAATATTGTCACAACATTTTAGGTAATACTCACACACATATAGTCAATATTTAAATACATGAATGAAGTTAGAAATTACTCCTCTTGTTTATCAAAAATACAGATAGATCTTATTTAACAAAACCCTTAGTGGACATCATCACTAGAGTTAATGGATTATGTTCAATTAATACATAATGACTCAATGTATAGATGTATAACTTTTTATCTAACTATTCTCTACTATAAAGTAACAGGGAAAAAAGGATACTTGAAGGGGAAAAAGATAAATCGACATTACACTTCCATTTTCAAAAGTGATAACTGTTGACTACATTCATACATTATAAATGTCATTAGACCTTGCCAGGTTATTGTAGCATGATATTAAGTCAAATGGTTCAATTTTAGACCTTGCTTGTATTTTCAGATGTGATGTATTTCATGCAAAGCAAAACAAACTTTCTATATTCAATCTTGTAATTGATTTTTGAATATTGTACATGACTCATAATAGAGGACATTGCAGAGTCTCTATTTTCCATTTTAATTCATATTGAAATGTAATTTCATTAAGTAGTATACAAAATAATTTAAGTCACAATTAAATATGCAAGTTTGGATATTTCCCAGTATGTGAAATATGTTGCAACAAAATCACCTTGAAAACCTAACATTAATTTTTATCTCCAGAATTCATACAGCACATTTCAACAGGAAAAGTCTATAGTTCTGTACAGAAAAAAAAAAAAAAAATCAAGTGAAAAAAAAGACAATACTCAAAGTGTAAAGAGACCCAGAAAAGTAAATTGTAACTGAGAAAATAAAAGCGAGAAATCAAAAGGAGGAACAATTTTCAGTTATGAATGACAATACACTATTTTATATAATAATGGATTGTCTAGCAATATCATAGTTTTAGTTGATTCAGCTCCTTGTCTTTTCTCACCAATTTACATTAATTTCTTTACCAGGGATACAAGAACTCTATTACTGACACTTCATTTTAACTGTTACTGTTCTACTTCTCTACTGTGTGGTCACCAATTTTTTATATGTAGCCTTATGAAATCCTGTGTGCACAGAAACACAGGTGACAAAACATTAGCACTTATAAAATTATGCAAGAAACAGTATACATAAGGTAACTTTTTAACTAGAACATTACTATGGTAAATGCTGTAATACATGAAATGGGAAATTCTTCTAGTGATAGCCTGGAAACTCAGACAGTACTTAAACTGGATGCCATGTCAATGTATAAAAATTGTTGCTGTCAAGCATGTTATTGAAAGTGACATCATCACAGCCTTATATGTATCTTAGATTGACAATGTAGCCAAATAAATGTAATAAAGAACAATGTTAACACTTGATATCTAGTAACATTATCAACTGGCTTTAACATTTTAGTTTCTCATCCTTACTTCCTGGTGGTTTTAGGGTTTAAAAAGAAAGTTTAAGTGACAGACTACTATTTCACTGTTTTTTAATCTAGGTATATAAATGTCATAAAAAAATTGAGATGTTCTTAAATATCCTCACTTGTCAATATTAATCTATCTAAACAATTAAATTTCCTTAGACAATAAAACTAAACACAGAAAATTCATTTCACATTTTATTCTAATTTTGAAGCATGCCATGCAATGTTTCACCAAGAAAGTACTCTATTTAAATACCTTATATTTCTCTTCAGTAACTTCACTTCCAACAGAGTTCAGCAATTTAAGTCCAATATGTTTTATAAAATATTATTCTATTTTATTCTGTGACAATGTACTTAGATTCTAAAACATATTCTAATTCTATTTTCATTAGAGCAATTAATGACATAAATTAAGCAAGAATATTCAGAAATCCTTGAAATAAATCTTGAAATAAACTTGATGAGCAGCTCACCTGATCTTCCCTCACTTTCCCCCTTTGTGATAATATTTGCTCTCTACATTAGAACAAATGAAATTGTGTTTATGAAAGCATCTGGTATCCTTTAAGCTCAAAGTTGCTATGCAAAAAAAATATTTTATTAACATTACCATGCACATTTCATGTGTACAGAACTCAAATGAAAGTCAATAAAGGTTATATGCCTAAGAGATCTGTTCAGTCAAAATTTATTTATATTAATCAATACGGAATGGAAACTGTCATAATGTGTTAAAAGATTGTATATTTGGTGTGTGTGTATGTGCTTCTGCCTGTATGTCTGCCTGTAATTATATTAAAATACTTACTGAAAATGTCCATTTTAAAAGAACATCTGCTATAAATGACAAGCTGATAAATTTGTCAAATTAAGTTATTAAAAAAATCCATATTTTGCATTAACAAAATAAACTTTCTTCAAAAGGGAAGAACAAATAAAAATCTAAAATTACATTTTATAGCAATACATTTTTTATAATCCAGAATATCCTTTATGGTTTTTTCCTTCCTATAGATTTTGTTCAAACATATTTCAAGAATAATATTTTCTCCAAGTAAACCCCTAGTGTCTTTACTCAGCTCCCTATGCAAGTTTTTCTAATCAGGGTACAATACATATGAAAAATAATTGAACTAGTTTTCAACACAGAGGTTTTTTTCCCCAATCACATTAACTCACATCATTTTATTCAAATTCTTTCAACCTCTTAAATACTGAGTCTAAGCTGTTAAGAACTTATCCTCTCTCCAGTATTCTGATGGTTATGTAGAATAAATTTGGTGAGAACAAACTCATTTTAAGGCTATTATTTGAAAAAACAGTTTATAGTCCTGCAAGTTAGGGATCCATTCACATTTAACTTGACAAGAGTTCTTAATATAACACTTCCAACTAGGCTGCTATCATGGCTAGTCACAAAAATTCTTTGTCAGAATTTTTATACACCTATATAATTTAGTAAATTTTTTACATGATCAAATAACATAATTAATATGAAAACCTTCTGTAAGAATACACTACTGACTATTTAAAAGGCATTAGGAGTATTTCACTTCCTCCTCTGTCTTGCAACAATATTGCACAAATAATTTTACTTGTTCTAAGAAGTTTGTAGAGCCAGGGATATGAGGAACCATGGATATAGCAATCAGATATTTTATGTAAAAGTTCTTTTAGAAGTTAAGGTCTACTAATATGTAAGAAATTAATGTTACAACATGTAAGTGTATAAATCAAACCAAAGAATCCACATTCACTCCATATATATTGGTCAGCTGTCTTTCATTCACCATCATTTTTCTATTTGTTCTCCTTACTGTTTCAGAAGTGAGGGAATGACATACACAGAGAGGTAAGGATAGAAAAACTACAAATGGGGAAATAGTTTAAGATATCATTTGCTTCTTAATGCTCCCCCAATCCCACAGTATTTGCATTAAAAGAGATGTCTGAACATTCTTCATGGAGAAAAACTAATGAAAGCCTAAATTTACCATTTAAACTGGAGTATCCTATTTACTAACTCACCTTTCATTACTCACCCACATCTCTCAAAATCTCTCTCTTACAAACTCACAGTCATGAAGATTATCCCTTAATTAAATTTCAAAATGAAAATTATTAAAATTCATGATGAAGTATTAAATAAATAACATAGCTGTAGACTCCAATTAATTTCTCAGCTAATTTTTATGATGCCAACTAAATTATTCCTTAAATAACAGAGCAAATATTTAAAAAAACAAATAAGGAATGCCTGAAAAGGCCCTTAACCATTCCTTTTATACTCTATTAACATTGTAAGTATAAGCTTAGGAGTTTGAAAATGTGAATAGAGTGTTAAGATGAACATAATAAGTTAAACAATACATCTAAAAGGGTTTACATTAAATTAATTCTTTCTCCACTATTTTTTCCCAAGTTACAGATGACAAAACCAAGGTACAGAGAAATATACAATTTTCCCAGAGTCAAAATCTAATGAAAGGTGGAGCTGGTCTTTGAACCCAAGAGGTTACACATCACAGTTCTTGCTCTTAATTATTAGAATACACAGCACAATTTCTCAAAACTATTGTAAGAATGAAAACCATAGGAAGCTAATGTTTCACAAATAAGTCTGAGGAGTCTGGCTCCTGGTTAAAAAACCATATGTGATTTTTCAGTTCTGGTCATAGAAAATTACAAGGGCATTACCTGGGAACCCTCACAGGGAAAGTTGCCCTCTGCATACCAGACTTGGTGCCCAGCCAGGGCACTGCAGTTTTTGAAAGGAGTTGCAATCAGGCACTCAGCCCACTTGCCCCGCCATGTTTTTTTGTTTGTTTGTTTCTTTGTTTGTTTGTTTTTTTGCGGTACGCAGGCCTCTCACTGTTGTGGCCTCTCCCATTGTGGAGCACAGGTTCCGGACGTGCAGGCTCAGAGGCCATGACTTACGGGCCCAGACCAGGGCACAAATCTGTGTCCCCTGCATTGGCAGGCGGACTCTCAACCACTGTGCCACCAGGAAAGCCCAGCCCGCCATGTTTTTATGCATAGCCGCATTCCCAGCCCAGGTGCCTTCATTCAAAGGTCTTTTTAGTGGGGGCCTTCAGTCAAGGCCTTCCTCAGGTGCTTCTGCTGAAATCTTCTTACCAGAGGGAAGGAAGGATCTTAAAGACACTGTCCCCCACTCTGACTCAGTATCTAGTACTTCTCTATTCCTAGCCCTCCCCATTGACCTCTCCCCATCCCTGGGATCAAGAACTTGCAAGCCTTGGCAGTGAGATGACACCCATGTCTGTCCAGATCACTTGACTCTCAACATGACTTCCTTGGGGTTAAAATGAAAAAGAGGAGCCAATGATATTGAGACTCTTGCTAAAACTACTGTAGTAAGTGATGAGAGGATCGACTATTTTTTGATTTGGCTTGTTGTCTTAATGAGCTACTCTAGCATCTGGCAGCTCAACCCTCTCCAGCTGAACTGAGCTCCTGATAAGGACATATTCAATTGCATCAAGTTTTTGAAGATGAGAAAGGAAGGTACTCCAAAGATATCTGCTGCAGGAAGACTCTGATGAAGAATGGTGAAGACTACACCCATGCTGAGAAGTTTTGTGGTCAATGAAAGTCTGAGAGGTAAAAAATCAAAGACAAAATATAGATTACACTTTAGGAGAAAAAAAAAAAAACTTTTATGAAAGACATGAGATGATACCTAGAAGCAGCTGTAGGATCAAGGGACTTTTAAATTTTAAAATATGGTGACACTGAGGTGTTGTGATGTGAAATAGAGAGTAGGTT
The DNA here is from genome assembly GCF_963924675.1 of Phocoena phocoena. Lineage (NCBI taxonomy): Eukaryota > Metazoa > Chordata > Mammalia > Artiodactyla > Phocoenidae > Phocoena > Phocoena phocoena. The sequence goes on along the minus strand of NC_089222.1, from coordinate 122,635,677 downwards.
GGAAAATTCTGAAAATAAAAGGAGAGACAATATGAAGGGGAGGTTCTAAGAAGGTGGAAGGGGCCCAAGTGCAAGAATTGGTCTCAGGTAGGAGAAGGGACAATGCTTCATTACAATAGAGTAAAAAGTAAAGAACAAGTGCAGATGTGGGCAAACTTGGAGATCTGATGTTAGCAAATTTAGATAGTTCTTGTTCTGTAACTTATAATTTATCATCAGAAGTTGGAATAAATTATCTAGTAAAAGAGGTGTGGACACTGGGGATGGGCAGATATAGGGAAGAGTGTGAGAAGCATGAAAGAACCAAGAAGAGAGTGTGTTCCCTGCAAAGGCACGCACATGATGCAGAAGGTGGGATGCTCAATACAGGTGAAAGTTCAATAATGGGTATAAACAGCTGGTTCTCCACATTCCCTAAGACCCCATTCAAAACCTTGCAATGTGGCATCTCGCTTCCATAAAGGTTCCGTAGGGCAACAGGTCATTTATTTTCAGAAATTGAATTCCAGAGGTTCTGGTCTTAGAAATAATAGTTAAGGAAAGGCTGGGTGGTTCACATGATTGTACTGAAAACAGGGGGATCCTATGAAAGTCTAAACAGAGAAAACTGAAATCCATAGCCTCCTTTTCTGGCCCAGTTCCACGACACCTAAAGTCAGATCTATACTGTTCAAACAGAACATAAGACGATAATAAAGAACTTTAGAACTTGACTTCACTCATAGAAAAGACCATTAGAGGAACCCTACTAAAAAGCCCAATTAATTATTCTGCAGTGATGACCACCAGGACCAATATATATTTCCACTGAATAGAAGTCTTTAAACCAGATTTTCAGTTTCTCACTAGTATTCATACAATGATCATAATAAATTTGAGAAATGTCTCCAATTCAAAATATAGAAGTGAAAACACAGCCATCTATACACACACATATACATATACATATATACATACAGGAGTGTATATGAATTATAGTATTGAACAAAATCATACTTCAAAGAAATTGTATATATCTTCTGATTTTTAAGATAGTGTAAAACTGAGAAAAGAACCAGATAATATGAAAAATAACCAAAAAGAATAAGCAAGAGTTTGTGATATTTAGGAAGAAAAAGAGCAAACATTTTTAAAACTCAGCAAAGAAATAGAAGATAATATTTATGAGAAAATTTCAAAAAGATGAAAAATTTATAATTAAAAATTAAACATTCATAATAAATTTTTAAATTAAGATAATTAGATGTCCAATGCTGTGTTAACAAAAAGATAAGCATTAGGGGTGAATTAAGGAAAGAAGATATTAATTATGAGTTTTCCAAAAAAAAAGAGTGGGAAATCTTATAAGAGAGTAAAGATTACATAGTGTGAAGGATACTACCAGTTTTTCAGGATCTTTTTGTTTGATTCCTTGTCATTTAGAGATCAGCTGATTTATCAGCTCTCTAGAACAACTTTACTATTGAAACCAAGCAGGACCCAGCAGGGTCTTCCTGGGAACAGACCCACATAACCCCCTCTTATTTGTAGAAAAGCTTTAGCCTCCTATGCCTTCCCTGAAGCCCAAAGAGCAAATTTAATCAGAGAAGTGAGAAAACACAGAAACAAAGGAAAACAGTCAAGCAGGACAAAATAATAATAATTTAGCCATAAATCAAAGTCGAGGGCCTTTAGTTCCACCTCAAGGGCTATAGATAATATTCTGAACCATATCCTTGAGTTGTTTTGCAGATACCAAAACCCTCACCAGTTGGAAGAAGTTAACTGAGTGCTGACCACAACCACTAGACCCCAGACTGGCTGGAACCAGAAGGTGGATGATGTTGACTTCTGATTACCTCACTACCAACCAATCAGAAGGATGTAGATGAGATGATCATGTACCCTGCGACCCTTTCTCTCACCCTGTCTTTGAAAACCCCTCCCTGAAAGCCGTTAGGGAGTTTGGGTCTTTTGAGCATGAAATGCCCATTCTCCTTGCTTGGCCCCACATTGGGCACAATAAATGCTGTACTTTCCTTCACCACAATCCGGTGTCAGTAGATTGGCTGTACTGTGCTCAGATGACCAGACCCAAGTTTGATTCTTCACACTAAACCACCCAATCTAAAGTGAACTCCCTGACCTACTAAAATATATTGCATTAAAATTCTTTATATATCATCTATCAATATCATATTATTTTTTATTTTTATTGCCTATTTCCACACACTGGAATTTATGTTTATTAGAACTAGAACCTCATTTGTTCTGTTTAATCACGGAAGAATTCCTAGCATGTAATAAACTGCTTAAATTTTAGTTGAATTTTTTGTTATTGTTCACTTTTGGTTTGTTTCTTCATTTGAAGTAATTCAGTTGTCTCCTTCAGCTATTTATATTTCTTTAAAAATACCCACCCGCAAACCTGAATGATTTGCCTTCTATTTTAATATTGCAACACTATTTTTCTCTTTTCTGCCTAGTTTTAGAAGAGCTAGGATTTATCATTTCAATGTTAACAAGTATTCCTAAAAGGTGGCAAATTTGGGAGTAGGCAAGAGTTGTAAGTGAGCTTCTATTTAAACAAAACATATTAACATTATCAGAGATTTAGATAAAATTCCAGAAACATCATCATCAACATTTAGAATATCTTGGCATTCAATGCATTCTAAAAATTATTGTTCACAATTAATTTATACTTAATGGTTCTGAGAACAGATGGCAAAATTAAATAGCTTTTACATTTTCAGAAACAAAAAAGGCAAGCTTGTTATTGAAAATTCATAGTGAGATATTTAATGGGATAGTTACTTTTCTAGATAAAAACATTTATTTGAAGTCTTCACAACTTTCAGACACACATTTCTTCTTAATCATTTAAAAATTTAAAGTAATGTTTAACCTTGCTTCTGTTATAGTCATCTAGTCCATCTAGTTATCCATTCAATCTGTCTTTTAGTATGGTCCAATATCCCGATTATTACACATGATTATAAATGACACAAGTGTTTGAAAGGTTCCTGTTGCAGAGGGTTAATTTCTTATTAATGGGTAGGAATGTGCCTGTCATAAATTTATATCTTGAGAAGAAAAGCCAATCAGTTATTTTGCCTAACAGAGTAATTTACTTATTCATATATATTTTTGTCCCCTGTCTTGACCTAAGCACAAAGCCTGTATATTTTAACTTAAAATACTTTCAAACTCTTTTACTTACCTGTGGTAGGCAGAGTAATGGCTACCTAAGGACGTTCACATCCTTATTGCTGAAACCTGTGAATATCTTATGTTACATGGTAAGGGTGCATTAAGGTTGCTAATCAGTTGACCTTGAGATGGAGAGATTAGGCTGGATTATCCAGGTGGGACCAATATAATCACAAAAGTCCTTAAAAGTGAAAGAGGAAGTCAGGAAGTCTGGAAAGACATTCCATGAGCCAAAGAATGTGCAGAGCCTAGAAGCTATGAAATGGCAGGAAACAGATTCTTCCCTAGAGCCCTGCTTGATTTTAGCCCATTTCAGACCTATAACTTCCATATTTTAAGATACTAAATTTGTGTTTTTAAGCCACTAGTTAATGGTAATTTATTACAGTAGCAATAGAAAACTAATTCATCACCTATTTTCTGATATTCCTACTGTCCTAATTCTTCTTTCTACTCCTTGTGTTATGTATCTCACTCAACATAGTTAACACACATTCTGCTATGAGTTGAATGTTTAAATCATGTGCTAATTACTTATTTAAAGCTGTCACTGCCTTTCATTTGCCCAATGGATTAATATTTCTATCAGCTGCTTTTCTACCAGACCTTCTACATCTGCCAATACCACCAAAAAATCAATATATGGCAGGCATTCTCTATGTGCAAGCATCGTGCAAAGCAAGTTGTATTTTTTATCTTCTTTGCTATCCACTCAGAAATCTATGATGTAACAAATGTTATTATCTTTATTCTTGCTATTTAGGAAACTTAAATGAACAACAAATAATTTGACCGTCGTCATGGAGCATTACATAAAACAATAAATAATTATGTTGAGATGGGCCTGGCTTCAAATCCTTGTGACAAACATGTTTCTCTACTGTCCCTAAAGCAAATACAGATTTATTTAAAATACTTCACCCATCAATAACTCTACATTACCAAGATCATATTAATTGGATGGGGGAAGGGCCAGGGGACTAAGCTTAGGGGTTTATCTGAGATCTTTCCTAACTGCGGAAAAGATATTTAGAGTATTTTTATAAGTCATGATACCACCTCTCTTTTTTTTAATCTCTAACCCATAAAATTGAGTCCCTAGTAGCTATATTTATAAGTTATGAAGCTGTGCTCACTATTTAGAAAAGTCAGTCTGTGTTGATCCCATGAGACAAACACAGTCAGATCCTTTCTCATGGGAATTTGGAATTTATAATGACAAATGCTAGCCTTGCTCTGGGTGGTTCCTTTAATAGAAGATTTTGAACATATGAGTTGTAAACTGAACATGTACATGGAAAAGGAGAAGAAAGTTTATCTGCAGAATACATGCACACAAACACAAACTCACTAAGGGGAGATACTGATAAGATGTGTGTATGTGTGTGGGGGTGTGTGGGTACGTGGGTGGAGAGAGAGAAAGAGAGAAAATATTGCCTTTTAACACCTTCCTTATACTTTTTGAATTTCCTCTTCACGTTCCCTTTGCCTTTTGTTCCATATATATATATATATGGAACATTCATTATATATATATAATGAATTTCCTACTAACACAGGTTCTTTCTTTTTTACTAGGACAAACAGCAAGTTTTAATTTTGGTATTTGATAGAGAATATATCCCTCTCTAAGGTTCTCTGTGTATTTTATGAAGATATTTCATGACTCCCTAGGTGTCATGAAATATTATAAATAAATGTGTATTAACTCTTTAGTGTGTTTCAATATGTTAAGATATCTAGCTATATTCCTTAATTTGTATATGGCTAAAGTGTATTATGGTTGAAAGACTGATCTCAGTCCACAATCAAGATTCAGACAGGAACAGACTTATCCACCAGAATCTTACTTAAACCTTTTCCTCTCATCCAGAAACAAACAACAAAAAAACCATTTCCCATTATCTAAAAAAATATGAAAAAAAAAATCCAGTAGAATTATACCGAAATAATTTCCTGTAATTTAGGGGAACAAAAGGTATCCATGGCTTTACTAAAATATGACCTATGCAAGAAAAATGTGAAAAGTTTGCATGTCCTGTTGAAAATACTTGGAACTATTCTTCAGAGATTAAAATGTTATCTAAAAGGTTACAGTACATATAATACCAATACTTATATCAAACTAATAATGCACCAGATGACAGATTCTCCAAACCAAAATAACTGAGAACACATTTATTTAAATAGCATTAATTCTATAAAGTATTCTATTTAAGTAATACATATAATTCAAAACTTTAAAAGCTCAATATTTATATTTTCCTTAAAAATTTCCTATATATGAGATACAAAACACATTATTCCTAGTATATTCTCTCTCCTTCTGTAATTTTCTACAGTTATTAGTTTGTATTGTATACCTGAACTTTGCAAAGTCTTCAGTCAGAAATCACTTATTATTCCTTTTCTATCTCCCACATCATGACTTCAAGAGAAATAAAAAGAAGTTTAGATAAGAAAATTTCCTATACTTTAAGGGAGTAGGCAAGCTTGAGATTTTGTCTTCTCTCCTTTTAATTTTCTTTTAGTAGTCTTTTTAAAGTTTTTTTCTTTTCTACCTCAAGTTTAACTTTTTTCTTTAATAATCTTTGATAATATCAAAGACTTCTTTAAAAAAAATTAAATGGATTAGCTAAAAGCAGGAATAACTAACTGAGAGCTACAGGATTATTAGTGTTTAATTTCTTTTCATAATTATCACCATAGCTGAAAGGGGAAAAAATACTTATCAAAGTGTTATTTAACCAATAAAATTCAAAGCTTTTATGGCACATGAAAATATTTAGCTAATATTGCTTGTCTATATATATTAATATAGCTAATATTAGGGTCCTTCTTTGTAGAAATAATAACATGCTTTATATAAAAAAAGATGAAAGAAAGCAAATGAAAAATGTAACAGACCTAATAATAACAAAACAAAGGGAAGAGACAATTCTGTTTTGAGATGATTCTCTCAGCTTAGTTGGTAGTTCTTTCAGTGTCTTATGTGTAAACACTGAACAGAACAGCTCTATGATAAAATGGATTTCCCAGGATGTATGTGCACTATGGCTAACTGCCACCTTCCTAATGAACTATAGACAAGTATACTCCATGAATCATGCTTATAATGTTTTGCATGTATTAATGAGTAATTAGTAATGCTAAAATTGAATAAGATATCACTTTAAAGGTGACAGTATTCTTTCTATTAGTCCTAAATATCAATAGTTCTGTTTAAATTATTAGGCAGTACTGTGGATGGGACATGTGTATCCTCCCAAACTCCACATGTTGAAGCCCTAACTCCAATCTGATGGTATTTAGAGATGGGGCCTTTGGGATGTAGTTAGGGTTGGATGAAATCACTAGGTTGGGGCTTTCATGATAGGATCAGTGTCCTTATAAGAAGAGACATGAGCTAATTTGCTCTTTCTCTCCATCATGTGAGGACATAGTGAGAAAGTTACCACCTCCAAGAAAGGACGAGTGCTCCCATCAAAAATTGACCATGACGGCACACTTATCTCTGACTTCTAGACTCCAGAACTGTGAAAAAATCAATTTATATCATTTAAACTACTAAGTCTATAGTATTTTGTTATGGCAACCCCAATAGACCAAGATTGGCAGGAACTTAAAATATATACATTTTTACATTCTGTACCACTAAATAGGATCTTTAAACTAAACAAATGTAAAAAATGCTTTCTGGTATTGTTTTTTAAGGTTTATGACTGAGAGGAAACTCAGAGTATAATTTAATTTATCTGTATAAATATTTATTTGTACTTTTAATATTTTGAACAGTTATATAGAAATATCATAAGGGGACTGCTATAATAAAAATAAATAGCATTATCTAATTTTTAAATAGTATAAAATGTGTTATTTTCTACATTTAATCAAAATATAGTAGACATTTAATTAAATAATTTTGAAAAATGTAAATTTCCTGTGCATAGTAGTTTCTCTCCCACTATTTTGTAAACTTTTCCAGGATGCAGGCTACTTCTTAGGGAACTTTGCTCCACTTAAAAACTGTGCTTTTTTTGGTAGAAGATTCTGAATACACTTTTTGAATATTTTAAATTGAAATGTTTGAATATTTTATATTTTCCACTATATGGTTTAAAATAAATACTATAGATTTTATAGTTAAAACCAACTCTATAGCACTGCATCTCTCTTTTCTCTTTCTCTAGATGGATGGATGCATAGATAAATAGATTTACTTATATCTATACACAGATTTAGAGTTGTGGGCAGGAGCTTGGCCCTGGGGGCATCAGATACTGACCCAGCTGATAATAAGTGGAAATTTTTTCTGTTATTCCTTGAGTGTTTAGCTTAGGAGAAGAGAGAATTGACAGACCAAAATGCAGGTATTCCTAGGCCCTCCAGTCAAATGCCACTTACTAAAACAAAATATCATTTAGAATTCTAATAAATGAATAACCCTGTCTGAGTGAGATGGAGAGGGAGAATGAGGTAGGGCTTCACATGAGAAGTAACACTGTAGCATTGGATTTTAAAGACAAATAGGAGTTCTTTAGGAAAATAATTCATGAGGAAAGTGCAACAATGTAGAAAAAACAGGTATTAAAGTCAGAATGAAGTAGGTTCAAATCCTGGTTCAGTTATTAATTGTGCGAGCTTTAGTAAGTTACCTACCTTCTTTGTATGTTTCTTTACCTGTAAATTAGGGATAGCAAAACAAATACTGCTCCAGGTACAGCCATACACATACACACAGAGAGAATGAATGTGTGTGGGAGTAGATCTGGGAAGACCATGCTTTCTTCACTGACCAAAAAACTAAATAAACCAGGAACTACTAAACTTTTACAAACCCATCAGTGTGCTAAGGTCACAGGTCAAACAAGTAACCTGAAATCTAAGGACAGGCTCCTCCAAGACTCTATTTTGTAAATAGGATCATTTGTACCATTTGTTTTAGATTCCACATATAAACGATATCATATGATATCTGTCTTTCTCTATCTAACTTACTTTAAAAAGAGGTTCTAAATGCATGAAGTACAAACTGATAGAAATGAAAAAAGATAAGAAAAAAAAATCCTCATTGCTCTTCCTGATATAACAAGTAGACAGAAAATCAGTAAGGGCATAGAAAAGATGAACAATGCTATCAACTAAATTGACCTAATTGACATTTGCAGAATTCCACTCAACTTCAGCAGAAAACATATTCTTTTAACTTCACATGGAATATTTGCCAATATAAACCAGATTCTGGGTGACAAAACAAAACATGACAAATTTAAAAGAATTGAAATCATACAATATATGTTCTCTGGCAACATTTGAATTAAACTATTAATTAATTATATAAAGATATCTGGAAAATCCCTAAATATTTAAAAAATTTAAAAATATACTCTATGTACCCTATAAGTCAAGTAGGAAGCCACACAGGAAATTTTTTTTTTTGAATTTTATTTTACTTATTTTTCTATACAGCAGGTTCTTATCAGTTATTTATTTTATACATATTAGTGTCACACAGGAAATTTTTTAAGATTTTTAATTAAATGAAAATGAAAACACATACCAACTTGAGTGCAATGCATCTAAAGCAATACATAAATGAAAATTTATAGCATTATAAATAAATATAAATTTATATTTATATATTTATAAATAAATAAATAATAAATATTTCTATTATCAAATAAATGTCTCAAATTAATTATCTAAGCTTCTACTTAAAAAAAACTAGAAATATAAAGAGCAAATTAAAAATCAAAGCAAGAATAAGAAAATAAATAATAAAAACAAGAGAATACATCAATGAAATTGAGAGAGAAAAAGAGATCAATGATAAAACTGCTTTGAAATATCAATAAAATTAATGAACATCTAGCTATAATAATCATGAACAAGAGGCACAAATTACCAATAAAGGAATGAAGAAGAGGATATCATTGTAAGCTTACAAACACTAAAATGAAAATAAGGAAATGTTACAATTTTATGCCCATAAATTTGACAGCTTAGATAAAATGGTCATATTACTTGGAAAGAAACCAGCCACAAACATCCCTTCAAGAGAAACACAGTAACATGAATGGTTCTGTGTCAATTAAAGGACAATATGTGAATCTAGGCTGTTTCTACCGTTGGCTCAGGGACTCACTCGTGCCATCAAGGGCACAAGATTCTTCTGCATTTCCCTTCTATCATCTTTAGAATGCTGGATTTTAATTTTCATGCATATAAATCATGATAGCAAAATGGTTGCCCCAGTTCTAAGCGTATTTACAATTGCAGTAGAAACGAAAGCAGAAGGAAATTTAACAAGTTTAATCTGTCTCTTTTATCAGAAATGCAGAAGCTTCTTCTAAAACCCCATAAGCCCCCAGCAAACTTCCCTTTATGTCTGTGGAAGGAGAGCAGTGTTACTGCAGCCACCAGTGTCAGCAAGATAATAGGGAGAGCAGAATTCTAATTGCAGGTTTAGTTCAATCACCATCTACTATTTGCAGCTGGGCTCATTGTTGCTTCAAACAAGATCAGGTATCTTATTGGCCAGGAATATTGGGGAGATGGATATTTGTAAGGAGTCAATGTCTGTAATCTGACTGCCCTACCAAGTTTTGATAAATGATACCTGCGCTAAATAGAAAACAAAGATTTTAAAAGTACCTTCAGTGACAGATGAAAATGGATATTAAAACAGTGTGATCAGTGATTTAATACAACTTTATTCAATAAAAACTCCTTGCAACTTGATGTGAGATTTTAAATTAATTAATTTTTACTTTTAAAATAAGGTTTTCTCTGCCTGTGGGTAGAATCCATCTGTCAAACCACAGATGAGCAAGCCAGATTGAAGAGGGACAGACTTTCTTAGTGGGCAATATGTATGAAATGTGGTAATTTTGCAGATTTGGTTGCTTAAAAATCTGTGAATCCCTATAAGCAAGTTATGAACCCTAGCCAAAACTGTTAGGAAGACAAAAATTAAAATTGTTGTATTGAAAACTCCTTTTTTATATGCAGGGACCTCTGCAATGGCTCTGAACCAAACTACAGGATTCAGAATGTGCTCTTCCTTAACAGTATCAGATAATTCGTGGAAGGTTCTTTATTTCTTTTTCAGCTACTACCCATAATGACAGCATAAAATGCTTATCTCTTGTCAATATGATAATGTTAATGTGAATAAAACATAAATTAACCTAAACATAATAGAATAATTTTAGATTAAATGGGAGTGGAAGTTTTTGCTACAAAATTTGGCAGTAAGTAACTGAGCATGTGCTTCATGCCATAGAGCTCCAAAATATGAACACAAGCATTGGGTTCTTATGAATGCAAATTTTTAGCTTTTTTATCCTTTAGTTGACAATTATTAAGCAAAATCGCATAGCAACAGTCCATCCTTCAAAGTTTTATAAATGATCTGGAAATAAATGAATGAATTCTAAACATGCAAGTTACATATTAAAATGTTTTTCATGTATTTAAAAAAGCATATGCTCTTCAGCCATATATCCATATATAATCACAAAATATATTCATTTATTTTTCCATATAATGTATTTTTTTCTACATCTTTTTTGTGATTTCTCCTATTGGTTGTGGAACATTTCCAGTTTCTGCGCATTACCTCTGTGATATATACATGTATATGTATATATAATGTGTATATATATACATATATATTATATATAAAAATTCATGCACTTTATCTTGCTAGACTTTGAAATAAAACATAAAACTGAAGTATATCAAAACAAAGTTCACTCTTCATTTTTAAAATTATGCAATATTTATTTAGGACATACAAAAAGGAGCAAAGAATAGCATAATGAATAATTATGAACCAACAACACAGTAAACATTAGAACTTTGCCCACAGAGTTTAGGTACCACCCTCCACATCCTTGAGTGCGTTTATCTTACCCTTCCCTCCCCAGAAGTAACTACTGTATTAGGTTTAGTTTCAGTTATTCCTATGCATTTGTATGTAGTTTTATTGCATATGTATTCATCTTTAATGGTATCTTTCCTCAGCATTATGTTTGTGAGACTCTTGTATGGCAATATATTGAATGAATGTACTGTTGTATTTTGGTGGCAGTAGTCTATTCCATTGCTAGACATTTAGGTTTTGCCCAATTGTTCACTATTATAAGAGACTTTACTATAAATATTCTAACATGCCCTTGTGCACATGTGCAAAAGAAATCACAGTTTATAAACTTAAAAGTGCAGTTCAGGGATTCCCTGGTGGCTCAGTGGTTGACAGTCTGCCAGCCAGGGCAGGGGACACAGGTTTGTGCCCCAGTCCGGGAAGATCCCACATGCCATGGAGCGGCTGGGCCCAGGAGCCATGGGCACTGAGCCTGTGCGTCCGGAGCCTGTGCTCCACAACCGGAGAGGCCACAACAGTGAGCGGCCCGCGTACTGCAAAAAAAAAAAAAAAAAAAAAAAAAGAGTGGAGTTTATATGAGTTTTCCCTCATTTTTAATGGAATGCTTCTACCCTTTCACCTTTATGATTACAGCCATAGATTCTCTGGTAGACACCATTCAGCAGATTAAGAAAGTCCCTTTCTAATCTCAGAATGACAAGAAATTTTGTCATGGAAGAATACTGAATATTATCAAATATGTTTCTAGAGCTCTTAAACTTATCCTTAAACATATTAATATGTAATCTATCAGGGATTTCAAATGTTAAGCTACCTTTGCTTTCCTATGCTAAATTAAAATTGTTTGTGTGCATTTTTCATATACAATACTGGGTTTGATGTGTTAAAATTTACTTAAAATATTTGTGTTATTTGCCCAAGTGAACCTTTCTCATGCTCTTTTTTTTCATATTAAGATTAAACATGTTATATAATTGAAGAAATATTCCCCAATTTTTTCTTCACTGGAAAAATGTGTATTAAATTGAAAATATCTGTGTTTGTTTTAAATAATGTGCTACAACATCTAGGCCCAGACAGTTCTGTGTCTATGTGAGGTATGGAGATGGGGGTAAATATCTAGTGTTGATTAATTTTAATTATCTTAGATGAGTTCAGGTTTTCTAATACTACTGGAGTAAATTTTGATAAATTAATAGTTCTTTAGAAAACTGGATATTGCATTAAACTTTCTAAATTATCAGCAAATCACTGTGAACCAAACACAAAATTGACATTTTAAGGGTACAGGACTTAGTTTGCAGATAAACAGCTCACACAGGCTTTTGAATTAGAGACTTGTGGTATCTTTGGTAATCCAACTCTTTCAAAAACTTGATAATTATCATTTGCTTCTTGTAAACTCCATGTTCAAAAAATACATGAAAATTAAATTAAAAATTTAGTCTAAACCTTGCAGTCTTTGTCTCCTAGCTTCTTTGTCTTCCAGGGCCCTCTCTCTCAATGTATGGTTGCTCCCTTGAGGACATCTCTAACAATGGATTTGAGTGGAAAAGCAATATCCTTAAATATCTTTACCAGTATGGCACCAGAACTTGATTAACTATATCTTTCTAGAACTGACAGTTTGAAGTCATGATCCTTTACTGGGATAAAAATTCAGGGTCAAAAAACATTTGGGTTTTTCAACATTTTATGGCTTCTTGGCAGGGGTGCTTGGACAATACTTTGAGAACCAGTGGTCTAGGTGAAGCTTGAGGTAGTCTATTGTACTGGCTCCTGATACAAGTAACAACAAGTATCTAACGTGAAGCATTCAAATCTCTTCTACCATATCAGATAATGATCTGAACTTGGTCAGCATACTGAATGGCAGTTTATTTAACAAATGTTTGGCCAACACATAATAGGGATCACCACATTTTATTTTATGTTTTCTTTTGTTGAGCAATCCAATCTCAGTAAAGAAAAAAAATAGTGTTAGATTTGGCAGTGAAAGAAAACAAAAACAAAATAATAGTGGCTTCATTCTGTATGACAGAGTAAAGTAAGTCAGAAAGAGAAAAACAAATATTGTATATTAACATACATGTGGAATCTAGAAAAATGGTACAAATGAACTGGTTTGCAAGGCAGAAACAGAGACACAGATGTAGAGAAGAAATATATGGACACCAAGAGGGGAGGGGGGTGGTGGGAAGAATTGGGAGATTGGGATTGACATATATACACTAATATGTATATAATAGGTAATGAATGAGAACCTGCTGTATAGCATAGGGAACTCCACTTTAGAAACTAAACTCCACAGTAGAAACTAACACAACATTGTAAAACAACTATACCCCAATAAAAAAATAATAGTGGTTTAATGAAATAGATTTTTACTCTCTGGTACAAAATTCAAATCTAATTAGTAGTGCAGGACCAGTGTATAACTTCTAATTTAAGAAATCATCAGACTCATGCTCATTATGTTTCTCTACCATACAGAGCCTTAAACCTCAGGATTAACCATGGCTGTCTACACATTCCAGGTGGCAGAATGGGAAGTGGAAGGAAAAAAGAGATCACCTGTCTCTCTAATGATACTTTCCAAAAATTGCAGATGCCTCTTCTGCTTGCATCTAATTTGATTGCCTTTAGTATAACTATATCTCATTTCAAGTGATCTGCAGAATTTTAGTCTTTATTCAGAGTAGCCAAATTTCTGATGCAATTTAGGATTCCATCAAGGAGATCAAAAGAAAAAAAAACATTTATAGGGATACGTACCCACTGATATGCAAATTTTAATCTCTTCCCTTTGTTGCTGTTGTGCTACACTGTACATTGTTACTTCAAAATCTCCAAAGGGATTCTTTTTATTTATACTGCTAGTTTTGGAAGAATATTAGGCTCTCTTTGAGCATGTCTTTTCCTACATTTTGAATTAACAATTTCAGGAACTCCAAAGCATATGTGCTTCACTTCTCCCTGGCTAATTTCTCACTTAGAGATTTTTCTGGACCACAGTTTTTGAAAATTCAACCTATACCCCTATCTCACAAGGCCTATAGAAGGGAAACATCTTATTCCAGGATGAAAATATTTCTCAGTGATCTCCTCTTGCTAATGAACAAATCTTTCCAAGTCTGTATTTTTACTGATTAATGTACTGGGAGATGATGTAGGAAGCTATTTCATATATATGTGTTTTCACATGTATATATGCATTTTCTGACATTATAATATGTATTAATTTTTACTTTGTGTTGTTTATTGATTATTACTTCAGATATAAATTTGCAGGTTTTTCAAACTACCCTATAAAATTCTCTATAAGTTTATTAATTCACCATAACCCTCATTTTATTCTTCACTACTTGGTGGGAAGAGTACATTTTTAAAAATTAACAAGGAAACATAAATTTATGAAAATAAGCAGGAAATTCTGGAATAGTAAGAGTAATTCCAGGGACTTCCCTTGTGGCGCAGTGGTTAAGAATCTGCCTGCCAACGCAGGGTACATGGGTTTGAGCCCTGATCCGGGAAGATCCCATATGCCCCAGAGCAACTAAGCCTGTGCGCCACAACTACTGAGCCTGTGCTCTAGAGCCTGTGAGCCACAACTACTGAGCCCACATGCCACAACTACTACATGGGCTCACGTGCCTAGAGCCCATGCTCCGCAACAAGAGAAGCCACCGCAATGAGAAGCACACGCACTGCAAAAAGAAGTAGCCCCTGTTCACCACAACTAGGAAAAGCCAACGTGCAGCAACGAAGACACAAGGCAGCCAAAAATTAATTAATTTATTTATTAATTTAAAAAAAAGTAATTCGGGGATATTTTCAGTAAGATAAAAATACAAGAAATCAAGTAACTAAAATAATGTGAAGCTAAACATATCAGATATAAACTAGATTTCCTGCTTTATAAATCTGCTTTAGAATCTAATGAAATTTAAGATAAGGTAAAATATTAAAATCAATTATCAAAATAAAAAGATTATTAAAATTCTCAGTATTTTCATAAAATTCTCAGTATATTCATAACTATCCAATTAAAATGTCATTATAAAACTTTCTTAGGATGAATAAGTAATTTCTATTATTTAGCTGAAACCTGTATAAATATTAATAAATCAAAGCAAAATAGTCAAATTACATCTGGCTTATAACTTATTTCTATTGATCAGTAGAGTCTACCTCATAAATATGTGATCACATGTTTATTATGGGGTATCAAGAGACAGTGTCAAAGAAGGTACTAAGGAAGTGATTAAACTTATTCCAAAATATCAAGGAGATATTTCCATTATCATCTTTGTCTGGGTGAATAAATTAATTTAAACATGTCTACTTAAAAAAAAACGTAAACCAAAAATACTGCAAGAGTACTTCATATTTTTTTTATTGTCATTTGGATCATCTTATGTTTTTGCATATGAAAATTGTGTACCATATGAATACACTCAGATGCATATTTTTTCCTTTACAAGGTTTCTGTTTAAATGCGGGAGTAAGTGCTAATTAGCAGAATTATATGGGTGGGGGGTCTCATTTACATGATTGACTCAAAACCCTTGAGTCTACTGTTAAATTCTAATAGCATACAATAAGGAATTTCTGTAAATAAGATGAAAGAATGAGAAGATGAGAAGAAAGAAGTGAGAAAATCCAGTGGAATAAGAGACTGCAGTAGGTATTAAAATTCTCCCCAAGGAAGTATGCTTTCTATAAGGTTGGTATTATCTCATGGATATATGTCACTGAGTGAGGAATTACTAACCTGCTTTTAGGGTAAAACCAAACTAAATCAAACCAAAACAGCCACACATAGTCAAGAGTTTCCCTAGAAAAAATATATAATGTTTGATGTACGACCAGTAACAAAATAATTTAGCACTATTCCTGGAAAAAAAGTGATGTTGTTTGCTTTTATGTCTTTGTAATCACTCAAAGTCTGGAGAATAGTATTAGGAAATAAAATAGTCTCTTCATAATAGAAAACTATGATATCAAAATTACTATGTATATTTGTATATGTATATACACACATATATAATAACTACTATGTGTACATATATACATACATGTATTAGATATAATATATAGTATAGATATGTATACATATATACTGTAGTTTTTATTGTATATAATTACATTGTATTATTAATTAGCATATTTTTGAAAATATTTGGTAATGTATCCCAATTTCTAGCAAAAACTTAAGTGGACAGAAATAAGCTCTATCATTATTAAAATCTACTCTATGGAAACTCCCAATGGCATTGTGAAGATCATCTCAGAGCTAGTTTAGCATGAATATATGAAAGTACAATTTATATTTGCTGTTGTATGCAATTAAAATGTAGAATTGGTCCAAATGCTAATATTATACCATTGTTTTTATTTTGTGTTAAATTGTATATAATAACTTCTAGCTGTATTATGTCCTTGAGTGTAAAGTGTATAAGTATATAAAAATGTTTCATTATTTGATGACATTAATTTTACTATGTAACTTTTGAATATTCCTATTTTTTACATTATTTTGTTATCTAATTTTGCTATATCTTGTTTTAGGTATACATGCTTATCTTAGGTATATATTTTAGATTTTTTCTTTGGAATATTTAGCTAAGTTTTCCTCCCGGCAGGCAAATGGTATTTTTTTCCTTCAGGGATGATAGTAAAGCTTAGAAACCCATTTTAAGATGTGTCTGGTAATAATTTCTCAACTGTCATGGTCTAACACACCCTTGTAATTTCTGTCGGTATCTAGGGGGCTCTTTGGGCATCTATTATAAGGGATGAAATGCCAATAATCAGGTGTTCTTCTGTCACTGTAGTTACTGTCACTCCCAAGAGTCTTACAGTCTCCATTACACCACAGAGGTTCATCCAAGTAGTTCAGAGATAACCGTCCCTGCCAAATTTCACAGACTGGACTTTTTCACAGAATTTGATTAAATTTTAGATAAAGCAAGAAAGAGTTCCAAGTTATCAAAATTATTCAAAAAGAGAAAGAAAGGCTTTTAAGATACTTTCCAAAAATTAGAAAAATATTAGAAAGATTTTAAAAATATCTTCCCTCTATTTGTTCTCTTTTGCCACAGAGATCTTTACTTAGACATAAGACTTTCTCATTTAGATGCTAGACATGATAAAAATAGGGTCATTATTCTTATTGTTGACTTATTATTTCTGTATCACTGCATTTTGCTCATCATCACACAAGTTTTTAAGTATTTTATTCAACGATGTTACATTATAACACTTCCTTAATCTACTTCTGGAAGTTGGTAATTAGATTCCGTAAGGTAAACTTTAAGTTTAACATTAAAAAATGAGGTCACAACATATTTTAGTTTTACTTAACAAAACACTGTCCTGCTAAATATACTGCCTTTTTTATTGCCAGTAATTAATCCTGGACAGTTACAATATCAACACCTTCTCACAGAAAGGAGTATAAAATCATTTCATATGCTTTTAATGCACTGTACCATTTAATTGTAGAATCTTGTACTAACAGGATCTCAATAAAAATTAATTTACTAAATCAATGCCTTTATGTGCTTATATAAAGCAGTATATAAAGGAGATTTGTTTGCAAAGTATAGGTATTTAGTCTTACAGAGGAAACTTGTGTTGTGTATATTTAGCTTGGAAACTTCATTTAGGTACTGATATAACATGTGAATTGAAGAAGTCAAAGCTATAGAATTTATGAAGGAGAAATTGGAAGGATTAGGGCTTTGAAGAATAGCAGTTTCACAAAGAGACTAGAAATCTCTAATTACTACTGAATCCACTGCTTTGTAACCATTGTTGGCATATCTTGTTTTGACTGCTTAAGAACAAAAGCTTCTTTAGTTTTTTTGCTTCTGTTTCCACGAATATGAGAGTACTTCTGAGCCACCTGCAGAACTTTCAGTAGGTTATGGTGAAATGAATTCCAGAGGGTGGGAGGATAGAAGAAAAAAGAAAAGAAGAATGCTGTAGAAACATGTAACTATAGATTACATAAATCTCAAATATTTACTCAGAGCATTCATTTGAATTTCCTCATTAATTTGAATAAAATTATTTCCTATTTAACTATAATAATCCTAGTAGATTCTGATCCTCAAAATATCTGGCAAGAAAAAAGTTGAAAAAAGCGATGAAAAAGGGGCTTCCCTGGTGGCGCAGTGGTTGAGAGTCCGCCTGCCAATGCAGAGGACATGGGTTTGTGCCCCGGTCCGGGAAGATCCCACATGCCGTGGAGCGGCTGGGCCCGTGAGCCATGGCCGCTGAGCCTGCGCGTCCGGAGCCTGTGCTCCACAATGGGAGAGGCCACAACAGTGAGAGGCCCGCGTACTGCAAAAAAAAAAAAAGCGATGAAAAAACCATGGACCTTCTGTACAGTCAATGCAAAAAAATTGGTGATATGCTAAGGATATCCCAGTGAATGAATGTCCACTGACTTTAATATTATTTGCGTTGTTGAGAAAAACATTTGAAATGAGCATTTCGATTGTCAGGAATTTTGATATTAAATATATTACTATGTTTCCAAATGAATTATCCATTTGGAGTAAAAACTAGATGTTTATTTTTCATATATATAAAGTTTTTTTAAAAAAGTTTCATGCTGAGTAAGTCTGAAAACATTCATTCATGGAGTACCTTTTTCCTTATTCCTTCTTTATTTGGACACAGCCTTTCTTGAGATTTTGATGCCAGAAACTAATTTAAAATGGGGAGAACTATCAGATAAATGTTATTAAACACATTATGCCAATATCAAATAACCTGCTGCATAACTAAACAAGGAGAGGCAAGTGATATTAACTGAAACCATGTCTCAAGATTTCCATTTAAGGGAGCCATGTGATTTAGTGAAAGAAATTTAGGACTTGAAGGAAACAATCTATTTATTAACATATATTGCTATTGCTTAACTTCCTCCAGAACGTTTTCAAGACCACTGGATTTGCAATTAAGGTTTATCACCTTCCAGCATATATTATTTTCAGAATCTCTTCTGGTGTGGAGAAAGATTTTTCATATGTAAAGTGGATAAAATATATCTTCTTCCAAAAACAAAACTCCAAGAGCAGAGGTCTGTAGCCTCTACATTTTAAAAAAATAATTGAGATAAAATTTATATAACATTAAACTAATGATTTAAAAGTCCATTTTAAAGTGAGCAAGTCCGTGGCATTTAGTACATTCACATGTTGTACAATCACCACCTTTATCTAGCTCCAAAATATATTAATTCAACACCCCCAAAAGAAATACTGTATCTATTAAACACTTACTTCCCATTCTCCCATCCCCCAACCCTAGCAACCAATCTGCTTTCTGTTTCTATGGATCTACCTATGCTGGATATTTCGTATAAGTAGAATCATACAATATATGACCTTTTTGCTTGTGGCTTCTTTCAGGTGGCATAATGTTTTGAGTTCATCCACACTACTGCATGCATCAATACTTCATTCTTTTGTACAGTTCAATGATATTCCTGTAAACTTGCTACCTATTGACCTGTTGGTGGACATGTGAATTGTTTCTATCTTTTGGCTATTGTGAATAGTGTTGCTATGAACATACATGTACATCGACTCATTTGGGTACCTGTTTTCAATTCTTTGGGTATATATCTAGGAGTAGAATTGTGGGGTCATACAGTACTTCTATGTTTAACTATGTTTCGAGAAATTACCAACCTGTTTTTCATAGCAGCTGAACCATTTTACATTCCTACCAGCAATGTATGAGGGTTTCCATTTCTCCACAGTCATCAACACTTTTTTTCCTTTTTCTTTTCTTGTTGCCTCCCTCCTCCTTCCCTTCCTTCCCTTGCCTACCTACCTACATTTGTTCCTTACTCCCTCCTTCCTTCCTTCCTTCTTTTCTTTTTGGTTACAACCATCCTAGTCAATGAAAAAGTGGTATCTTGTGGTTTTAATTTGCATTTCCCTAATGACTGATGCTGAACATCTTTTCATTGTAGAACCAATCTAAAATGGAGTCACTTCTGTCATGGATGAAATGGAAATGGTCAACACAGGTGCACAAATGAAACAACATAATGTTACAGGAATTTACAGCTCTTCTCAGAAACCAGCAGAGCATACCAGCCAGTCCCTAAATGCCAAGTAAGTATGTCCACACCATCTCTGTGTTTCCTTGTTCCTTTGACTCAGGTACCCTAATCCAAATAAGAAAGAAAACCACCAGGTAACCAATCAGCTGAAAAAGCCAATAACTTCTGTATTTATCCCATATCACCCTTAGTCTGTGGGCAATTTGGACTCATTGCTCCTGGGGCTTTGCCCAGCTTGCAGGTTAAAAGCCTTGCAATAAATTCATCTTTCTGCCTTTGAAATTTTTATTCAGTGTGCAGCATTTGGTTTTTGACAATGTACTTATAAGCCATTTGTATACCTTCTTTGAGAAACGTCTGTATATGACCTTTGTCCATTTTTATATTGGGTTGTTTGTCTTTTGTTTTTGGGACATAAGCTTATATTCTTTATCATGTATGGTCTCTGAAGTCAGTTTTCTTTAAGCTGTGTTTAGCTAGTGTGTTGACAGTCATTTCCTTTAATGCTGGGAGAGAGAGAAATTGGGTGGAGGCGGGCAGGAGGGAAATGAAGGGAAAAAAAAGGAAAAAAAATGTCTCCCAATCTTTATGCATTGGCTAAATAGTGGGGCCCTCCTTCAACACTTAGCCAGGCCAATTCTGCCTCAATCTTCATTATCTGCTTACCCTGTGCCTTTCCACCAGAGCGGAAAGCTTAGTGTATCTGCAGGTCTTCTCTGAGCATGTGTCCTACCTAGGGCATGCATATGATTTTCAAAATCCCCCAGTATACATAGGCACTTTTGAGTGCCCTAATTTCCCAAAGAAACTCTCTCCCCAGTTTCTCTCCCAGGCCTTTAGCACTCTATTGTTTGCTTCAATTGTAATGTTCTGCCCCAGGTGGCTATGGGTTTTTCATTCACCTTATCATGTTTCTGAGGCAATCCCACAGATTTTCAGACGTGACTGAGTTCTAAGTTAGGTTAGACAAAGACAAGTTCCTTGCCTCAATATTCAGGCAGCCCCAGAGAGGTTAGACCAGACATATACAATTTTTTGAGAATAAGTTCTGCTCTGCTCCTCTGGAACCAGGGACCTGGGTCCCAGTCTAAGACATGGACTGCTATCATCAAGACTGCTGCTGAGCTGGGAAAGAGAATGTGACAAGGGCAAATGAAAATGCCAAAAAATATCCTTACCATTTTCACATTTGTTTTTTCTTGATTCAGCATTTGCTTGTTTGCTATAAACCTTTCACTGTTTTCCAGAATTCTGACAAAATTGATTCTGACAGTTTTTGCTGGAGTTTTCAATGTTTCTGTGGCGTGTTGAGCCTTGAAGCTACCTGTTATATCATTTTCACTGACCTCACTCACTCATTTGTTTTTAAATCACAGAATTTCCACTGAAGTAGCATCTCAGTATACCTTCTAGTGCCTGAACATAAACACTGCAGCTTCTGCTCCTACCTTTGGAAGCCAGAAAGGTGCTCTCACTGGTACAGTAAAGATGTTCACAGCATCCCAGATACTTATTCCAAATATTCTCCAATACCTCAGGAGTTAACATTCTGAAAGCATGTTTAAGCCATTTAGAAGTAAACAGATGCTCTTTATTCTGTACTTAAAAGGAATAACCTAAACTATTTCTTGTCAAACATTGTAGTTCTCTTAGTCATAGTGTCCCATGGCACACTGTGCACTAAATTTAGTCCCACTAAAATTGGTATACACACACACAAAAAAAAAACCTAGGAAAAAAGAGCTGTTTTAATTTAATAAAAGCCCAGGCATGGAAACTCTCTACATGTTTGTAATGATTCCGAATATACAGAATATTGAGGCATTTGAGATGAATGTAATATTCTGTCTTTGATATACACAACCTGGCATGCAAGGCAGATAGGGCATCCTGCAGAGTAGGATGCAAGAAATCTGTCTAAATATGAGAACTCAGTTTTTAAAATTATTCATGAACAGATAGGAGATGAAGTCATGAGAGAAGAAATCCCTCATCAGTAAGGATATAGTGACAAAGTGAATCCAATTCAGTTATATGGTATATTTTCATTAAAATAAGTGGAAAAGAAAAACACTAAAGTTGTAAATTGTAGGACAATAGATTACAATGTTTAAACTTCCTTTTTAAATTCTTAATAAAGAAATTTTAATCCTGAATTTCAAAAGCATGCATATGAATAAATCCATACAGATACTTGGATAGACACAGTGTAAGTACAGCTTTATTTTATTCTGTCCTAATAGTTTTATCTATAGCCTTACACTCTTATTAGACAATTGAAAAGAAGCATAATGTGAATGGCATCAATATTTGTATCTATATATCAAATATATGTCTCTTCTCTCGCTCTGATGATTCCTTAAAAAATAAAAAATAAATAGTGCACAGAGATAGAAGTAAAGGAAATAATTGTTGTTACAGGGACTTTGACACATGTTTAGAAAATGAGAAGCAGATAGGAACTTAGTGCTACATCAAAGACAGTGGAGGGAGTCCTGGTCCAATGCACACATGGAAGAAGGCTGCAGTAGCACAGTTGGCTCCAGTAGCAGCCTAGAGAAGCTCAAAGCTTGGCATAGGAGGAAAAGATGGAAAGCATAACAGAGAAGGGTATTAACTGAGGGTTATGACAATGGCTGGAATTTTTGCCAATTATTCTTCCCCACTTTTTTTTTTTTTTTTGGTACGCGGGCCTCTCACTGTTGTGGCTCTCCTGTTGCAGAGCACAGGCTCCGGATGAGCAGGCTCAGCGGCCATGGCTCATGGGCCCAACTGCTGCGCGGCATGTGGGATCTTCCCGGACAGGGGCACGAACCCATGTCCCCTGCATCGGCAGGCGGACTCTCAACCACTGTGCCACCAGGGAAGCCCCTTCCCCACCTTTTAACTTCACCCACATGTTGTATAGAATCATCAGAGGTTCAGCATTGACTTCTAGAGCAGTGCTTTAAAAAAAATGGAATGATCTCCCTAGAAAGTACTAGAAATTCTAGCATAGTTTTAATCAGGCCAAAACAAATCCATCATCTGCATTTTACTAATTTTAGGTTGATTGCAGTAATCATCATTGTGAACACCGTGCTAATAATTATTAAGTTTGCTACTGCAAATTATTAAGTTTGCAAATATATATATATTTGCATTTTCCCAGTAAACCTGTAATCATTTAGAGAATACTTAGGATGTGGTTAAGAGGCCCTGCCCCAGAAATTCCAATTTAATTAGTCTGGCATAGGGTCCTGTCATCCATTAAAAACTCCCCTGATTCTATAATTATGAACACATAACTAATAATCACCAGGTACAGTGAAAGATTTTTAGATCCCTTCAGGATCCAACATTCTACAACATATAATAGGATTCACCTATACATGTGGTATGAAATAAGACACTCAGTGTGTGTATTAATAAAACAGAGTCACATATATATTTTACAAGTGAAAAAGGCTATTGCATACTCTAGATAAAACAATATCTATCAAACGAAGTCATGTTTCAATTATGATGCAATTTGGGCCATAAATTTTCAAAAGCAGTGTGTACTATGTAAAGATAATTCATTTCAACTTGATACCTCTCACATTCTTATTCAAACTGGACAGTTTTAATGACTTCAATATATATCATCCATCTTTTCCCATCAATCTTCCTAGAGGATAAGATTTGCAAGCGGGCTTCCTTGGTGGCGCAGTGGTTGGGGATCCGCCTGCCGGTGCAGGGGACGCGGGTTCGATCCCTGGTCTGGGAGGGTCCCACATGCTGCGGAGCGGCTGGGCCCGTGTGCCACAGCTATCGAGCCTGTGCTCTGGAGCCTGTGAGCCACAACTGCTGAGCCCACACGCCACAACTACTGACCCGCATGCCTGGAGCCCCGTGCTCCGTGGCGGGAGGGGCCACGGCGGTGAGAGGCCCGCGTACCGCGGCGGGGAGCGGCCCCCGCTCGCCGCAACTGGAGAGAGCCCGCGTGCAGCAATGAAGACCCAACGCAGCCAGAAATAAATTAAATAAATAAATTTAAAAAAAAATTTGCAAGCACTTTGCATTGGATTTTAATTTTTAGAATCAACTTGTAGACAACTGTGAGGGAAGTAAAACATCCTACCAACAGAAAGAGTCCTCCATACCAGTAGAGAAGGGAGAGAACACAATTTATTATTGCATATATAATCAGACTGCACTGAGAGACTACAAAGTATAAACAAACTTCTTCACAAGTTTATATACTAATGTAGAAGGAAAGATCAATTAAAACTTTTCTTATCTCCTTGAGAGACAAATAGTTATACCTTTTGATAGTCTCTCATAAAACTGGTGAGAAATTCCTAATGAATTTCAGAGTATGTGTTTCCAGTTCCAACTGAGATCTTAGAGTACAAAATTTAAAAATTGAACCTATTATTGAGCCTATTATATTTTCAAGGAACATTCTAGTAAGGGAAGAATAGCTGCCTCTCCTTTATTAGACAAAGAAAATTTCATTTTACTTACACAACTTATCAGAACTTATAATTTCAAAATATGTGTTATAGACTTTGATAACCCACAGAAAATAAAATCATTCTTGTTGTAAGCTGGAAGATAAAACTATTTGGAAATAGATGAGAGTGTGGAAGCACTAATTTTACATAGTTATAATGAGATATTATCTAAAATTGATGGATTAAGAAATATAAAACCAACAAAAATATGTAAGTTACTGGGGGGGATAGGTTAAGTAAGATCATTTCCCATACAAGTATTTTAGTGGGTGTTGTTTAAGTTTGGTAAACTGAGATATAAGCATATTGTTAAGATTGCACAGGTGACTGCCAACAGAATTAAGGAGAGACAGCAATATGAGCATGCATCTCACTGAGCATATTTATGTAGAACTTTGTTCAGGCAAAGGGTACAGTACAGCAGGAGAAAGAAAGCACAGCCAAGCGCTGGGGGCCAGAAGGGCTTCCAAGAACAGCTCTCAAGGTCATTTCTTCAGTTATGTAGAATTCACTTTGTCTCTGGAGAGGACCACTGATACATGTGTAAAGACTCGTGGTTTGGGGAGATATTCCACCCAAGTTTCCCATTGAGACTCTTCCATCCTTATTCACATGGTCAAACCAGACCCTCTAAACAGTTATACAAGGTGTGAGCTACCAATAAGTGAGATTGCCCTGGGTGCCACAAGGGAAGTTTTCAATATTAGACAGCTTAATATAAATCATTAGTTACCAGACTTACTCTTACCCTAGCCAGAAGTCAGACCAAATATCCAGGTTTACCAGGAGATAAATAAACTGAGAACTGTTCCTGTCCAGTTGTAAAATAGCTTTGTTTTACACAGGGATAGTGTAAGAAGTAAAGTGAAATATTTCTACTTTCAATTTTTATTTACTTGTTTGAATTTGACCAATAACAGTGCTCAAGTATTTATAGTTGAGAGAGAGGCATACCATTTTGTAAAGCATGTTGGCTTATTTTTGCTCTTATATTTGAATAAGTATAAAAGAGCTAACAAAATTCCATTTAAGATATGCTGACCAATAAATATTATAATAAAATCCTTACATATAATAAATACCTGACATTTTATTACGTTTGTCAATGAAGTTATTTTTATTGCTATATAACAACAATATCAAATAAGTTGTCAGGGGACATTTAATTTCAATTGCTTGCTCTTTGAGGATAAAAATGAAAATTTTAAAATCAATGTACATCTGACTCAGTTTTTCTACCTATCTAAAATAGCAGAAATAATTGTGTGCGTGTTTAAGAGGAAATTTATAAATTCTATTTTGCATAAAGTTCAACAGTCATGAAATGTATATAGTCCCAATTTACTTAGTAATGTATAATTCTAAAATTGTGTCAGATTTCATTAATAAAATTGAATCAGTGGCAGCTGAATTCATTTGGTTAAAAAAATTATTCTTCTACTTTTTATACAGGTAACTAACTAAACTATTTTTCCAGTAGTTTGGTCAGATTTGTTTCTTTTTCTTTTTTTTTTTTTTCTGTTTTCTTACTTTAGCTTCACACATATTTATTGTATTTTGTTGACTATATTAAGTTCAAGATAAGTCACTATCTTAGAAATTCTTACAGCATTTTTACTTCCCCCATATAAACACTTACTACCCCTTATTAAAGATGTACAAGGGAATTTAAAAAATATTTCCACTGTATTTTACTTCCTGGATAATATGGATTTTTACCCCTGCCACCATTCACCATGCAGATAAAGTTATGAAGCTACAGTGGGAGAGAAAATAATAGATTCCCATCAGACAGAAATCAGCAGAAGGACCCTCTGGTACTGGGTAGAACAGAGGGGGAAAAGGAATAGAAGGCAAGGGATAAATATCTTGCTCCGTATCATTCCCCTCCCAAACACATACACAGATTTCTATCAAAACTCTACTTTTGGGTGATGGGAGTATGTTTTAGACATACCAGGGAAGGCTGTGTAAATGCCACAGAAGGGGATCTTGTTCCCTGATTCCAAGACCATGGTCTTTGAAAATGTTCAGGTTCTTAGGTACATTTGGTATCTAGCATGCCAATTACTGTCCTAAGGCTCTAGATTAGAAAAGTAAAGGCAGCAATGAGAGTATTTAGGCAGGTGGTCCAGAGTACAACACATAAAGTACTACCCACACCAGCCTGAGGGAGAAAAAGCAGCCTGAAAGTGCTAGGAGTCCCACTGTTTTAAAATGTTCTCAGAGAATAGGTATATCAGTGGGTGCCTGGTGTATGAAAAAATTAGAACTGTGGAAAATGAGGATCTCAGGAATGGCATCTAAAGTAGAGGTCTCTTTAGTATTAGTATTAGTAATCATTTAGTATTAGATGCAGTTCAATGTCAAACACACACACACACACACACACGCACACACACACACACACACACACACACACAGAGGCAGGACTAGACAGTTGTCAGCTCATTCCAGCATGTAATGGCCGGTCATCAGACAAGGTGAAGTACACCTGTTTGGAGTCCTGCACAAGAACGATAAGATGAACAGCCATCTCTCCTTTTCTCTTACACCAACAAGATCCATAATTTCCTCAAGAGAAAGAGTAGGGGGGAACCTAGATATGACTGAATGTAAGCCTTGAAATGATTATCTGAAAGAAACAAAGACAGAGAGAAAAAAGTAATTTTAAATTAGAAGAGTCTAAGATGGGCAATTTCGCTGTATTTTGCTTGTGTGTAGGAAGACACATTACAGGAAATAAAGGATTTCTACATTTAATTCATCTGCTTTATAGGTTGTAAATTTTGACTTCAGTATAGCATTAAGTTTATAAGTTTTCATTGCTCTTTACTACAGTTCCCTGAGCCAGGGACATATTTGCTTTTTATACTGTTCCAGGTACAGCCCCTAGAAAAGTGTATGTAATTTAGTAAATGTGTAATAATAAATGTGTGACAAAAGTAACACAGTGGGAGAAGAAAATAGAAGTATTAATATTAGAAGGTTCTTATGTCCAAGGTGGTATAGTATTATTTCATGGCAACTTGCCATAAGTTAAAGATTCATATTGCAAACCCTAGAGAAACTGCTGAAAATAAAATATGTAAAGAAAAAGCTAAAAGTTCATTAGGAAAGATAAAATAGGATATTAAAACTATTCAATGTAAAATAAAGCAGTAAATGAGGGAAAAAGAACAGAACGAATAGAATTCAAACTAATATAAAATTATTAATATAATTGGTCATTTCATTTAATGCAAATGGTATAAAATCTCCAATAAAAAGGCAGAGACTGTAGACAGGGAAAACAACAAAATTCAACTGTATCCAATTGTATGTGTGCAATGAGTTGAATACTGCCACCCAAAGACATATGTTCAAGTTCTAACTCCCATGGAAAAATAAAAAGAAAATGAAAAATTAAGTTGAATTGAATGATGATGAAAACAAAGCAAATCAATATATGTATAATTCTGCTAAGCAGTGCTGGAGGAAACATTATAGCTTCAAATTTCTATATTAAAAAAATGTTCTAAAATAAATTATTTAAGGAGGCAGAAAAAGAAGACCAAGTTAAACTCAGTATCAGTAGATGTTATGAAATAATAAAGATCAGAATGGAAATAAATAAATAGAGAACTGAAAAACAATTTAAAAACTCAATGAAGAGATAAGATTGCTAAGTCTTTAGCTAGACAGTTCAAAAAACAAAACAAAACAAAAACACAGTAGCAAAAAGAGAAGACAGAAATTGCCAATATCAGGACAGAAAGAAGGAGTAAGTTTATTAACATTTTAAAAAATAAGGTGATATTGCATACAAGTTTATGGCAGAACAAACTGCAAATACACATAAAATGTAACAATTATTTCTTTTAAGTTTAAATATTGTCCCTAGAAGGAAACAAACCATGAATGAGTTTGTATCTGTTAGAGAAATACATGATTGAATATGTTTCCACAGAGGATACTCCAAACCTGATATTTTCACTAATGAATTATAGCACACATTCAAAGAAGGAATGTTCCCAATTTTATATATATATATTTTAAATGAAAGAGGCAGAATGCATCCCCAACTCATTTTTTGAGGACCATTACTCTGATACCAAAACAAGAAAAGTAAAAGAAACCTGAAAATGAGTATCCAATGTGAACATAGATGAAAATATCAAACCAAATATATCAGTATATGGAAACAATAAATGTGAACAAATGATGTTTATCCATGGAGATGCAGGGCTTATTTAGTATTAAAAGTACATCAATGTAAATCATCAATAGAATAACGAAGGAAAAACATCTGTGTACCTCTGTAAATACAGAAGATCATTTGAACAAATTTTAACAATTTTCAATGCAACAAACTAGAAGGAAGTAGCCTCAGCCTGATAAAGAGCAGTTGTAAAAAAAAAAAAATCCCCACAGCTAATATCACACTTCAAAAAACTCAGATGCTATTCCCCTATGATCAAGGGGAATAAGGCAATAGAGCTGTCTCACCAGCTCTCTTCAGTATTGTGGTAGAGAGCCTAGCTAATGCAATAAGAAAAGAAATGAAATAAAAGGCATACAAGTTTGAAAGGTAAATAAATAATCAATAAAGATGTCTTAAGTAGAACACACCCTGACTGTTGGACTGTCTATTGTACTAAAATTGATCTCTAACTTCCAAAGCATTTCCAATCATTTATCTACAAACTTTTTTTTTGGTAGAAATTGACATACTGAATCCTTGTGTCCCCAAGTACGGTAATGCAAATACTATGAATGGTCAAAAAATCTTGCAAAATCAGAACAAATTTGGAATACATAATTATCTGATTTTAACATGGACTTATGAATCTATGATAAACAATTCAGTGTGGCAGCTGGTAAAGATATAGACATATGGATCATTGGAATAGAATAGGGAGTCTAGAAATAGATCACACATAGATATTCATTTATATTAAGCAAAGTTGCCTAGATAAATCAGTAAAGCAAAATAATATTTTCAATAAATTTTCCTTGAACTGAATATCCATATAAAGATAAAAACTTTTGATTTACATGGTACACAAAAATTAAGTTGAAAATGATCATGGATCTAATACAAAAACTAAAATTAGATGACTAGAAAAAAAACATCTGGGGGGGAAAATACTCACAACCTGGAACTAGACTAAAGTTTCTTAGATAGGAACAAACAGCATACAACACGAAAGAAAATACTGGTGAATTCAACTTAATTAATATGTTAAACTATTGTCCAACTAAAGATACTATTAAGAAAGTAGGAAAATAAAGCCACAGGTGGGGACAATATGTTCACAGTACTAATTTGCAGTACAAAGAACTTGTCATTTGAATATATAAAAAATCTTT